>NC_092785.1:16849223-17157973 GCF_047496795.1 Chiloscyllium punctatum | reverse complement strand
AACAGTCTTCTTAACGCTGAATCGGATATGCACAAGTGTTTGAGATGGAGTTGACTTTGCAAGAGCCGATACATAACCAATGGGGCTCATCTGGGTTTGGCACCATAACTATGGTGCGGTCCAGTAACTGTAATTCAGTTTAAGTATGTCGTCTTGAAGCATGTGTTCAATCGCTTTTTTTTAAACTGAGCCAATTTTAGAGGGTCTCGTACCTATAAAGATGAAGCATAATCGGTACAGCATCTCCTATATCTTCATTATGCATAATTAGGTTAGTACCTTCCAGCCTATTTCCACATATCTCCCTATAGAGTGATAATAATTCATTCGGGTCATTTCAATTTTCCTCTGGAATTTAACTCAAATTTATCCACTATTTTGACAACTTCCTCATTGTCCAATTTAATTTGAGGAACGTCCAATTCAGAATCCTATGAACTTGGCTCTTTACTCCTTGTTGCAAACATGATAAAGTCGCCTTTAGCTTTCGATCGCTCTCAAAATAACTTTTGATCATTATCACAAGTCATAGTCCATAAGATTTATTTCCATCTGGAAATAAAATCTGGATTCCTTATCAATTAGTTTACCTCAGTGTATTCCCTTTAGACATGATGAGCATCAACGAACTTTGCTTTTAAAAGTTCACCTATCACTGGAAAAACTACTAACACTTTACTTCCAAGAACAAAATTGCGGGTTTCTCGTTTCTTGTCTCCTTTCTGTTTCATTGTAAGCTGTGACATGTCTAAATGCGGACTAGTGAGTTGCCCGCTTGATTCAATTGCACATGAATGTTTGACACATAGTCCAACGATGTTTTCTCTGAACCATAACTTTCTAATGTCTCCTTAATCAATTTTAATGCCCAAAAACGAATTCAGATGGACTGAATTTGGTTGATTCATCTATGATCGCACAATGTACAAAATGTTCCAATCCTGTGGATAGTATTGAGTATAAGCATTAAATTGGTCTGTAGTCTGATGCCACCTTTCTAACGCACCCTGTGACTCTGGATGGTAAGCGGGAGATTTGAATGCTTTTTTTCCTAAACTGTCCATATCTTCCTTGAATCATTTTGATGTAATGTTTGTTCCTTGATGTGATTGTACCTCTGAGAGTAGTGCGTATCTGGTGAAGAAAGTGGCTGGCTCTTCCGCAATCCCTCTATCATTATTGTTAACAAATACTGATTCAGACTTTTTGCTTTAGGTAAGTGTCCCACGCAATCAATTATGGCTCTTGCTAAAATTTCCTAAAATGCAGAAATATGTCTTAAAGTTACGGATTTTATAACCGCCAGTAGTTATCCAATTACTTGTCATTTATCACATATTTGGTAAAATTCAACTACATCCTTGTGCTGCCCAGGCCATTCAAAATGCGTTTGTATTTCAGCCTAAATGGCGCCCTAAGTGAGGCCGGTGCACGAATTGAAAGTCTTCTTTCTCTTATTTACTGGTAACACCACTTGATGAAGTTCTGTCAATTTCTCATAATACTCTTTCTGACAATAGTTCTTCAGAGGTATGCATCTCCACATCTGTCAACATCACAGATTGAACGGATCCTGTGCTCTTAATATTGCAACCTACATAATTGCTGCTGCTGGTTTAAGAAGATCTTGGACTTCTCAATAACCATTGTCCTCCCCGCTTCTATATTTTGTTGCAGCTTTCTAACCATCACAATGCTTTACAAAACTACTCCAAAACGTTTCCTGGCTTATTTTATTTTCTTACATTAGGTTTCACAGTGCGTTTCCTCACCCAACAACATTGCGATGTCACTTGGCCTACTTTATTGTAGTGAAAAAAGGGAGCTTTTTATAAAACTTCTCTTTCCCCTTCAAAGGTTTCCTTTTTACCCTGTGGTAAATTACTGGGATGACCTTTACTGAGAGCTACCATTCCCTTTCAGACTGAGATTTTTTTTTCGCCAATTCCTATTCCTCACGGAGTAAAATTGATTTTGGAAGTTAAACTTTGATATATGAACCAACTCACAATCATCAGCCATTTCAGCTGCAACTCTTGCCGTTTGAACTCACTGCTCTTCCACAGGAAGTGATTTTTGAACTCTTTGAGTCTAACCGTTTCATTTCTGTTGACCATTCCTTCTTTTTTTTTAATCTCTAATTTAATGTGCATCATTTTCGATTAAATTTTAGGCATCCACAAGATTGCTGATGGCATTATCATCAAACCTAAGCCCTGAGCTATTATTGTAATTATGTCTCCTTCCGTTATGAAAGGAAACAGCCAGAACCACAGCTCATTCCAGGGGTTGGACCTCAATATCCTTTTGTTAAATGTCGAAAGTCACTTTTTCAATACCCAAAAAATTGCCAGTGACTGAAAGAGCCAATGCTATCCCAAGCACTGTTTAAACCAACTGAAATCAACACAGAATACAAAAAACACCAACAGATGCCACTCGCAACCTCTGAGTCCAACAATAATAATCTCAATTTGGAATCATAGGGCAACTCCCGCAAACAGCCTCCAAAATGTTATGTGCCAGGTCAGAGCTCCTCAAAATATTTCAAGAAACTAACCCAGGCACTAACTTTCTAACTGCTTTAAGCAGGTACGAAATGCATATTGCAGGACTGATGCAGTTGGCCCAACCACTTAGTTTTAAATGAAGCTGAATTTATTGACAAGATTTCCGAATGAAAAACGCAAAAAAAGAGAATACAGATTAACTTTATCTATTCGAAAACCCGACAGGTTATTCTCATTGAATGATGCTGTCGCAAATTCCTTCAACAGTTTGCATAATAAACACTCCTGCGTCCAAAAAATGGAAAATCAAAGACAAGTTGTTGCTGCAGACAGAGAACTGCCAGAGATACTTATCATGGAACAGCTTCTTCCACGTGGTTGTTTCTTGGACAAGCAAACTCAAAATATACAAGCTTGCTAAACAACAACATGCCAGAGGAAAGATAATCTGGCAGAGCTGGCCACTCCCCTTTTATTTAGCAAGTTTTTTTAAAACTTGAATGCCTTTTTTACCTTTGACAGTATCTATTAACAGTAATCAAGCTGGCCCTAAATACCATTCAAACTGGACATTTCAGAAATGCTGCTTTTATGAAAAAAAATGCCAAGGACAGCATAACCGTGTTAACCCATTTGAAGGGTCAGCATCGTCACAATTGCCTCTCCCATTCTTAACTCCCAGAGGCAGCAATCTGTCAATCATATTGCTGTGTCTGGAATTACACGGTGGCCAAACCAGGGAAGGATGGCACTTTTCTTTCCTGAAAAGGTAGTTATTTTATTTTATAATAATTACTAGTGGTGACATGTATTTCGACCAAAATCCAGGAACACCCTTCCTCAATGCATTCTGGAAGAGCAAGTTCACTGCAGAGGTTTCAAGAGGGCAGCTCACCATCAAATTCAGTGGAAATAAGGGATGTAATGGAGGCCCAGCCAATGCTGCCCATTTATGTATAAAACTCGGTCAGGTGTTTATATCTGATTGTCATCAAATTAAATCTACAGAGTCTGCGACAAAAAGATGTCGACATTTACTCCCACCTGTATTATCCTGGTGTAATGGACTACCAATCATGTGATTCATGCAATTTTCTACTGAATTATTAATGAACTTAAATTTGTTTAGCAAGGAAAACTGGAGTCGAGACACTACAGTACATTTAGAGAAAAGAATTTAGATAATGGAAGAGTTCGATGAGGTGTATCCCACTGAGTTGGTGTTGTGATTTATGATGTCATTGTGATGTATTCAGAGTCCTAAATAAAGTAGAAATTTCACTGTTGCGCCAGGGTGGACAAGGTCATATTCATACAACATTAAGTTACAGTGCAAAAGATCTGCTTATAATCACAAGCTGCTTCTTCATCATGTGAAGTGGACGGAGGAGCACGGACACAGAATATATCGATGGATCGTGAATAGCTATGAGTTTTGATTTATTCCTTTCAGTTTACTAATTTTGTCGACTCCTCATGTGGGGATGGAGATGTCGATTTGTTTCATATAGCAAAAGGATTTATGCCTTTTTCCTGATGTTGAGAGAGAGGGTGGTAGTAGACAGATTCATAAGGATTGCTAATATCCGTCTGTAGCTAACCGAAATGACTTTAGAGATAGATAGGAAAAAGTTTAATGATAACTCTCTCACCCGTTAATTCCATCTTCACTGCTCTTTAATTACCAGTAAAGATGAAGAAAAACTCAGACCTTGATGGAATTTGAACACAGGCATATCAGAACATTGTGTGGGTATTTGAAATAATAATCCAGCCATAATAACACTGGAACATCATTCCCCTCTTGGAACTTGAGAAAGTGTTGCTAATTGACTCGACTCTCCCCATGTTTTATGCATGTGCATGGACAATGTAAATGGAAACTAATGCACCACAGTTATTTTGGTGTCACCACAATAATCGAAGAGTGGATTTCATCAATGTTTCTTTCCAAGAAAATATCCTTGTTTTTACTAACTCGAGGAAGAAGACTCGGCCACATTGCAAGTTTAACTAATAATAGTAAATGTGTTGTTAATATTATTCTTCCGATTGTCTTGAGATCAGTCCTGTCACCGAATTACAAAGCACCAAACAACCTTTCTCACCTTAACCACTTCACCCTGCAGTGATAATAACACCAACACACATAATGTGGGAATGTAGAGTGTTGTGAGTTGTCGAACTGTAGGAATGTTATATTTTTGACTTGCATTAAATCCAAAGTTAGCGCTATGCCTTCACTAATTAAAAAAAAGGATATCACTGTTTGTTCTCTGAATAGGGGACAGTAGTCACTGTATGCTCCATGCATTTGGAAGATGTGTACTCTGTGAATCGAGATGCACAAGTGGTCGGAGAGTATTTGGAGGGAAGTATGGATTCCACGACTCCTCTGGTTTGTTCTTCTCCCAGTCTCCTCATGCTAGGTCCATCCAGAAGATTACAATGCGGGCAATTCATGGTGACTTTGTCACTTGAGTTCAGAATTTGGTTTGCCAGTAGACGACAGTGGATTGTGGTGGAAGTGTTTTTTTTTAAATTTCCAGGCGAGAAGTCAGTGACGACTAGTGTTCTAAAAGGTTCTGGATTGGATTCTCTGTTTTGTTGTGATAGAACATAGAACAGAGAAGAGTACAACAAAGCCATGGGCATTTCAACCTACGATGTTGTGCTGAACATTACTTCAAATTACACTAAAACCTTTTGCATGCACTTGATCCATAGCCCTCCATTCCTTGCACATTCATGTGCTTAACTTAAGTTCCCTTAACACCGTTGTCATATCTGCCTCGAACATCATCTCTGGTAGCACGTTCCAGACTATGAGCGCTCTCTGTGTCAAAAACGTGCCCGATACTTCTCTGTTGAACTTTCCCCCCTCACCTTAAATATATGCTCCCTCGCATTAAGCATTCAACTGTGGGAAAAAAATTCTGTCACCTTGCATCCATGCAACACATAATTTTATAGACTTTGAACACGTCTTTCTTCAGCCTTCGGCAATCCAGGGAAAACAACATGTGTCTGTCTCGATTCTCTTTGCACCTCAAACTTTGGAAACGGGGTAGCATCCTCACAAACGTATTCAGCACCCTCTTCAAAGTCTCCACATCCTTCCAGTAATGCTGGAGCCACAATTGAACGCAGTGCTGTAAGTGTCGCCTAACCAAAGCTTTATAAAGCTGCAACATGCGATCTTTCCCCTTCTACTCAATTTCCTGATCAAGAAAGGCAAGCATGCGATATTCGTTCATTAACCCATATTCTACTTGGCCACTTTCAGGGAGCTGCGGACCTGGACCACAGGATTACGTCTTTACATCATAAATCTGAATAGTCTAGAGTTAAGCAACATAACAAGCAGAAATGGAAGAAGGTGGAGGTTAATCAGGCCCTCCAACCTGCTCCACGATCCATTAAGATTATAACTGACTTCATCTTGGCCTTAATCCCGTTTTACTACATTCTCTCCGTAACCCTTTGGCCTATTTCTACTCCAAAAATGTCCATTTCCACGTGACATGATTCCATTTGGTCCCCATTCCTCCACACTCTGTTGGGATTGAATTTCACACATTCACAACCCTTTGAGAGAAGCAGATTCTTCATGTCATGTTTCATATCTGCTGCACCGTATTCATAAAGTTGACCTCACCACGCAGACTAGTCCATATGAGAAAACGTCCTCCACATATCTACTCTGTCAATTACCTTTAGAATTTTGTATGCCTCAAAATTCCAGTGACTTCACAAGATTATTAGTTCCGTGGGGCAAGGACAATGTAGGAAGAGCTTGACGAGTGAGGAAAGAAAACAGCTGCTAACGTATCGCTGAGATCTGAGAAACATTGCAGTTTTCCCAGAACATGTTGGCAGCCTGTGACAATTCACACAAATTGACAAAAAAAGTGCACAGAGGTCACGAGAGAAATCAATGTTTACAAAAGCTGGATACTTTTGCCTTGGATAGGTATGTACGTGTCAGGCAGGGAGGATGTGGTCGAGGGAGGTAGCCGTGGTTCACGAAAGAAGTTTAATCACTTGTCAAGCGGAAGAAGAAGGCTTATGTTGGGATGAGACGTGAAGGCTCAGTTAGGGCTCTCGAGAGTTGCAAGTTAGCCAAGGAAGAGTGAAAGATAAAGTTAAGAAGAGCCTGGAGGGGAAAGGGGACGTCTTTGGCAGATAGGATGAAGGGAAACCCTCAAGTTTTATCCAGGCATATCAGGGAGAGAAGAATGACTCGAGTAAGATTATGGTAAATCAAGAACAGCGGTGAGAAGTTGTGAGTGGAGTCCGAGGAAGTAGGGGAAGCGCTAGATGCATATTTTTCATCGGAATTCATACGGAAAGGAGACAATGTTGTCGAACAGATTACTGAGATGTAGACTACTCGACTAGATGGGGTTGAGTTTCAGAAGGATAACGTTTTTGAAATTATGGTAAGTGATAAATTAGATAATTCCCCTGGCTTGGATGGGATTTATCCCAAGATTCTCTGACAAACCAAGAATGAGGTTTCAGAGTCTTTGGCTTTCATCGTTATGTTTTCATTCTCTACACGACTAGTGCCCAAGACTCGAGGATAGCAAATGTTGCCCGCCGCCCCTTCTTTCAGAAGGGGAATAGATACAACCATTGGAATCATAGACCAGTGAACCTTACTTCAGTTCTGGGTAAAATGTTGGAAAAAGTTATAAGAAATATGATTTATTGTCATCTAGGAAGGAATAAGTTCATTAAGCATAGTAAACACGGTTTGTGAAGAATACGTCGTGACTCATAAATCTTGCAGAGTTATTTGAAAACGTGACTAAATATGTGGATAAGGGTAACGTGGTTGATGTGGTGTATTTGGATTTCAGTAAGGTGTTTGATAAGATTCCCCATGGTAGGTTATTGCACAAAATGCATTGACATGTGGTTGAGGGTGGTTTGGATCAGACATTGGCGGGCTGAAAGAAGACAGGGTGTGCTGGTTGATGGGAAATGTTCATTCAGGAGTTCAGTTAAGAGTGTTGTACGGCAAGGATCGCTTTCAGGCCCACTGCTGTTTGTCATTTTCATAAATTACAAAAATGAGGACCAAGTAGGATGGGTTAGTAAACTTGCGGGTGACACTAAGTTCATTGGAGTAGTGGATAATACCGACAGATGTGACAGATGACAGAGGGACATAAATAAAGTGCAAAGCTGGGTTTAGAGGTTGGAAATTGATTTTAATGTGCAAAAGTATAAGGTGATTCACTTTGGAAGGAGGAACAGGAATGAAGATTGTTGGGCTAAAAGTAAAATTTTTGGATTTGTAGATGAGTAGCGAGATCTTGGTGTCCATATATTAGGTCCCTGAAAGTTGACCCTCGGGTTAATATGGTTGTTAAGAAAGCATACATTGTGTTCGCTTTTATTGGCAGAGGGTTTGTGTTTAGGAGCCAGGTCATGAGGTCATGTTGCAGTTGTGAAAAACTCAGATGTGGCTGCACTTGGAGTATTCCATACATTCTGTTCACTGAACTATAGGAAGGGTGTGGAAGCATTGAAAAGGGTTCAGAGGAGATTTAATAGGGTGTTTCCTTGTATGAATGGCAAAAAAGGTCTTACGAGGAAAGCCTGAGGGACTAAGGCTGTTTTCATTTTAGAGAAGAAGTTTGAGAGGTGACTTAATCGAGACATATGAGATAATCAGACGGTTAGATAGGGTGAACAGTGAGAGCCTTGTTCCTCAGGTGGTGCTGGCAAGCAAGAATTGACATAGTTTTAAATTGAGGGGCGATAGGTGTGGACAGACATCAGAGTTAATTTCTTCACTCAGAGAGTAGTCGGGGCATGGAACGCTCTGCCTGCATCAGTTGTATACTCGAAATTCTAAAAGGCATTGAAATGGCCAAATGCATAAACATATGGATGAGAATGGAATAGAGTGGGATAGTTTAGCTTCAGATTGGTTTCACAGGTTAGTGCAACATCGAAGACTGAACACCTTGTGTTGCACGGTAATTGTCTGTGCTCTATGACATATCTCCCTCTATCAATATAATGTTTGTCTGTTCCATATTTCTGAGAAGGGATAAGTTCCGTTTGATGACACTGACTCAGAATAGGCACATCATTACCAGTGGACACATCTTCTCTTTAACTTCACGTCGTCTCTCAAAGGAATTGGCGAGGTCTACTATTAATAAACATTTGGTATAAACTTATCACAAGTACTCTCACAAACAGAGTATCACACGGAGATACATCATTCACATTGGTACAAATCAAATCATGACATAAATGTGAGTGCAATTCAGATTGTTAACAATAAAACCATATGTAACCATACAAAGACAGTTTAGCCCCTTGGGCCGGCTGTGCAATTTAATTCGACCATTGCTGATAGAACTCTACTCATGCCTGCTATGTAAGCAACAGAAGAAGTTCAGGACAGGAGGACGCCTTTCAGCCACACTATCTTCATATGTTGATATCTTCAAATTTTTAATCAGATCACCTCTTAACTTTCAAATTGTTGAGAAAACAGTCTTAGATTTTCAAACTCTCGTCATAATCCTGCACTCCAGATACTGGTTTTGATAACTTACATTGTACTCAAACCAAGTCGGAAATATTCTGTTGCGGTGTAAAGCCCACATATGTCTCAGTACTGCATGCGTGTTATAACCAGGATTTTTAAATTATTAAAGGAAGATTCCAGCCTCCTTAAACCCCAGCGCTCTAACTGTAAAGAACCAAATTTTCCATTAGCCAAATTATTTTCTGCCCCTGTTTGTAGTTTTTAATATCTATATGACTGAATCCCAAATCTCCTAAGGTTTTGCCAAATTAACGAAAATAATATTTGGCTCTTCGTTTGTAACTTACTTTAGAAGGCATTCAGTTTGACAATTGTACACTTGCAAAGGCGAAATTGCAGACTGGCTGATACATCATTGCGAATTTCATGGGGGAAGACAAAGATGTTTGGTGACGAGGGACAGCCAACTGAAATGGTCTGTAGTACCGAACATTTGAATGCTTGAGTACTGTGCATGGAGGGTAGTGTACTAACAATATAAGGCCAAGTTTTTTTGAAATCATAGACATCTGTCTATTTTGTTATTTCACTTTTTAAGCCAGGCCCGTGTGACAATACCGTGGCTTTGAAAGGTGAATGTTGTCCTTTTTTGTGAAACAATTTTCAGACAGAGATGCGAAGATTCTGCATAAAATCTGTTAAATGAATCGCTCGTGAGGCGTTGGTTTATTTTTGTTGGAATAATAGAAGCAGCCTGAATGGCTGTGGTCAAGCTCTCACAGAACCAGGATCAATACTCTTGGCTTTCTGAAGTTATTGGGCCTTGAAGCAGTATATGGAATCTGTTACCCCTCTGCCTCTTACAGCTAAAATCTGGGGTTCTCTTCCTGCTCCTAGAATTGAATGTGATACGATCTTTTTTGATAAGGTGCCATTTATCAAATGTGTGTTTATGGGACGTTTCGACAGTAGAATAATTAATTATTCGTAATTATTTGTATGTATGCACACAAACCCATAAACGTATGCATATTGTATGATTTGATCCACCAGCCCTTCTTTGCATTTTCTCTGGGTCATTGCACAAATGCACCGTGCTTGAAAAGGAACTCAAATGCTTTGGCATGGTTCCACGTTCAACTGCGATATGTGTTGGATTTTCAAGGGTTTCTCAGTAATGATTGATGCTTGTTAGTCTGGTCGTTAGCAAGGTTATCACAGCTGCTATCCACAACACGATGAAACTTCCCGAAATAGCAAAGACTAAAGGAGGAGTTTTAATTTGATTCTTCATCTCGGGATCACATTGATTGTTAATTACGTGAATCCAAACTCCTCTGTGGGCTTTACTTGTTATTATTATATTTCTGATTTTCAATGCATTAAATAGGACAACTGAAAGGAAAGGAAGCTCAACTGAACAGATATTGTAAAACCAGATCTATAAAAACCTAAATTTGAGGAAAAAATGCTGCACTTTACTGGCAGTTCCATATCACTCTGTTAATAATGTGTTCATATTGATAGGCAACAAAAATGGGGATATCCTCAATACGCCTGAAGCTACAGGTCATTGTTATAATTGTGGCTGTAACTCGCTTAGTAAAAACTTCGGACAAAAGATGATGACAAACCTATCAAAAGTGAAGGCGACTGTGAATTAAACTGTTAAGTCAAACACAAAACAAGTCATGCAGGAATTAAATTTACAAATATGCGTATGATACAGTAAAGACAACGGAAAGTGACACATAAGAATGTTACTAACGATGAGATTAATGACCATGACCAGTAAGTCTGTTGTTACCACAGCAAGAAGATAGATAGGAATGAAGCTCAAACGGGTATGGTTCACTTGCACAAGAATGGCAATCGCTACCATTTTTGCTGGAAGCAAGGCATAGGAAAGTAACATTTACTCTTTTTTTCTGGCCTAACCATACAGAAATTAGCATCCATTGTAATTCAAGTGACTCTACGTGTTTATAAAACAAAATTTGGAATTTTCTGATTGTGTGCCATGGCTCAGTAGGTAGGTCCAAGTGTCATACACATTAATTAGCTTGTTTTAACGGTGTGATCATGAACGCTTCAGTGAAAATTATAGATTCAAAGCGGATTACGGTAGAGAATAAAGAGAATTAACACATCAAGTCTTCCCTGACCAAAAATAACCAAGAAAATATTCTAAGGCTATTTTCCAGAGCTTGGAAAAAACGTTGCTTGATTTCGCATTGGAAAGCACATCGAAATGGCATTTTTTAAATGTTTTGAGGAGCTCGACATATGCCACTCTTTCAAATAATGAGCTCCAGATGCTCATAACCCTTCGGAAAGAAATGTTTTTTGTCTCATTTCCTACAAGCCTTCAGTCCCTAATTTATATGTACACCCCATGATGATTGATATTTCTAATACTATGGAAAGTTTCTTCTGGTCTACATGCCTAAGTCTCTGATAATTCCATGTGTTTCCAACATATTCGCTCCCTATCACTTCTGCTCAAATGCTAGTGATATCAATCTAATGAATTTTTCTTCATGAGCGAATCTCTTAAGACCAGGCAAGATCCTGGTTAATCTGCTCGGGTCCTTTTCCAGGGCAATCTCGTTCCCCTTATTATGCTGATTCGACAACTGGTCAACATCCATGATTTCCAAAGTTAGCTTGTCCAATTAAGTCACTGGTTTATTTTGGGGAATGAGAATTCCGACAAAATTGTCCATCTGCATTCCTGATGGTCTCTGTTTACCATTTCGAATGACCGTCCAATTAAAAAAGGTTTAAACATTGTGTTCCTTATTTAGCTTCTCCATTATTATTAAGAAATCATGATTTAGATTAGACAACGAAAGACATTTCGTAAATCATGAAGGAATTGGACAAATTCATCAATCTGTGAGATATTGCGATTGGAATGATTCAGTCTGCATGACTTGACCAAGCTGTGTGGGTCGAGGTTACTTGCTGAGATCAAGGAAGAATTTGATACTAAATATGAATAACTTTAGTCCCCATAAAAACTTGAACAAGAATGGATCATTCTTGGTGGAACGAAGAAGTTTAAGGAGACATTAAGCCGATCTGTTAAGACAATACAGCCACAGGAAAAAAAATTCTATTATCACGTTAACTTCATATTCAGCAAATTTTATTAAATTTGGTGGTGTACCGATGGCTGTGTTCTGGCTAGGGCTTACCCAATATTTAACTCTAATCTGAATTATTTTAAACCATCAAAGTGTAATTCTGTTAAACTAATCCAAAGGGATGTTGAATAACATATCTAAATATTCCAGAGTTAATATTTCGAAGAATAAAAGAAATGGGAGCAGGAGTAGCTCATTCAGTTCCTCGTAACTGCTCCTCCCTCCATTACCATCATAACTGGTCTCAACCTTAATTTCCTGCTGCTTTCCGTAACATTTTCGCCCATTACTAATATGACACTGTTAATTTCCCTGTTATGGTGATTTCATTTTGTTCTCGATTTCCGACCCACTATGGGGGCATTGAATTTCACACATTCACAATCCTTTGAGAGAAGTAATTTCTCCAAGTCTCTGTTTTCTATCTGCTACTCATTAAACTAACATGATGACCTGTCGAACCAAACTCGCCCATATGAAGAACAATGCTCTCTCTGCATCGAATCTGCCAATCCACAAAGTTGTGATGACATCAGCAGATTATTAGTTCATTGAGACGAGGACAGTGTCGATAGAGGATTGACCACTGAAGCAGAGCAATATCTGCAAGGCCTTTGCTGATCCGACCTTTCTCACTCATCAAGCATCTATCCACAAGGTACGTTCCAAGGTCATTTTATTGGACATGGGCATGTAGTCCCATGGGATGTGAAAAGAATGATTATTAAGAAATTTCTCATACTTTTGATGAAGAGGAAAGTACTATAATTCCTGGGGCTGAGTGGGTTTTATCGGGGGGTTGTGACAAGTTTTAGCTCCACAGTCTGATTGTTGAAGAAATGCATAAAATTCCCGCGAACAGAGGAATGTCACGAGGAATTTAACCGCCTAAAGGCTGAGTTAACCATTGGCTCAGTGTTAGACACACCTAGTTACGCAAAGCCATTGAACGTGATTGTTGAAGCAACTGATGTGGGTGTTGGTACTGTACACTTGCAAGAGCACGTTGAGACCGTTGAAATGCACACTGTTATTTCCACAAGTTGAGGAATCATTAACAAAAGTATTTCAGAACTGAGAAGGAATTATTGAGTTTGGTGATCGTGTTGCAAGATTTCATCATTTATATCGCCAGTAATGTGTCTAAGACAATTGCATATCCTGATCATGAAAACTTTAAGATTTTGGAAAGAAAATAAGAATAAAAATGTCATATTGTTTCGATATACATTATTGTGCAATCAGTAAAGGAAAACTTATACACAAGGCATGACAAGAGAATACACTGTCTCATGCATTGTCGTGACTTTGATGAAGGAAGGCAGAAATGTTTGGTGGCCAGAGAGAAGTGGACTGAAATTGATTGTGAATGCTTGCCTGGTTAAAGTCAATATAAAGTATTGGCATTGTAGTGCACTGGTAGTACAGGATTAAATGTTTTAAAAATCAGGCCATTTGCACATTTTTTTTTCATTTATTTAGGGACGATTTGTGACGATTCTGTGGATTTAAGAGCTGCACATTTTCCTGTTTTTTTAATGACAAAAGTTTTAGATAGAGATGTGGGCAGTCTGCTCAAAGATAATAAAGTAAACACCACGATTGAGGCAACTTTGGACGTTATTGACAGAAAGAGACCATTCAGCAATACGAGTTTGCTCTGTCATTTATTGAGGTCAGGGCCGATCTTACCTCAAACCATGATTTTGCCTTTGGCTCATTTCATTGAAACGTTAGTTCTAGCTTTCTGCAGTTGCTGGAGTCTTGAAGCTGGTTGTGCAAGTTCTTATTCATGTCATTGTTTCAATTAAAAGCCGAGTTGCTCTTGCTGCTGTTAGGATTGAGAAAGCGTCTGTTTTGCTGAATCTTCCTTTGCCAAGGGTGCGTTTATGTGATATTATTATATTGAAGCAGACAAATATCAGTAGATTACATGTGCAAAAAATGTTTACTATTTCGACAGAGTGTCAGTGGAGCCAATTGCTTGACATTTATTTTGAATGTATTGTAAACGTAGTGTAAATATAAGATATGTTTTGCATCCAGTTGAATAGTTTGCCCAATCAAATTATGCCTGGAATGTAGGTCTTCCAATTACCTTTAAAACAAAACAAAAAAGGTAGTTTCTAGATACTCTTCTTAATATATCTCGAGAGGGATTGGATTGCTGCACATCGGACAAAACCATTTACAAGCGAAGGAGATGAATTATCATCCCCCATTAACAAAAAGTGAAACCAAATATGGAATAATGCAGACATCAGTCTTCATCAATGCAAAAAGCATATGGAACACTGACGTGCTTTCTAAAAATTAACCTGCTTTGTGCAGATATCACAACAGAGTCCCAGTATTATACAAAGCATCACTGAACTTGAATTTTAATGAAAACAGGCATACTCAATTATCTTTTTTCTATTTTTAACCTGTTTACACTGAATGCACAGGGCGATTTGAACAGATCCACAAGTTCTTTTCTGAATTTCCTCTGGGTCACTGTGTAGATGCACATATTTGAACAGCAACTCAAATACCTCAGCATGGCTCCAGTTTCAACGGCAATATATGCTGGATTTCCAAGGTGTCCTCTGTAATAATTGGGATTTGACAGTCTCGTCATTACAAGCGTTAGAGCGGTTGGCATCCACAACATAATGAAACTTCCGGAGATAGCAAAGAGTAAAATGATAGATTTAATTCGATTCTTCATCTCAGGATCAGTTTGATTTTCAGTAGTGGAAGTCCGAAATTTTCTGCGGGCTTTACTGGACACTAGTATATGTCTTATTGTGAATGAATTAAACAACACAATTAAAATAAAAGGAAACCAAACTAAACAAATGCTGAAAAACGAGACATACACTACCCCTGTAACTGAAGAAAAGAACACCGCACTTGGCTTGCAGTTCCATTTCACTTTGTTAATAATGTGTTCATGCTTGTAAGCAAAGAATATTGGGATATCCTTAATACAGAGGAGAATACAGATCACCGTTACAACTGTCGCTGAAATTCGCTCAGTGCAATATCTTGTCTTAAATTTTGGACAGCAGATGAGGACAAAGCGATCAAAAGTAAAGGCTACTGTGAACCAGACTGATATATTGATCATAGCACAAACCAGGTACAAATTAAACTTACAGTTATGCGTATGAGACAGAAAAGATAATGGAAAGTGATACATAAGAACGCTATAAATTATTACATTATTGACTATGACTAGCAGGTCTGCTGTTGCCATGGCAAGCATGTAGACAGAGATACATTTAGAAAGGCCACCGTTTCTTTGCACAAGAACAACAATTGTCATCATGTTTGCTGTAAAAAAAGGTAGAGGAGGGCAACCTTTACTCATTTGTTAAAACAAAATCAGAAAACAAATTAAACTAGAATTGATTATGCAGATGTAAAGTCTAAAACCCGTAAGTTCCTAATGGCGTATCATGATGTTGTAATTAGCAATGACTCCTCACAAATGGCATAAGTTTTGATAACATTGCATTCATCGTTGGATCTCGATAGTGTCAGTGATTGTCATAGAGTCAGGGAGGACGACAAGAGAGAAAGGCCCTTGTCATGCATTGAAGTCTTCACCATTCAATAAAAAACTCTAACTATTATAATCCTATTTAAAAGGAAGTGGTATATTTATTATCATGCCTTGACAGTACAAAGCAGATCGAAAATCCTCTGAAATGTGACAACGATTATAAACTCTAACACATGGCAAACATTGATACCAGATTCCTAACTACCTCGGAAATATATCAAAGAACAGTAGTTGGGTGTAAATTTGTAAAGATCAAAAAGGGTAAAGAGAAATGAAGATACTCATGGCGTTTATGCATCTCGCTGATATAAGCTATTTTCCCTAAATGAGCATTTGTTGACAAGAGGGAGGTAAGGATTATACCCTTACAGGGTGAGAGAGAATTCGTGAGAACCATTATCAACATACGGTAGTGGCATACCCAACAAACCAAGTGAAATCTGTTTGCATCCTCCTTAGTTTTATTCAACATTCTCATTTCCACCATGCACTGGGACAGGGAATTCCTAATTTCACAGCCTTTTGAGGTAAATAAATCTCCTCTATCTGTTTGTAATCCACTCCTCCGTATCCTAAACATGAGACCCCTCTTTCTAGGTTGACCCACAAAAGGAAACAGCCTCTCTACATGTATTATGTCAATCGTCTATTGGAGAATTCAAACCTAAAGCATAGGATGACATCAACAGAAATATCAGTTTAGTGGAATAAGGGAAATCTGAATAGCTGTTTTATGAGTCAGCACGGGCATCATCTGCTACTGCATTGCTGAGATCCGAGAAACCTGCTGTCGAACCCAGAATACATTTCGTCCTCGGAGGAAATTCGCACAAATTAACAATAAAAACTTTAAACAGGGCTTACCAGGGAAGCCGATGGTTGCGAGAATTGGATAATAAATCTCCTTTATCAGCAGAATCATTGGCCCTTCCATTTTTCTGAAGAGGGATAAGCTCTGGTCGACGTGAGAGACGTTAGGCAAGTATTCGTTGGTGCCAGACAAGGCATCATCTATTTAAGTACACGTCGTCCCTTAAAGGTATTTGGGAGGACTCTTCCGAATCAAAATTGTGTGCAGACTTTTCACAAACCAAAAGTTGATAACAAGTTAGGTTGTTTTATCAATCACATGAAGACACATTATTTGAATTGTTGTTGAAATAAATTATAGAGATTTTTATCAATGGGGTAAATGGGTTGAGGAGTATCAAATGGAGTTTACTTTGCATCAATCATTTTCGAAAACAAAGCAGGGCGGTATTTAACAATTAATGGCATGCACTGTTGAATGTTATCGAAAAGATAGACCTGTGGGTTTCGGGTGTATAATTCTTTGAATTATGCTTCATATGTCAATAGGGTGATTAAGGAAGCGTCTGCATTGCTCAAACTTTTGATATTTGATTATAGGGTTTGGTACGGCATGTTGAAATTGTGCAGAACGTTCATGAGTGCATTTCTGCTGTCGTGTATGCAGGTCTGGTTTCCCTGTTCTCAGAAGGATACTATTCAATAGGAGAGGTGTCAGAAAAAAATATTTACAAGTACGTTGTCGGGATTGGACTGTTTGAGTGGAAAAATTTAGGCTGGATATATATATGAATTTGAGTGGTGACACAATAGAGGTTTATAAAGTCATGAGGGACATAGATAAGGTGAGGGTCTTTTCCCTCGAGTCAATGATATCCATACTCGGGGATAAATTCTTAATGCGAGAGGAGGACGTTTTAAAAAAGGACTTGAGGGACAACGCTTATCACAGAGTAATTTGTCTGTGGAATGAAGTGCAGGCATAGTTTCGGCTTTGAATAGACATTAGAAGAAATACATGAATAAGTTAAATTTGGAATTATATCGGCCAAACGTAGGCAAGTGGGCCTATTTGAGTTTGGGAATATGGTCAGCGTGGACCAGATTGAATGAAGCAGATGGATCGATGACTTGTGGTCATTGACTTTATCTGCTTTGACATTAACTTTATTTATTGATAATGGATGCTGCTATTGTGAAGTGCATTTGGGTTGCCAGAGGAGGGCGCAACTACCTCGATGTGAAAGCTCTCCCCCCAGTGGACGTATTGAAATGCATTCAATTAAGTATCATTGGTTAGCTCAGTTGACTGAGTAGCTTCCAAATAATATGGCGTGATGCCAAAGGGAGTGTTCAACCTTGCTCAGGCTGTAATTTCGATTGAAGGTCCCACACTTTTCTACTTCACACTTGCTTGATATATAGTTGCACTTTTATTAAACAACCATCAGTTCTTTCTCTTCCTCTCTCTCTCGCTTTCTTTCTTTCTGTCTCCCTCTCTCTTTTCTTTCTCTCTGTGTGTGTGTGTGTGTGTGTGTGTGTGTGTGTGTGTGTGTGTGTGTGTGTGACGAGCCATCAGTCCATGACTGAGTTTTACGGCAGTGAATTCATCTATATTTCATGAATCACTGTTGCCCTTGTTCAGCTTTTGATTGAGAGCATTATTCAAAATGTTACTTCCTCAATGACCACTGAAGGAATGATTGAATATACGGTGACAGTAAGCAATGTTACATGGGAACAGTGAAAACAGAACTCATGAATACTAGAACCGTGAATCGCTGGGGCATTTTTGGTACTTCCAGCACACAATGGCACTTGCTTCAATCACCATTGATCTAAAAGGAGCACAGTTAAATATTCCTGTTTCTTCATTGCCCACGACGACTTACGTTGCCGATAATGTGATGCATCTATCAAAGGTCTTCTGAATCAATAATCCATTGCTCTCAGCATTGAGTATATTCGGTTCCCCAGCCATCACTCCCATCTGGGGAGAAGATTACCACACACTCAAAACTCTCTGACAGAGAAGAAAAAACTCACCATGTTCTTTCCAATGCCGGACAGGTGTGTAGCATTGAATTAGGCTGTAATTTATATATTCATAATAAAGCTAAAAGAGCACAATTCCTCAGAAGGACCGTGCACACCATTGAGTCTGGGAAGAGCAGCAATCTTCCAGAAAGGTCTTGAGAATCATGAAAGCTGAGGGGGAAGAGACAGAAAGAGCGGAAGATAACCTGAGACAAAAACGAATGAAGAACATTCTACCAGAAGGAATCATACTCGTGGGTAATTAACTACTTGCTGGATTGAATGAATTTTGATATGTGCCTGGGTCTGGAGACGTCTGTCATTATGTCATTATGTGCTGACACAATTGCAATTCAAACGAATGAATATGTAGATATGACCAAAGGTGTGGAAAAATAATGGAACGCTTGTACTCAATCGAGTCTGCAGTAGGTGACCTTAATGCTTGAAGAGTTTTTTCAGTTCATTATGAAAAAAATGTGGAAGCTTTGGAACAGTTACAGAGGAGATTTGCTAGGATGTTGCCTGGTATGGAGGGAAGGTCTTATGAGGAAAGGCTGAGGGACTTGAGGCTGTTTTCGTTAGAGAGAAGAAGGTTGAGAGGTGACTTAATAGAGCCCCATAAGATAATCATAGGGTTAGATAGGGTGGACAGGGAGAGCCTTTTTCCAAGTATGGTGATGGTGAGCACGAGTGGACAAAGCTTAAAATTGAGGGGTGATAGATATAGGACAGATGTCAGAGGTACTTCCTTTACTCAGAGAGTAGTAAGGGTATGGAATGCTTTGCCTGCAAGGGTAGTAGATTCGCCAACTTAAAGTACATTTAAGTCGTCATTGGACAAGCATGTGGACGGACATGGAACAGGTTAGATGGGCTTTAGATTGGTATGACAGGTCGGCGCAACATCGAGGGCTGAAGGGCCTGTAGTGCCCTGTAATGTTCTATGTTCTATAGACAAGTGAGCCTGACGTCGGTGGTGGACAATTTGTTGGAGGGAATTTATTAGATTACTTGTAGTGTGGAAACAGGCCCTTCGCCCAACAAGTCCACACCGACCCGCTGAAGTGCAACCCACCCAGACCCATTCCCCTACATTACACCCCTTCACCTAACACTACAGGCAATTCACAAAACCTGCACATTTTTAGACTGTAGGAGGAAACCAGAGCACCCGAGTAAACCCACGCAGACACGGGGAGAATGTGCAAACTCCACACAGTCAGTCGCCTGAGGTGGGAATTGAACCAGAGTCTCTGGCGCTGTGAGGCAACAATGCTAACCACTGTGTCACCGTGCTGCCCATTTAGGGACAGGATGTACATGTATTTGGAAAGGCAAGGACTGATTAGGGATAGTCAACATGGCTTTGTGCGTGCAAAATTATGTCTCACAAACTTGATTGAGTTTTTTGAGGAAATATCAAAGAGGATTGATGAGGGCAGTGCAGTAGATGTTATCTTATGGACTTCAGTAAGGCGTTCGACAAGGTTCCCTATGGGAGACTGATTAGCAAGGTTAGATCTCATTGAATACAGGGAGAACTAGCCGTTTGGATACAGAACTGGCTCTAAAGTAGAAGACAGAGACTGGAGGTGGAGGGTTGATTTTCAGACTGCAGGCCTGTGACCAGTGGAGTGCCACAAGGATCGGTGCTGAGTCCTCTACTTTTTGTCATGTACATAATTGATTTGGATGAGAGCATAAGTGGTACAGTTAGTAAGTTTGCAGATGAAACCAAAATTAGAGTTGTAGTGGACAGAGAAGAGGGTTACCTCAGATTACAACAGGGTATTGACCAGCTGGGCCAATGCCTGAGAAGTGGCAGATGCTGATGAATTCAGATAAATGTGAGGTGCTTTCTTTGGGAAAACAAATCTTAGCAGGACTTGTACACTTAATGGTAAGGTCCAAGGGAGTGTTGCTGAAAAAAGAAACCTTGGAGTGCAGGTTAATAGCTCCTTGAAACTGGAGTCGCAGGTAGACAGGATAGTGAAGGTGGCGTTTGGTACGCTTTCCTTTCTTGTTCAGAGTATTGAGTACAGGAGTTGGGTGCTGAAAATGTGTTACTGGAAAAGCGCAGCAGGTCAGGCAGCATCCAAGGAACAGGAGAATCGACGTTTCAGGCTGATGCCCGAAACGTCGATTCTCCTGTTCCTTGGATGCTGCCTGACTTGCTGTGCTTTTCCAGCAACACATTTTCAGCTCTGATCTCCAGCATCTGCAGTCCTCACGTTTTCCCTACAGGAGTTGGGAGGTCATGTTGCAGCTGTACAGGACATTGGTTAGGCCACTGCCGGAATATTGCGTGCAATTCTGGTCTCCTTCCTATCGGAAAGATGTTGCAAATCTTGAAAGGATTCAGAAAAGATTTGCAAGGAAGTTGCCAGGGTTAGAGGATTTGAGCGATGAGGAGAGGCTGAACAATCTGGGTTTTTTTTCCCTGGATTGTCAGCGGCTGAGGGGTGACCTTATAGAGGTTTACAAAATTATGAGGGGCAAGGATAGGGTAAATAGGCAAAGTCTTTTCCCTGGGGTCGGGGAGTTCGGACCTAGAGGGCATAGGTATATGGTGAGAGGTGCAAGATATAAAAGAGATCTGCAAGACAACTTCTTCACACAAAGGGTGGTACATGCATGGAATGAGCTGCCAGAAGAACTGGTGGAGGCTGGCACAATTGCAACATTTAAGAGGCATTTGGCTGGTTCTATAAATCGGAAGGGTTTCGGGGGATATGGATCGGGTGTTGGCAGGTGGGGCTAGATTGGGTTGGAATGTCTGGTTAGCATGGACGAGTTGGACCGAAGGGTCTGTTTCCATGGTGTACATCTCTATGACTGTATGACTCTATGACAGACTCAGGCAAATGCTTGGCAGTGCAATACAAGGCATTTTCTATTTATCAGTTCGTGATCACTCAAACATTTAGAGATGTTTTGTTGTGATTAAAATCTCTCGCAAGTATTTTTTGGATTAATCATATGAAGGCACGTAATGCAAATTATTGTTGAATCAAATTACAAAGACATCTTGATCAATTGGATGGTGGAGTTGCAAATGGGTTTTAATTTGGAACACTGTGAGGCATTGCATTTTGGAAAGCAAAGAAGGACAGGACGTATACATTTAATGATAGTGCACATTATAATGTTGGAGAATAGACGAATTTAGAGTTTCCTATCTGTAATTCTTTCACATTTGAGTCACAGTTCGACAGGCTGGTCAAGTAGGCGTTTAGTACGCTTCTATTCATTGCTGAGAATTTGTGTCGAAGAACAGGAACGTCCAGGATGAGGTTGTACAGAATGATAGTTTGTCCTCTTCTGTATTACGATATGAATTTCTGATCGCACTATCATAGCAAGGATGCTTTTTTTAATGGGAGAGGAGTGAGAAAAGATTTACCAGAATACTACTGGGATTGGAGGTTTTGAATTATAAAATAAACTGTCTAAGTTCAGAGGTTGAGTGTGGACCCAAGAGATGTTGATAAATGAAGAAGTGCATCAACATGCAAGTGTCTGTTTCTGAAAGGGGATGAGTTCAAAAATAGGCTTTTTACTTTTAAATTATGACGAGGCAGTTTTAAGAAGTACTTGAGAGGCAAGATTTTTCATAGAGTGTCATTTATCTGTGGATTGAAGTGCCAGAAGTACTGATGGATGCAGGCACTGTTACGATTTTAAAAAGACATTTTGATAAGTACAGTTGAATTTGAATAGTTTGGACGGATATGGGTCAAAAAGAGTGGGACTAGTGGTGTTTGGGAACGCGGTCGGCATGGAGCAGTTGGACTGAAACATCCTTTTCAATGATTTATGATTCCTTAACACTATGTAATCTGTCAATGACGCCAATTACTTGTGTTGGACAGCGCAGCTGTGAAGTACATTGAAGTGGCCAGCAGAGAGTGCCAATAGCTTAATGTGAAATCCCAAACTTGAGTGGAAATGCAGAAATACCATCACTTGGACGTCATTGGCGAGCTAATTTGATTGGATAGCTAATCAGCAATGTTGCGTAATGCCAACCTAGCAGCTTCAATTCTTGCTCAGGCTTCGTTCTCGATTGAAGTTTGCAATACTTGTTAATGGTCTCTGGCTGGAGATGCTGTGACACTGACATTAGACCACCACCCGTTGTCTTTCTTTAATGAGTCATGTTGCCCAGTCCCTCGACCGAAAATGTATCTTTTCTTTATGAAACACTGTTTTCATTGCACAGTTTTGATTCACAGGATTACCCAAACATTTCCTTCCTCACTTATCACTGAAAGAATTGTTGTGTAGACTATCACATTGATCAATGCTGCATGGGAAGATTCAAACACATGAAAACTAGAATCGTGATTTGCGGTGTAATTGTTTGGAGTCTCCAGTGCACTCTGCCATTTGGTGAGATCACCACTGATCCAATAAGAGCACAATGCAACTTTCCTGTTTCACCATTACACGTGAGAACTGACACACTCGATTGCCTGAAATATCCTTGAAATCCTTTGTAAATAAAAAGTGCATCGAACTCAGCCTTGAATTCTTTTGGTTCCACACAAGCACCACGATAGTCTGAGGAGGAGATTTCCCCAGCTCTCACAACTATCTGAGAGAAAATAAACTCTACTTATATTGATCCCCAATGGCAGATGGTTACGGACAATTGACTAAGGCTGCAGTGGTTGCAATTGGATTTCTATATTCATGTTCAAACGAATAAAGCAAAATTCCTCAGAAGGACTGTGCACCTCACAAAGGCAGGAAACAGCACGGAACTTCCAGAAAGGATTCGAGAATCATAAAATGTGAGTTGGATTGGAGACAGAAGAGAAAGAAGGCAAAATTAAACGAAGCAGATAAATGATATAAATGATTTGGGTATGAACATGCGAGATACAATTAGCAAGTTTGAAGATTACACTACAATTGGAGATGTAGTGGACAGCGAAGAGGGTTACCTCAGATTACAACAGGATCTTGATCAGATAGGGCAATGGGTTGAGGAGTGACAACTGAAGTTTAAGTTAGATAAATGTGAGGTGCTGCAGTTTGGGAAAGCAAATCTTAGCAGGACTTATTCACCTAATCATAAGGTCCTGGGGAGTGTGGCTGTACAAAGAGACTTTGAAGCACAGGTCCATAGCTCTTTAAAAGTAGAGTCGCAGGTAGATAGGATAGTGAAGAAGGTGCTTCGTATGCTTTCCTTTCTTGGTCAGAGCATCGATTATTGGAGTTGGAAGGTCATATTGCGGCTGAACAGGACATTGATTAGGCCACTTTGGGAATATTGCGTGCAATTCTGGTCTCCTTCCTTTCGGAAGAATGTTGTGAAACGTGAAAGGCTTCACAAAACATTTGCAAAGATATTGCCAGGGTTGGAGAATTTGAGCTTTGGGAAGAGTTTGGATAGGCTAGGGCTGCTTTCCCTGGAACGTCGAAAGCTGAGGAGTGACCTCATAGAGGTTTATAAGGTCATGAGCGGCATGGATAGGATAAATAGAACAAGTATTTTCCCTGGGGTGGGGGAGTTCAGAAGTAGAGGGTCTAGGTTGAGAGAGAGACGGGGAAAGATCTAAAAGGGACCTTAGGGGCAATTTTTTCATGCAGAGGGTGGAATTTGTGTGGAATGAGCAGCTCGAGGAAGTAGTGGAGGCTGGTACACTTGCAACATTTGAGAGGAATCTGAATGGGCATATGAATAAGATGGGTTTAGAGGGATCTTGCTCAAGTGCTGGCAAATGGGTCTAGATTAGTTTGGGTTATCTTGTCAGCATGAACGAGTTGGACTGAATGGTCTGTTTTCGTGCTGTACATCTCTGTGACTCTATGAATAGAGAACACTGTACCAGAAGGAACAATACTAGGGGATAATTAATTGTCTTTTTGATTCAATGTATTTAGATATGTACCAAGGATGGCAAATCTCCATGTATTGTGTCATTATGTGCTGGCATGATTGGAATTTGATGACATATAATGCAGGTATGAGCAAGGTTTACAATAATCATGGAACTATTAATCTCATTGGAGTCTGCTGTAGGTAGTCTCAATGAATTAACAACTGATTGCAATCCAATGTTCATCGCTGCAAAAGTAGACATAGAGTAGACATACATGCCTTGTACTGTTGTTTTTCGAAGAGGCAGGAGGTGAGTTAATCGTTTTATGTTCACACCACAGCGGTTTCAGCAGGCAACTCAACATGACCTTCTCTATGGCATCTATGAATGGAAAATATGGCTTGGCCAACCACAGACGCCCATGTTCCACGAATGAATAAATTAAAACAGTGTTCGACAAAGCATTACCTCCGCTTTTCATTCATTGAAAATTAAATTTCCATGTTTAAGACTAAAGGTTTGCAAGTACAGGAGAAGCAACGAAATGACTGAGGATTTTGGGTTGCTTCATAAAGCTCAAACTTTTCTCAATCAACTTTATAATTCAACAGGGGTAGAAAATTGGTGTGCAATGGATGTAAGCATCCATTGCAAATGATCGATAGGCCCAAACTTGCCTCTTGCATTTCGAAATGGTGAAATGAAAATTGAAAACCTAAGTATTTAGCTTGCAACAAACTTGGACATTTTGTTCTTAATGCAGAAATGTTTGAGGGTTAACAATATCTGTAGAGGCTAGAGGCTTTTTAAAGAATTTATCTGAAAAGGAAACTGTCAGGGTAACATACATAGATAACATTGCATTTTTAGGTACTTCTGTGAGTCCAGAAGAAAACTAATCTGTGATTGCAGAAGGATTCCATGAAAGGTTTTGTCTAAAAAGAAGATAATATATTTTCAAAATGTTTATTCAATCATGGAATGGTAAAACATAGACGAGATTCCTCGGTAAGCCAATACTGTACCAGCAAAATTGCAATGCTACATACCCTTTTCCAATTTCGTGCACTGGACAAATAGCCGTGCATGTCCTTACCCTTTCCCTGCTCATCCAATAATATTCGAAAAGGTTGAGTGGTTTCTCGCCTCAATTACCCTTTCAAAAAGTGCATTCCAGTCCCCACCACCTTGCGGTGAAAACACCCCCATTAAAAATCTCCTGCCTCTCAGTTTCAAATGATGCGCCCTTGTCACTGAACCTTCCACAAAGGGGAACATGTAAACCCACACTTACCGTGCACCTCATAATTTTCACAACTCGTGCTTTGCGTTATCTGGTCAAAAGGTGGTCGAATTGAATTCAAAGTGTTGGTCTTTGAGGCAGATGGAGAGTATATATTGTGTAATTTCCAGTTAGAGTTTCCATTTGTCTGGACGACAGGTACTTTGGAGTAGTCGAGAAATTATCTTTTGCTGGAGTTGATTGATTTCCTGCAGCGATGAAGCAGAAGCCAAAGTGAGGTTTTTTTTTCTAGAATCATGAAAAGCGCCGTTTGAACCCATGTGGAAGGAACAGTTCCACGAATATTTTTCCACTCGCTTATAGTGAGTAGAGAAATGACAAAATAAAGACTATAATCAGGGGGTCACTCATTCGAGAATCAAATGTGAGGGCAGCTACAAATATATGTGAGAATAAACATCATCTGAAATACGTTTTCAACGTCAATTTAATACAAAACTAGATTCCGATATTTTAATCTAAAGCTGAAACTGAGAGAGTTCCATATTTTTTATATGTACATTCACAGCATGCGGGTATTGATATCAAGGCCATATTAATGGTCCATTCTGTCACTATTTCCCAGAGTATAGTGATCTGTTACTCACATTGCTGTGGAACAGGAATAACGTGAAGGCAAGGTGGCAAGTTTTCTTCCCAAAAAGTTCTTAGTCAATGACATTATTTTATGCCAATGTACAGTACTCACATTTCACTGTGACTGAATCCAGGATCTCCATTTCTCAGGGCATTGTGGGTCAGCAAATTAACTTGTTGCGGTTCAAGAAGGCAACTCACCATCACCATCTCAAAAGCAATCTTGTATGAGCAATAAAATGCACATGCAGCCTGCAATGCCCATGTGAAAACAAATTTCGGCCAACTTTTTTTTTCTGGATTTCATCCAAATAAACTTTCAACATTTGTGACAACAACATAAACATACACTTCGAGATAGATTATCCTGACTGTTGGACCACCGGCCCCGCACGTTACCAGCACACCCTGTCTACTGTCAGTTCACATCTCGATGGATGAAGTGTTCACAAATGTTAAAAATATAAGAACATCAGGTCAGGAAGGTCAATCATTGCCCCTTTCCAGTCTCAACACTGCAAGCTGTAGAAGAGAAATCTATCAAACTACGCTGTGCGACTCAGTTAGATTCCCTGTTTCAGATGAAGAATAGCGAAGTACACTAGTTGGGAATCTGTGATAAAACAATTGGTCAGGGAAGAGGAAGGTGATTTAGAATGGAATCGCTTGTGAATGCAATTGTTAGCAGATGTAAGAATGAACTTAAATTTCTATCGAAAGTAACATTGGAGAAACTTCACCATAGTATTCTTATAGACGTCTAGTTAAAGAACAATTGATGAGGTGAGTGAGGATCACAATTCTACAATGGTCCCAACATGGAAGTGAGGTATACTTCGGATGGCATTATGAAATGTTCAGAGTTCTAAATGATGTGGAGATGCCAGTTTTGGACTGGGATGGACAACATCAATAGTCACATGGCACCATTTTATAGTCCAATAAATGTACTTAAAATCGTAAGCTTTCAGAGCACTGTTCCTTTGTCAGGTGAAGTGGTGGGAGGCACAGAATGCAGCATGGCGTCATATGACTTACACGGAAGTGATACAAATTTTGTCAACTGTGGAGATGGATGGATTGTTGAATAAAGAAATTGGTTTATCATTTTTGCTGAGGGAAGTGTTAACGCAACGGTGCCGATTAGTCACGGCACATTCTCTGCTGATGATTAGCCACTGCCGGTTCTCCACCAGCATTTCTCCACTGGAGTCGTTTGACCTCTGGAGACTATTCGCCACCAGAAAGATATATATGTACTGACTGTTTTCCCTCCCGCCTGTTCTTTCATACTTTCCAGTCACCTTTATTTATACAACTACATACTACATATTGATAAAAAAAAAGGTAAAATAAATATCATTTTATCGGTTAATTCTAACTTCAGGAAAACATTCTTTCATAGCACTGATATAAAACCATCGTGGTAAACTTCTTATTTCCACGTTTCGTAATAATTTCGTAACAACACAAACACTATATTCCAAATATATGCATTACTTGCAGCGGCCAATTGTCTTCAGTGGCCAATGGACAGTGGCCAAGCAACCTCGGTGGTGAAAGGGCAGTGATAAATTGTCAGCGGTGAATATGCTGTGGTGAATGGTCCCTTCCCGGTGTAGACAGTTTCATAAAGTCTCATGTAGTTTCATATAGTATGTGGGTGTGTATGTAATCCTACCACATAATTACATACACACCCACACACACACACACATAAACTTCACACACACTCTCTCTCTCCCCCCGCCTCATCAAACGGGCATCGACATGAAAACACAAAAACATATGTATGTCTCTGAGGTGAATTTTTATTTGCAGATTTATGTTTGGAAATATATTCTATTCCTTTTCAAGAAACACACAGAATTATTAGGCAGTTAGTCGATGGGGCATTGTATAAATTCCAACTTTGGAAGTACAATCATTCTGACTCAACGTTCCAATACAGACAAACTCTAACCTCTCACCTTTAGGGCACTGTCTGAGCTGAGATATCACCTTTCTTTAAAAACAATAACCTGAATATTTTCTCAGAAATGTGGTTTGAAAGAAGTTCTTGGATTTACATTTTGATGAATCAAAACATGTAAAACATTCTAAATAATTAAAACTTAATGGCAAATTGTGTTTGTTCAGTATTTCTCATCATTTGAATGACTCTGAATTTTAACGATACACGCTGTGTCCTATGATCTGCCCCACGAGCGACGTGATGAAGGAGCACTGCTCCGAAAAATTGTACCTCCAAATAAACCTGCTAGACTATAAACTGGTGCTGTGTGAGTTATAACTTTGTTCACCCCAGCCAAATCACGGCCCGTCCAAATCATCAACTTTCCCCTCAGCCTCCACCGCTCCAAAGAAAACAACTCGACTTTTTCTGAGACTCTCCATTTACCGAATACCTCCTATCCAGGCAGCATTCTGGTAAAACTCTTCTCTACACTCTCCAAAGCCTCCATATCCTTCTTGAAATGCAAGAAAGGAAATGGACCAAGGACAGGTAGAAGGGATTCATTTAATTTGGCATCACTATCAGCACAACATAGAACATAGAACATAGAACATAGAAGAATACAGCGCAGTACAGGCCCTTCGGCCCTCGATGGTGCGCCGATCAAAGCCCACCTAACCTACACTAACCCACTATCCTCCATATACCTATCCAATGCCCGCTTAAATACCCATAAAGAGGGAGAGTCCACCACTGCTACTGGCAGGGCATTCCATGAACTTACGACTCGCTGAGTGAAGAACCTACCCCTAACATCAGTCCTATATCTACCCCCCTTAATTTAAAGCTATGCCCCCTTGTAATAGCTGACTCCATACGTGGAAAAAGGTTCTCACTGTCAACCCTATCTAACCCCCTAATCATCTTGTACACCTCTATCAAGTCACCCCTAAACCTTCTTTTCTCCAATGAAAACAACCCCATATGCCTCAGCCTAACCCTTACAATTCTCTCTAAGACTTTGCCCACAACAGAAGTGAGACTCACTGGCCTATAGTTACTAGGATTATCCCTACTCCCCTTCTTGAACAAGGGAACTACGTTTGCTAGCCTCCAGTCCTCTGGCACTACTCCTGTAGACAAAGAGGACACAAAAATCAAGGCCAATGGCTCTACAATCTCCTCCCTTGCTTCCCAGAGAATCCTAGGATAAATGCCATCAGGCCCAGGGGACTTATCTATTTACACCCTTGCCAGAATTTCCAACACCTCTTCTCTACATATCTCAAAGCCATCCATTCTACTTATTCGTGCCTCAGTATTCATATCGACAACAATGTCCTGTTCCTGAGTGAATACTGACGAAAAGTATTCATTCAGTGCCTCCCCAATCTCTTCAGCCTCCACACGCAACTTCCCATTACTATCCTTGATTGGACCTATTCCTACCCTCGTCATTCTTTTATTCCTAACATACCTATAGAAAGCCTTAGGGTTTTCCCAAATCCTACCAACTAAGGACCTTTCATGTCCCCTCCTTGCTGCTCTTAGCTCTCTCCTCAGGTCCTTCCGGTCTACCTTATAACTCTCAATCGCCCCTATTGAACCTTCACGCCTCATCTTTACAAAGGCCGCCCTCTTCCATTTAACAAGGGATTCCAATTCCTTATTAAACCACGGCTCCCTCACACGACCCTTTCCTCCCTGCCTGATAGGTACGTACTTATCAAGGACACTCAATAGTTGCTCCTTGAACAAGTTCCACATATCAATTACGCTCTTGCCTTGGAATCTACTTTTCCAATCCACACATCCTAAGTCATGCCTCACCGCATCATAATTTCCCTGCCCCCAGCTATAACTCTTGCCCTGTAGTACACACTTATCCCTCTCCATCACTAGAGTAAAAATCACCGAATTGTGGTCACTGTCCCCAAAGTGATCACCTACCTCTAGTTCTAATAACTGGCCTGGTTCGTTACCCAGAACCAAATCCAGCATGGCCTCACCTCTTGTTGGCTTATCTACACATTGTGTCAGGAAACTCTCCTGCACACATTGGACAAACACTGACCCATCTAACGAACTTGAGCTATAGCTTTCCCAATCAATATCAGGAAAGTTAAAGAACCCATAACAACCACCCTATTACTGTCACTCTTCTCCTGAATCATCTTCGCAATCCTTTCTTCAACGATTCTAGGACTATTAGGAAGCCTGTAAAAGACTCCTAACATCGTGGGCTGAACGACACATTTCTGTGCTGTATTAGTCGATGTTCTATGTTCAATGTTCAATGCACCTGTCGCATTATTATCAATCCAGTTCGCAAAATTGCAGCGTTACCTTCTTTGGCTGGATGGCTAACTTGCAATGCTGCAAATGCAAATAGTATTGGGTTCAGTTGATGCTCTGACTACATTTAGCTTGAAGATTTAACCTTGCCTCGAACCTGAGGTGGTGACTCTCAGGGTAAATCACAACCGGTTGTTTCCATTTCATGGGAGTGCAGCACTACGCTAATATTCTATTTATATAACTTTGCTCAAACAAAAATCAATATTCTAAATGTGCAAGCGCCCTACTCTGATGATTCTAGCTCTGGGTGCAAACCAATGATGTCATCAATCTTGCACATACTCGTTAATAGAGAACATGGTGCAAAATGCAGCACGACTGTCCAAAATAAAATGAAGCAAACACATGCCATTTGATCTAAATTTTCAACAAATGAAACAATGAAAAGGTGTTTGTAAAATGTATAATTTTCAAACCCACACAGCATTCTTTGTCACCGTGCTTATTGCAGTAGAAATTCAAACTTTGTTCCCATTCACAGATTCTGCCATATCTGCTCAGTTGCTCCAAAACAATCTGCTTTTTGTGACAGTACTTGCTGCGTTCATTTTGGAGTGAAAAACTTTGAACATAACAGTGAAATGAGACATTTTAGGCAGTGTAGCTGTAAGGTGACCGAAGCGGAAACTGTATAAACTGTAAATCACATGCTGGAAGATAAAATACTCCTCCAGATTTGTTCAAACTATTGACAACATTGGCAGAACTGAAGGCTGCTTGTTTTCTTGGAAACTTCGTGGGCTGAGAGTAACGTTCCCCCAAGTTGGCCTTCGTGGTATTGTATATCTCTCAATCGGGAAATGGGGAATAACCTATAATTGATAGAACATCCTATGCATATCATTAGAAGTGATGAATTGTCATTACCAATCAAGTCTAATTCTTTATGGTTTCGCTAGTTTGAAAATATTACGTTACTGCCGAATTTATCGCAGTTTTCCTGATTCATATCAGCAAGAATTCTCTTTACCACAATGCATTCCCTCCAACGAAGAACACATTTTACTTTCAACTTTGTTGAATATTTATAAATAGTTTTACATTAATGACGGTGGTTAAGGAAATGTCATCAGGGAAAGGAACTGCGTTTCTATGCTTCAAAGAGAAGATTGTAGATGTTAAAATTACGTTTGCAATTCCCACTGGGACAGAAACATCCAAATTTATTAGATAACTATTGAATTTAAAACAATCAGGAATGAGGTACAGTGATTATAATTTCTCTCCATCCATCATCTTTGTGTAGCTATGACAAGAATCCTGGTATCATGCAAAGCGAGTGAAATTCTACTTTTATCTGCCATCAGGCGCTCTCAATCATCGTCCTTTCATATTTAACAACGTTACAATGAATGCACATTATGATTTCAGAAGATCCACCATCTATTCTCTGAATTTATTCTTGATCACTGCATTGGTGTACGTCTTTGAACAGGATCTTAAATACCAACGCATGCCTCTTGCTTCAGCAGTGTAATACATTGGTTTTCCAAAGTCTCCTCGGTAATAATTGATGTTTGGGATTATAGTCATTGCAAAGTTTATCATATTTCTCATCCACAGCAGAATGACAGCTCCTGATAAAACAAGAAGAAAATAATAGTTCCCATTTGATTCTTCATCTCAGAATCATGCTAATTGTCAAGAAGATCTCTGCATGCTTTACTGCTCACCAGTACATGTCTGATTGTCAATGCATTAAAGAAACCTGTTAATGTGAAAGGAAGATGAACTAACTGATTAGATACTGTAACGCCAGATGTATTCAAATCCTGAAATTGAAGAAAAGAATGCCACACTTGATTGACAGCTACATTTCACCTTGTTATTAATGTGTTCATGTACATATGCAAAGAAAATGGGGATATCCTTAATACACATGAAGGAAAGGCTCACTGTAACAACTGTGGCTACAATTCAGACGGTACAAAGCGTTGTTATAACTTGGGACAGCAGATGTCGACAAAGCGGTCAAAAGTGGAGACGGCTGTTAAGCAGACTGATAAATAGAGCACAAGACAAGCGACGTAGGAAGTAAAGTTACAAATGTACCTATGAAAGAGAAAAGACAATGGAAAGTGATAGATATGAGTGCTATTAACAATGACTTAAAGGATTATGTTTGCTGTTGCTGTAGCAAGCACACAAATAAAGATGCAATTTGAAAAGCGTTAGTTTCCTGGCACAGAAATGAGTGTTATCATCATTATGTTGGTTGTAAGCAGGACACATAGATGAACATTGAAGTGTTATTTTTTTTTCTGGTATGTCACCTCCGAAATCAGCATCACTGATTCTATAATCGTAAAAACGAAAATTGGACTCAGTAATTACCCACAACAATCTGCTTCAAACGTCATACACAAGCTTCATTGAGATTTGATTCATAACAGGGTGGAAACAGGCCCTTCGGCCCGACAAGTCCACACCAAACCTCCGAAGAGCAACCCACCCAGACCCATTCCCCAACAATCACCCCTGACAAATGCACCTAACACTTCGGGCAATTTAGCACGGCCAATTCACCTAACCTGAAAATCTTTGGACTGTGGGAGAAAACTGGAACACCCGGAGGAAACCCACGTGCACACGGGGAGAATGTGCAACCTCCACACAGACAGTCACTCAAAACTGGGATTGAACATGGGTCCCTGGTGCTGTGAGGCATCAGTGCTAACCACTGAGCCACCATGCTGCCCTACATTTCGATCAGTGAAAATTACAAATTGAAAGAGAATATCAGAAGAGAAACGTGACCATTAGCACATCAAGTCTTCCCTGACCAAAAAACAACTGCTTAACTGTTCTTTTCCCATTTGCCAGTACTTTAAACACAAACCGTTGTACGCATTGGTATTGCAAAAGCACATCTAAATGGCTTTTAAAATACTATGACAGTCTCAGTGTCTGATACTTTACAGCTATTGAGATCCAGATTTCTGTCACCATCTGGATAAAGATTTTTTTTTCCATCTAATTTCCTCCAAGCCATTGGCCCTTAACTTACATCTAGGCCCCATGGCTATTGATACTTCTAATAATTGGAAAAATTTCCTCCGGTCGACTTGCCCATGTCTCTCCTAATTTGATACGTTTCCAACATGTTTCCTCCCAATCTCTTTTCCTCCAGTGCTAGCGATACCAATCTGATCAATCTCTGTTCATGACTGAATTCTCGAGCCCAAGCAGGATTCTGGTAAATCAGCTAGGGATCTCATCCAGGGCAATCACCTTCCTTGATTATGCGGATTCTAGAAATTCACACCAATAAATAAATTCCAAAGATAGGCTGCCAATTTCATTCATTAGTTTATTTTATTCCACGAAAAATGTCCTTCCAAAATATCAAAGTACTCTGTTTGCCATTTCGAATTACTACTCAACTAAAAAGAACAGAAAGAGGGACAGTTCATAAATTATCAAGAAGTTAGATAAATGTAAAAATATGCTCTGTATTCTGGTTGGAATGATTCTTTCTCCACAACTTTGCTAAGCTGTATATTTCTAGGTTGTGTGTCAGGCCACAGAACAAGAAACAATTTGATACCACACATGAAGACATTTCATTACCATATGAAGTTCATACAAATGTGATCATTCTTTATAGAGCTAAGAAGGTTGAGGAGACATTAAGTCGATGTGTTAAGAAAATACGACTACTGGTGAAGGTTCCCTCATCAGGCGGGATTCAAATTCAGTGAACTGTGTCAAATTTGGTACTCTGCAGATCCTGGTATTAGGGCCAGGGCTAACCCGACCTTAACTCTAACCACAACCCTGTCTTATTTTAAGCCATCAGAAGGAAATTCTGTTAAACTATTCTGTGGATATATTTAGTGAATAAGAAATCTAAATACGCAAGAGTTAATCTTTATTAGAACAGAAGAAGTGGCAACAAGGGTAGCTCATTCAGTCTCTCGAAACTCCTCCTCCATTCATTATCATCATCTTCGCTTCAACCTTATTTTCCTGCTGTCTTTCCATAACCCCTTTCCCAGTATTGAAACAATCACTGCTAATGTGCTTCAGTTTGATCCCGATTATCCTACTTTATCCTAACATGATGATCTCTTGACCGAGACTGCCCTTTACATCTTTTGTCCATATCTGCCAATTCCCTTTCGCCTTTTGTACATCTCAACATTACGGTGACACCAGCAAGCTTATTAATTCAGTGAAACAAAGACAATATTGGTGGACCCTTGATAAGTGAGTAGGGGCAGTATCTGCAAGTGCATTGCTTATCTGACCCATTAATTCATCAAACATCTATCCATAAGTTATGATCCTCGGCCATGTTAATGGACGTGTGCAGATGTTTGCATAGAATGGGAAAATAACTTTTTGGGGGGAGTTTCCAAACCTTTTGATGAAGAATGGAGTACTACAATTCTTGGGACCGACTGTTGTTTTATTGAAGGTTTGTTATAGGTTTTAGTAATGCGATTTCTCTATAGACTGGTTATTAAAGTGCAGAAAGTTTTAGTGAAGAGATGAATGATAGTACGAATTTTACAGTCTGAAAGCTGAGTTGGCCGCTACCCAAATGTTAGGCACACCAAATTATGCAAATACATTTAAACTGATTATTGACCCAAGTGATATGCATGTTGGTGCTGTATTCCTGCAAGAGGATGTTGAGACAATTGGAATGTTTTTATTCCAGACATTGAGTAATGATTATCATATAAATTTACAACTGAGAAGGAGATCTTGAGTTTGGTGTTTGTGTTGCATTTGAATATTTTTGCCTCTGTTTTAGTGGTGAGTTGTGACGATTCTATGGATTTAAGAGGTCCACATTTTTCTACTTTTATAGTGAAAAGAAGGTTAAGACAGAGGTGTTGGCGGTCTACTCAAAATTAAGAAAGTAATCACAATTGTGGAAGCAACATTGGATTTATGAATAGAAAGACGCTATTCAGCCACACGAAGGAGACGGTGATGATTGCAGATACTGGAGATAAGAGTCGAGAGCACGGTGCTGGAAAAGCACAGCAGGTCAGGCAGCATCCGAGGAGCAAGCCTTCATCAGGGCTTATGCCCATAAACTCGATTCTCCTCGTCAGATGTTGCCTGCCTTACTGTGCTTTTCCAGCCCCACACTCACGACTCATTCAATCCCTGCTCTGTCATTTATCGAGGTCAGAACCGATCTTCACTCACTCCATGCCTCTGCTTATGAAGAATCTATTCTGAATCTTTAGTTTTAGCTTACTGCAGTTGCTGGGGTTTTCAAGCGAGATGGTGCAAGTTCTTATAACTGTTCTTCTTTCAGACAAAAGCTGAGGTTCCCCTGCTGCTGCTAGAATTGTGAGGCAAAGTATATTTCTGAATTGTCCTGTGCCAAGGGTGTATTTATGAGATGTTACCGTATTGGTGTAGGTATGAAACAATTTACAAACGTAGGGGAAATATCACCATTCGCCAATTATACGAAGGAAAATCAAAGACAGGACAATACATTAAGTGCAAGGAACACTGATTTGTATTCTCACCATAAAACATCTCTTTGCAAATATAACAAGAGAGTCTCTAGTATCATACAAAGCATCACTGAACCTGATTCCTAATGCCAACGTGCATTCTCAATGATCTTCCATTCATTTTCAAACATTTTAGAATGATTTTAAAGGGCGATTGGAAAAGATCCACAAGTTCTTCTCTGAATTTCCTCTGGGTCACTGTGTAGATGCACGTGTTTGAACAGGAGCTTAAATACCTCAACATGGCTCCTGTTTCAATGGCGATATATGCTGGATTTCCAAGGTCACCTCGGTAATAATTGGGATTTGACAGTCTGGTCATTACAAGCGTTATCACAGTTGTCATCCACAGCAGAATGAAACTTCCCGAGATTGCAAAGAGTAAAGCAATAGATTTCGTTCGATTCTGCACCTCAGGATCACACTGCTTGTCAATTGTGTGACTCCAAAGCCTTCTTCGAGCTTTAGTGGTCACTAGTATATGTCTGATTGTCAATGAATTGAACAAGGCAATTAAAATGAAAGGAAGCCACACAGAACAGATGCTGAGAAACCAGATGTACACGACTCCTGCAATTGAGGAAATGAATGCCACACTTGACTGGCAGTTCCATTTCACGTTGTTAATAACGTGTTCATGTTCATAAGCAAAGAAAATGGGGGTGTCCTTGATAAAGAGAAGGACACAGATCACCGTTAGAACTGTCACCGAAGTTCTCACAGTGCAATAAGTGGTCTTAAATTTTGGACAACAGATGACGACAAAACGATCAAAAGTGAAGGCAACCAGACTGATAAATTGAGCAAAACACAAACCATGTACAAATTAAACTTACAATTATGCATATGAGACAGAAAAGACAATGGAAAGTGATACATAAGAATGTTATAAACTATTACATTATTGGTTATAACCAGTAGGTCTGCTGTTGCCATGGCAATCATGTAGACAGAGATACATTTAGAGAGGCCGCAGTTTCCTCGCACAAGAATCACAATTATCATCATGTTTGCTGAAAGAAAGTTAGAGGAGAGCAAAGCTCACTCATTTTTAAAAGGTTCAAAACACAAATTAAACATGATTTGTAGACTAAGGGACAGATCTAAACACTAAAACCTGCAAGTTCCCAATCTCCTATTGTGTTGTTGTAATTAGCAAAGACTGCTCACCTCAAAGGACATGTTTTCCTGAGATTATATACAACTTCGTATCTCGAAAGTATCAGTGAATAGCATAGAGTCAGAGAGGAGTACAGAATAGAGAAAGACTCTTTTAAAAAATCAAAGTATTAACCCGTCAATAATAAGCACTATCTAATATAATCAGCTTCCCGCTTGTCATCAATTTACCTTCATGCCTTGGCAGCACATTTTGCATCTAAATTCTTCTGAAATTAGACACTAACACATCGCAGATATTTATTTCCAAGTTCTCAAAAACGTCAGAAAAGTGTCAAAGAATAGGCAGAACAGTATTTGATGCAAATTTGCAAAGATCAATGAAGAGAACTACCAGCGAAGATACATGTGGGATTCATGCATCTCGCTGACATAAGCTAATTTTACTAAATGCATATTCGCCTTCAAGACATATGCAAGGAGTGTACACTTCCAGTCTGGGATGGAATTCGTAGGAATCTTTATCAATATACGCTGCTGTCATACCCAGCAAAGCAAGTGAAATCTGTTTACCTTTTTCTTTTGGTTTGTTCAAAGTTCTGGTTTCCACGGTGCACTGAGGCGGGGAATTCCACAGTTTCACAGAATTTTGAGGTAGGTAAGTCCCACCATATCTGTGTGTAATCTGCTCCCGCGCATCCTAAAACTAAGGCCCCTCATTCTAGATCACACCACGTAAGGACACATCCTTTCTTCATCTATTACGTCAATCATCTGACGCAGATTGCAAACTTCAAACATGTGGTCACCTCTGCACAATTTTTAACTCAGTGAAACAACGACAACGTGAATAGATGGATTATCAGTGAATAGGGGAAACATCTGCTGGTGCATCGCTGAGATACGAGAATCAGCAAATCTTCCCAGAATAGGTTTGGAACCCTGAGGCAATTCACAAAATTGACAATAAAAACGTTTAAACAGGGCTCACCAGGGAAACCGATGGTTGCAAGAATAGGATAATATATCTCTTTCATCAGCAGAATCATTGGTCGTTCCATTTTTCTGAGGAGGAATACGTTCTAAGCGACGTGTGACACTCGGGCAAGTGCTCACTAGTACAAGCAGAGGTACCATCTATTTAACTACACGTCATCCCTCAAAGGAATTAGCCATCTCTGTTCTGAATAAAGATTGAGTGCAGGCTTCTCACAAAAAAGCTTACAAACCAAGCTTTTGTTGTTATCAAGTACATGAAGACACATCATTCAAATTGTTGTTGAATTGAATTAGAGACATATTGATCAATTGTACCTATGGGCTGATGATTGTCCAATGAGTTTTGTTTGGATCAATGCGAGGTAATGAATTTTAGAAAAACAAACAAGGGCGGAATTTAGTAGATTACCAGTCCCGCACATCGACCCATATGACTATGCAATTTGTGACGTGTTGGTTTGTTAACTACAAAAACTCTTCTCATACCAACATTGCCATGAACTTTTGAGAATTACAGAATTCTTAACGTACTGAAGAGACCTTTTTGATTCTTCATGTTGGCACTGTGCCGATAAATTAGCAACATTATCAAGTTGCAATCTTCTTCTATCGCCCCACATCTCCACCAATAAATTTAACTATTGCCCAAGGGAAGGCCTCAACTGGATTTGCCTCCAACATATTTTCAGTAAATGAAAATGTTGTGAAAATTCAGAGACAGATGGTTTGTTCCTGATTTCACCCTTGCTTACTTAAGCAGATTAGTTTTAATTTCTGCACTCTTGTTCTTGTTCCTTTTACCAGTGGAACCAGTTTCTTCCCCTCTGGGCTTTCTAGCCCAATCACTATTTTGGAAACCACTATCAGATCTCTGCTCAATGATCTTCTCTCCAGGAAGAACAATCTCAGATTCTTCAATCCATCCACATCATTGAAGTTCCTCATTTCTGACACCATTTTTTGTCAATGCCGACTGTGCTCTTTCCAAAGCATTCATATGTTTCCTATAATACAGCACGTGTACCTGTACACAATACTTAGCAAGTTTATTTTACAAGGTCACCATCGCATTATTTCTCTTGCACTCTGTGCCCCTTTTTCAAGATGACAACTCTGCGTGGTTTACTTCTGAACTCTGGACGTTCCCTGTCACTTTGATATGCCATGTCCATATGTACCCAGATCCCCCTGCTCCTGCACGTGCTTTCGAATTCAATGTGACAGAAGTTAGGGATCTTTCGCTGGTTAAATCGCTATCTACTCTTTCGGATCATTCGCATCAAAATTAACTATTCTCTCTGGTCGCGTTCACTGTCACATGGATATCGTGATTCAGGATTCTGTTAAACTGCGCGTGAAGTTTAAGTTGTCAGTCCAGGGGAAACGATAATGTTCACAATATCGTCAAAAGTGATAGAAAGCAGGAGATGTTCCATTGGGCTCGCAGTCGAGAGCTGTTTCACTCCAGGCATCAGTTTCCTGTCCCTTTTTTGAGACATTTTTAACAGTTTTGGAAACATCAGAGCTACTGATAAGGAGTTATTGAGAGGAGTTACAGGAGGTCGTCACTGCTAAGGTACAAGAAAAAGGCAGATGCGTTACAGTCAGGGGACGGAAAGGGAACAGGCTGGCCGTGCAGGAGGGATCCCCTGTGGCTATTCCCCTCAACAATAAGTATACCATTTTGGATTCTGTTGGGGGTACGATTTAGCAGGGGAAAGCAGTGAGGCACAGGGCTCTGGCACAGAGCCTGTTCCTGCTGCTCAGAAGGGAAGGGGGAAGAGGATCAGAGCAATGGTTATTGGGGATTCCACTGTTAAGGGGACAAATAGGAGGTTCTGTGGTAACGAGAGAGCCTCGGGGTTGGTGTGTTGACTCCCAAGTGCCAGGGTCCGTGATGTCTATGATTTTGTTTTTGGCATCCTTAAGTGGGAGGGGGAGCAGCTCCAAGTCTTGATCCACATAGCCACCAACGACGTAGGTAGGAAGAGAGATGGGGATATAAGGCAGAAATTCAGAGAGCTCGGATGGAATCTTAGAGCTCGGATGAACAGAGTTGTTGTCTCTGGTTTGCGGCCCGTGCCACGTGCTAGTGAGGCAAGGAATAGGGAGAGAGAGGAGTTGAACATGTGGCTACAGGGATGGTGCAGAAGGGAGGGTTTTGGATTCTTGGATAATTGGGGCTCTTTCTGTGGTAGGTGGGTCCACTACAATAAGGATGGCCTTCATCTGAACCAGATGAGGGCCAATATCCTGGGGCGGGGGGGGGGGTGGTGGTGGAATTCGCTCAGGCTATTGGTGTGGGTTTAAACTAATCCAGCAGAGGGGTGGGAACCAAAATTGTAGTACCAGTATAGAAAGGTTGAGAGTAGGGAGGTCTGAAATCAAGTGTCAGGGAGGCAAGATGGCACCGGCAAACAAGAAGTTGGTTTGAAATGTACCTAAGTCAACGCCAGGAGCATCTGGAATAAGGTGGGTGAACTTGCAGCATGGGTTGTTACCTAGGACGTCGATGTTGTGACCATTTCAGAGATATGGAGACAGCAGGGACAGGAATGTTTGTTGCAGGTTCCAGGATTTTGATGTTTCAGTACGAACAGAGAGGAAGGTAAAAGCGGAATGGTGTGGCATTTTTGGTCAAGGCAGTATTACAGTTGCAGAAAGGATGTTTGGGGACTCGTCAACTGAGGTAGTATGGGCTGAGGTTAGAAACAGGAAAGGAGAGGTCACCCTGTTGGGAGTTTTATTTGGCTTCTGAATACTTTCAGTGATGTAGAGGAAAGAATAGCAAAGATGACTCTCGATAGGAGTGAGAGAGACAGGATTGTAGTCATGGGGGACATCAACTTTCCAAATATTGACTGGGAACACAATAGCACGAGTACTATAGATGGGTCAGTTTTTGTCCAGTGTGTGCAGGAGGGCTTCCTGAAACAGTATGTAGACAGGCCAACAAGAGGCGAAGCCACTTTAGATTTGGTACTGCGTAAGGAGCCATGCAAGGTGTTAGACTTGGAAATAGGTGAGCACTTTGGTGGTAGCGATCACAATTCTGTTATGTTTACTTTAGTGATAGAAAGGAATAGGTGTATACCACTGGGCAAGAGTTACAGCTGGGGGAAAGGCAATTACAATGCAATTAGGCAAGATTTGGGAAGCATAGGATGGGGACGGAAACTGCAGGTGATGGGCCCATTAGAAATGTGGAGCTTATTCATGGAAAAGCTCCTGTGCATCCAAAAGCAAACAGAGGATAACAAAGAGTGTAATAAGAAATGAGAGGATCAAATATGAAGGTAGGCTAGCCAGTAATATTAGAAATAATAGTAAAAGTTTCTTTCAGTACATAAGAAACAAACGACAGGCAAAAGTAGACATTGGGCCACTTCAAACTGATGCAGGGAGCCTAGTGATGGGAGATAAGGAAATAGCAGGAGAACTTAACAAGTACTTTGCGTCAGTTTTCACAGTGGAAGACATGAGTAATATCCCAAAAATTAAAGGGTGTCACGGGGCTGAGTTGAGTATGGTTGCCATTACGAAAGAGATAGTGCTAGAAAAGTTAAAAAGTCTTAAAATTGATAAATCTCCTGGCCCCGATGGGATACACCCTAGAGTTCTGAGAGAGGTTGCTGAGGAAATAGCAGAGGCATTGGTTGAGATCTTTCAAGAGTCACTGGAGTCAGGAAAGGTCCCGGATGATTGGAAGATGGCTGTAGTAACCCCCTTGTTCAAGAAAGGATCAAGGCAAAAGATGGAAAATTATAGGCCAATCAGCTTAACCTCGGTTGTTGGTAAAATTCTAGAATCCATCATTAAGGATGAGGTTTCTAAATTCTTGGATGAGCAGAGTCTGATTAGAACAAGTCAACATGGATTTAGTAAAGGGAGGTCATGCCTGACAAACCTGTTGGAATTTTTTGAAGAGGTAACAAGTAGGTTAGACCAGGGGAACCCAGTGGATGTGGTCTATCTGGACTTTCAAAAGGCCTTTGATAAGGTGCCACACGGGAGACTGCTGAGCAAGGTGAGGGCCCATGGTGTTCGAGGTGAGCTGCTGGGATGGATTGAGGATTGGCTATCTAACAGAAGGCAGAGATTGGGATAAAAGGTTCTTTTTCAGAATGGCAGCCGGTGACGAGCGGTGTCCCGCAGGGTTCGGTGCTGGGGCCACAGCTGTTCGCATTATATATTAATGATTTGGATGAGGGAACCGGGGGCATTCTAGCGAAGTTTGCCGATGATACAAAGTTAGGTAGACAGGCAGGTAGTACTGAGGAAGTGGGGAGGCTACAGAAGGATCTAGACAGGTTGGGAGAGTGGTCCAGGAAATGGCTGATGGAATTTAACGTGAGCAAGTGCGAGGTCTTGCACTTTGGCAAAAAGAATATAGGAATGGACTACTTTCTAAATGGTGAGAAACTTAATAAAGCCAAAGCACAAAGGGATCTGGGAGTGCTAGTCGAGGATTCTCTAAAGGTAAACATGCAGGTTGAGTCTGTGATTAAGAAAGCGAATGCAATGTTGTCTCTTATCTCAAGAGGGTTGGAATATAAAAGCAGAGATGTACTACTAAGACTTTATAAAGCTCTGGTTAGGCCCCATTTGGAGTACTGTGTCCAGTTTTGGTCCCCACACCTCAGGAAGGACATACTGGCACTGGAACGTGTCCAGCGGAGATTCACACGGATGATCCCTGGAATGACAGGTCTAGCATATGAGGAACGGCTGAGGATACTGGGATTGTATTCGTTGGAGTTTAGAAGATTAAGGGGAGATCTAATAGAGACGTACAAAATGATACATGGCTTTGAAAAGGTGGATGCTAGAAAATTGTTTCTGTTAGGCGAGGAGACGAGGACCCGTGGACACAGCCTTAAAATTAGAGGGGGTCATTTCAGAACGGAAATGCGGAGACATTTCTTCAGCCAGAGAGTGGTGGGCCTGTGGAATTCATTGCCACGGAGTGCAGTGGAAACCGGGACGCTAAATGTCTTCAAGGCCGAGATTGATAGGTTCTTGTTGTTTAGAGGAATTAAGGGCTACGGGGAGAACGCTGGCAAGTGGAGCTGAAATGCGCATCAGCCATGATTGAATGGCGGAGTGGACTCGATGGGCCGAATGGCCTTACTTCCACTCCTATGTCTTATGGTCTTATGGTCTTAAGTGATGTGGGTGTCAGTGCTGTACTTTTGCAGAAAGATGACAAGAAGATAGAAAGTTCTATCAGGCATTTCTCCAGGACATTTAACTTGTATCGCAGAAATATTTAACATTTGAGGAGACTTTGAGTTTTGTATTGGTGTTAAAACATATCTACGTTTACGGTATCAATAATGTAACTGAGTCAATGATGTTCACTGAGACAAATACACGATGATCATAAACCATTGAAAATTGTGGAGAAATTGAAGGACAGAAATGCCAGACTGTTTAGATGGATCTTATTGTTAGCTCCATTCAATCGGTAAATTGTGCATGTCGCAGGCCAACAAAATGTCACTGCTGATACCTTCTTGAGACTTGGATGAGAAACGGACTAAAATAGACTGAAAGCGAAATTAGTAATGCATGTTTGCATTATAATTGTCAATTGAATGGACATGTGTGTTATAATTTACGATTGAGGGCATTTGAAATGAGGCTATCCTTGGATGCTGTTTATTTAACAAGGTTATGTTGTCGTTGGCTTCTCCTTTCAGAGACGTCATAAAAGCATAATTCCGAAGATACTGGTTTGCATGAGTTTTAGGTCCACTGTTATTATAGATCAGAGATACTGCCTCAGGCAAACGGCTTTCAAGTTTTAAAAGAACCGCATGCACAAAGAAAGGGGAGCGGCCAGTTCTCCCCGCTCAGCTATTCTCTGATATGCGTTGCTTTTAGCAAGCGGTTTTGTTTTTGAGGCTGCTGGTCCAAGTGACATGGAAGAAAGTGTTCCATGCTGAATCTCTCTGTCTTTCTGTCTGTCTGTCTGTTTGTTTCTCTCTCTGTCTCTCTGTCTCTGTCTCTCTCTCTCTCTCTCTCTCTCTCTCTCTCTCTCTCTCTCCTGTAAGAGCCCGTGTTTGTTTTTACCTCTTCTACCAACGGGTGTTCATAGAGATCATTGCAGTTTGCAACAGCATCACCATACTGGGGTCAGATAGGTTCTGCAATTCCATGTTCTGTTTTGTTTTGCTTGTGTTTCATTTTGGTACATAAACGCTGTTTTATTTAAAAGTAAGTGATTGGGTCAGCGGCATCACTTCTGGAATATCCATACCACACCTGCTTAAAACAACTAGAAAAGTCAAGATTCGTGATACATTCTTCCAATTTTTTGATGTTGTCTGGCCTGGCCCAAAACAAAATTGATGTTGGTACAGCCAACGATACTCATACTGTGTAATGAATAAGGAATTACTTCAGCTTTAACTCTCTGGATCAGCTTCTTCTTTTCAGTTGACAAAGAAAACGTCTTTTCAATTATCCCCATTCTCATGTATGTTTGCACCTGCCCTCACATTCGACTGCCATGTGACTGACTTCTGGTTTTAGACTTTTTTCGACATTTCACCCCTCACTGTACATGATTGCACAACACCTGAAAAGTATTATTGCAACTGTTCTATTTCCATGATCGTACAATAAGACTGACTTTGACTATTGCTTCCTTATTCCCAGGAGTAAATCAACTCCCAACAAAGATAATTTCTTGAGAATGCTAACTACCACTCCTCCAAACAATTGAAACTTCCTTATGGAAACTGGACAACGAGGCGGGTATCTCCCATGTACCCTCCACCTATCTCAAAAACCAACACTTATAAATGTTCTGAACTCCGTCTAAAGAAAATTAGTCATTTTCTGGGAAATTCTGGTAGCCCAAGAGCTGAGTGGTGACGAATAGAGCAAAGCATGGACAGTGTGGGTAGAATTGCTCCCTTTCCTAGAAGGGTCAGTTACAAGGGTACATAATTTTAAAGTGAAAGGCAGGAGATTTTGAGGCTATTTAAGGAAAGCATTACTTGACCTCAAGGCAGATGGTGATCTGGGATGCACTTCCTTGAAGTGTTGTTGTGGCGAGAAATATCGCAAACTTCAGAAAGAATTTGGATTATCAGGCGAAGTGTGATAATATGCAAGACTGCTGGACTGGTGCAGGAAATTGCGACGAGTGTAGCTCACAGTTTATTTTTGCTGGTACAGTTTGTTCTGCTGAGGATCCTCCTCTGTGTTGCATGATTCCATGTTTGCATAATTGTTTTCAAGACACATTATCCCCCCTTAGATAAAAAGGCCATTTTGATTTTTTCTGCAATGACAAATGTGTTTTCTTTCAGTTTCCCTGTTGTAGATAAAAATACAGTGCGATACCTGCACGTTTCCTTTTCAGCTTTCTTTGTGCCACAGGATCTGATGGCTCACTGCAGAGAGAGAGAGAGATTGATAGATTGGGGGAGAGAGCGATAGAGAGAGGGAGAGAAAGAGAGATGTCAAGAAAGAGACAGACAAAGAGAGAACTGGTATTATTTTAACTTTGGCGCTACCACATTTCCAGAAAGAGTTAAATGTAAAAGATTGGGATCTTGAATCATGTGTGCAGCCTCAGCAACAGTTGAATAGTTCTACTGGTATTGCATTATATTAATAAAGAGCTACTTAGTTAACTGAGGAGCGAAGCAGCGATATCCAAGTTAAGGCATTTCAGCATTTCCACTCAAGTAAGGGAATCACTTTGAGGTATTTGCGCCCTCTGCTGGCCACTCCAATGCACTTCATGGTTGCGATATCCAGCACAAAAATTGAGGTTACCAATAAAGCAGAGCGATTCAATGAATTACAACTCATCAAAATCGCGCTTCAGTCCAAGTGTTCCATGTCGATCATGTTTCCAAACAGAACTAGCCCCGATTGCCGGTGTTTGTCCATATCATTCTAAACTATTTATATTTGTGTGCTTATCCAAATGTCTTCGAAAAGTTGTAACTCTACTTGCACCCGTCCCTTCGTCTGGCATTTCATTCCACAGACAAATCACTCTCTGTCAGAAACGATGCTTCCCAAATTCTTTATAAAACTTTATATTCTCGCTTTATAATATATCTTGTAGTTTTGAACACCTCCGTGCTTGGGAAAAGACCTTCACTTCTTTATATCCCTCTTCAATTTACAACCTCTATTGGCTTACAACTCAACTTCATATGACTATCCAGCCTATTTTTGGAACTCAAAACCTCCAATCCAGACAGCATCCTGGCAAATCTGTTCTGGACACTCTCTAATTTAATAATATCTTTCTGAATGATACAGTGACCAGACCTGCATACGGGCGAGGGAAGAGTCCTCACAAACGTTCTGTACAACTTCAACATGACGTCCCAACTCCAATATTTCAAAATCAGAATTCGAGGTAATGCAGGCAAGAGTGCTAAATGCCTTCATAATCATTCCATCGATCTGTATCACACATACTTCAAAGATTTATAAGCCTGAAGACACAGGTTTGTCAGCTCAAAAACACTACTCAGGCATTAACATTAATTGTGTAAATCTCACCCTTCTTTTTTTTCCAAAATGCACTGCCTCATGTTCATCTAAATTTAACTCCATCTGACAATCCTCAATGCATAGACCCAATTCAAGTTAACACATGTTTGAAACGTGTGTTTCCATGTGATTGACTAAAAAAATGGTCGTAAGCCTATTGTGATAAGCCTGTATCCAATTTTCATTCGTAATAGATTTCGCTAATTCCTTTGAGGGATGTCGTAAAGTTCAAAAGAAGTTGTCCACTCTGGCACTGGCGAACACTTGCCTAAGTGTCTCACATTTAAAACAACGGATCTCTCCTCAGGAAAATGCAACGGCCAATGACTCTGCTGATAAAGCAGATTTATTATACAATTCTTTCAACAGTTGGTTTCCCTGGTGAGCCCTGTTTAAAATTTATCATGTCAATTTGTGTGAATTGCCTCAGAGTTCCAAAGCTGAGCGATGCCCTGCCAGATGGTTCTCCAAACCACCTCTAAACCATTTAGATTAGATTACTTGCAGCATGGAAACAGGCCCTTCGGCCCAACAAACCCACACCGCCCTGCCGAAGCGCAACCCACCCATACCCCTACATCTACCCCTTACCTAACACTACGGGCAATTTAGCATGGCCAATTCACCTGACCTGCACATCTTTGGACTGTGGGAGGAAACCGACGCACCCGGAGGAAACCCACGCAGGCACGGGGAGAACGTGCAAACTCCACACAGTCAGTCGCCTGAGGCGGGAATTGAACGTGAGTCTCTGGCGCTGTGAGGCAACAGTGCTAACCACTGTGCCACCGTGCAGCCCACATTTATTGACATTGTCTTTGTCACGGAGATGATCATTGTGATGGTGTAACCAAATGTTTGAGGTTTGAAATCTGTTAAATGTGGTTGACAAAGAAAGTGAAGAGAGCATGTTCGTTCAAGTGGGGCAATCCGGAACGAGAGGTCATACACCTAGCTTGCAGGGAAGTAGATTTCACACAGATATGGGGGAGATTTACTTATCTGAACAGCCGTGAACTGTGGGATTCACTGACCCAGGATATGTTGGAAACCAGAACGTTGAACAAACCTGAGGAAGAGATAAACAGATTTCACTTGCTTTGCTGGGTATAATGCCATTGTATGTCGATAAAGATTCACACGAATTGCTGCTCAGACTATAAGGTTATATTCTTCACATATCACTTGTCAGCAGCTACTCGTTTAGGAAAAAAAAATTATATTCCTGAAATGCATAAACCCCACGTGTATCAAATATTGCTCGTTCTCCTCTTTCATCTTTGCAAATTTGCAGCCAACTATTGTTCTGCACATGTTTGACATATTTCCTGGGTATTTAGGAATCTGGAAATTAATGTCTGCGTGCTGTTATTATCAGAATTCCACACCACATTTCAGAGGCATTTAGGTGTTCTTTATGAAGACAAAACATGAAAGTCAATGATTCCAGTGCTGGAAAATGGGGTTAAAATAGTTTTTGATTTATTTTGAACGGTGAATACTTCGGTATTTCAGAAGGCCTTTCTCTCTGTTTGGTTGTTCTCCAACGCTATGACATTCACTGACGCTTTCGAGATCCGAACTTGAATGCAACCTCATCAATACATATGATAATTTGGGCGAGGAGTCGTTGCTAATTAGACAACCATGATACATAACCAGAAGTTACCAAGTTTTGGTATTTGCATCTCGGCTGTCACTTGGTCTACAATTCATGTTTTTTTTTATTTTTTTTAAAAATGAGTCAACGTTGCTCTCCTCTACTTCTCTCACAGTGAATATTATGATAATTACCGTTCTTCTCCGAGGAAATTGTGGTCTCACAAAATATATGTCTATGAAATCGCTTGCCATGGCAAATCTACTGGTCGTAATCAATCATGTAGCCGTGTATAGGATTCTTGTGTATCACTTTTCGTTGTCTTTTCTGTCTCAATCGCATAATTGTGGGGTTGATTATTAAGTTGTTTATGCTGTGATCGAGTTATCAGTCTGGTTCACAGTCGCTTTCACTTTTGATCGCTTTGTCATCATCTGTTTTTCAAAAATTAACACAATGTAATGCACTGTGCGAATTTCAGCGATTGTTAAAACTGTGATATGTGTCCTCCTCTGTGTCAAGGTTGTCCTCAGTATTTTTGCACATGGACATTAGCACATTATTAGAAAGATGAAATTGAAAAGCCTGTCAAGTGTGGCATTCTTTTAATCAATTGCAGGAGTAACGTACATTTCATTTTTCGCCATGTATTTAGTTTAGCTTTCTTTCATTTTATTCACCTTCTATGATACATTGACAATCCAAGGCATATACTAGTGAGCAGTAAAGCCCGCAGAGTGGTTTGGAGTCACACATCACCAATCAATGTGATACCGAGATGAATCTCATGAAATCGATTGTTTTACTCTTTGATATCTCAGGAAATTTCATTCTGCTGTAGATGACAACAGTCATAACCTTTTTAATGACCAAAATATCTAATGCCAATTATTGCCGATCACACCTTCAAAAAAACCAACATATATCGCCGTCAATCAGGAGCCAAGATGAGGTAATGGAGTTCCTGTTCAAATCCACACATTTATAGATTGAACCAGTCAATTCAGATAAAAACTTCTGAATTTTTTCTAATTGTCCTGTGCATTCCTTGTAAAGTGCGCACAAATGAAATGAAGATAATTAGGAATGTCTATTAACATTGGAATTATACTTCAGAAATGATTTGTGTGATATTGTGATTCAATTGTCATATCTGCATAACGGGTAGATAAAACAATATCAGTGTTACTCTCAGATATTCCATGCAGCAATAACGTGATGTCTGTGATATTCCACATTTCATTGGCCTAGTCATTGTTACCGGATGAAAATAATTTTCCTTCATATTTAAGCACTCCCATATATCGTGGAGCAGTCAAAACTCTCTGATAATAAATTTAGAAGCAAGTCCAGGCGCTCAGTTTTTGTTAATCTAAAGGTAAATAAAAGACGTTGTGTTCGAGTTTAATTGAGGAATTTGCTCAAATGTAAACTTTGACGATGCTGCTCCGTTAACAAGGGTATGTTGACCTTGGTTTTTCTTCAGAGATGTCGTAAAAGGCAGAGATTCTGAAAAGTCTACGTTGAAGGGTTTTAGGGCAAATTTGATTATAGCTTACAGAATCTGTCTCAGGCAAAAAAGACTCACGTTTTTGAGGGAAAAAAAACAGTTGCACAATGAAAGGAGACGGTCCAGGTCTCCGAGCTCAGCTTCTTCTCTGGTTTGTTTTGTTTTTTAGCAGTAGTGTAAGAAGGAAGTGCCAGATATATTTAAACCATATAACTACGAACGTAAATGTTATACGCATAGACCAGGAGCAGCAGACAAACAGGTGACAATGCAGAATCCTTTCAATCCGTGATCCTGAAAGACAAGGAAATATGTACTTCTGAAAGACTTTTGCCAGAAAACGCGCTGGTAATGAGAATTCACGGTGAGACAAGAAGCACACAATTATGTAAAATGAGGTTAGAGTGTCCAGGAAAATGTGGAGAAATCATTGTAGGATGACTGGCCAAACTCTCAACTCCTGAACTACAATTTATGCTTGGTAATGATAGAGCTGGTTCACAGATGGGACTGCTGCCCACTGTGTTTGGAAAGCCAGTGGAAACTTGGGCAACTGAACAGTCGCACGACATATATCCTGGGAGTTATATATTCCAGACTTAATAATGACGATGTCACAATGTCACCAATTAAAACAATCGAACGTAAAAACGTTCACATTAAAGACAAGACGCAGTATACAATTCCCAACGTTTTGCATCTTGGTCAAGCACACTGTAATTAGAAGGAAAAAAGAGACATAATTTAGCAACCAAATCCGAACAGCATTTGGATATAATTACAAGTTTAAAAGGGGATTATTTAACTAGACATGAATCTAATGTGGCATTTTTTTACATGTCCAAACACAACTGGATCCACTAGTAAACCCCTCAAAAATGCGTCAAAAACAATTAGAGATAACATTAATCTAAAAATAATATGAGAATATTGTCTCCACGCTCATTTATCCATTTTGTACTCAGGAAAATATCTGCCTCCTTGAAAATATTGAATGTTTTGTTCTCAACCATTTAGTGTGGTAGAGAAAAAAAGAAAATAAAACATGGTCAATTAACTATTTCCACCTTGTACAGAGTCTAGAACGATGGAGCATAATCCTGGGAATTGGGGCCAGAGTGGCCGACAGAGATGTGCTGAATGTGAAACATTGCTACCCTCTCGTGGACAACCCACTTCACTACGGAGATGTATTTCTTAGAGAATTTGCTCCTTTCCGCTGTTCATTGAATTATTTATAAATTGTAAGCCATGATCGAAGTCCAAATAAATTCAAAGATTACTGAATGGAAGTATATATATATATATATATATATATATATATATATATATATATTTCCAAACAAACACATATACACACGCACGCACACACACACATATATGTATACACACTTATACAATACAAACGTTATCTTATTTGTTTAATCCATTAAAAACAAGTTTATTCTATTTTCTGAGCCACTGCGTGGAGTCACGCAATTCACCTTCAACACATACAAAGCAAGCTACTGATCCCTAAGCTAACAGCCACATTGATTTCAAGGTCAGGTCCTGAATTGTAACATTGACTGGGAGGGTTGCGGGGATCCGTGGAACAATTGTGGCATTGCTGCAGGGCTAGGAAGTTACTCAATGCAGAATCCTCATAATTTGTCTGGCTCCTCCTTTCAATTGGAGTATTGGATTAGTTCTGATGATGTTCACCAGTAACACTCTGATTGTGACAGACACAGAGTATTGTGTCGTTAAATGGCAATATCAACTTTTTAACTGTTCTTTCACTGTACTGAACTTTGTCACATGGTCTTTCTGACTTGTCTGCTCAAGTCAGGCCTGTCCTCTCTGTCCCTTTATGTAAACCGTTTCTGATCTCAAACTGTAAAGATTCTGTGTTCATTCACAGAAGATACATCTCCTGCTACAATCTGATACATTTACTGCAATAATGAATACACTTTGGTTTTAGTGTTGTTGGATATCTGTTTTAAAAAATTAATCAAGGCGGTCAGACGAAGCATTGACCAAAGGAATAAGCACCATTGTTATGCCTCACCAGCGACAGAGGCTAAATTTTTACTGTTGGCGTTTGCCTGCTTGAACATGTTCATTCTTCTCATGTCTCTGAGGCTTTCCATTGGGTGTTTTCATTCCCGCCCACAGTGTAAAGGAGGGCAGGTTAACTGGATTGGCCATGCTAAGTTGTGCACATCGTCCACGGGTGTTCAGGCTTGGTGTGATTGCTATGGTAAAAAAAAAACAGTGCTCATGAGAGTGTTGGTGCAGACTTCAAAGTCGAATGGTCTCTTTCTTCAATATCTGGATTCCAGCAGGAAACATCAATTCCACATCTGCTTTTCAATAATCGTATATGCCTCATTTAGATCAGCTAACATACTTCAAAACTTCAGTGCGCAGCACTGAACTGCTCGATCTGTTTCCACAAGAGAAACATTGGGATAACAGGATGGATGCTCACTTATTTATTGGCAGACGCTCTGAAATGGATCTTGCGGTTTTTGTTCAGAAAATAGAGGATCTATTTGTGTTGCTCAAAGAAAGATTTTAGAACAAAATGGGTATTCATCAATTTTGCAATTTGTGTCTCTACTTCTGGGCGGAATGACGCAAACGTGGAAAATTTAACAAGTTCAGAGAAACAAGCAATTCATGCGTAAAACTGAAGGACATGTATGGTAACCCAACTTAATTGTGAACGTATCAAAAATTGTTTACTTTATTCCCTTTTTACGAGAACCTCAAAAAGTCAGTGGTCCTGACAAAGTAATTAAACAGGTTAAGAAAACGACACCTCAGGAAGAACATTGTCCGAACACAGTGAAGCAATACGAGCATATGAACGATAGATCAGATCTGTAACATCATATGAAATAACATCTTTCGTCTATGTACTCTAGCTAGTCCTGTTAGAAGTTCATAGGTGGATATGGGATTCCAGCTTCATTGCCTGAAACACCAGAGAGTATATTTGGAATTGATATCGACTTTCTTCAGATTAGATTCCCTACAGTATGGAAACAGGATCTTCAGACCAACAAGTCCACAACACCCATCCAAAGAGTGAACCACGCAGACCTATTCCTCTCCCCTCTATTTACCCTAACACCGTGGGTAATTTAGCACAGCCAATCTACCTCCCAACAGCGGTGGGTAGAAACCGGAGCACCAGAAGGAAACCTGAGCAAACACAGGGAGAATGTTCAAACTCCACACAGACAGTCGCTCGAGACGGGTCACCGGCGCTATGGGTTAGCATTGCTAACCACTGAGCCACCATGTCTTCACAAGTCAATCTTAGGAATCAGGTCACGAACGCTTCGCTGCACTCCCTCTATAGCAACAATATCCTTCCTCAGACTGAAAGTGTGCACATTATTCGAGGTGTGGTCTCACCAATGCCTGTATAATTCCAGCACAATGTCTGTGTTCTCCCTGTCCTCTCCCTATGAAGGCCAACACGCCATTGCCCTTCTTCAGCACCTGCTTCACTTGCACACTTTCTTTCTGTGATGTTAACTAACGTTTGCCCCTTGTTGAATAATAAATATAATAGGTAGATTCTCGTTTCAGATCATTCAATAACAATGATGCAGATAGTTTATATCATTCGTGACAGGAGCACGAATGTAAAACTCTTTATCTTTACTAAATCAAGTATTGTCGCGCTGCTAAATGTCCTTAGGATACTCAAAACAATTCCCTTAGAATGGGCTTGAGTTAAGTTTCATTGAGATCAATATCTCGGCAAATTATGTTACTGGTGTGACAGATGTAGTTTGAAATGAAAATAATGATTCGAAGCATTTGTTTACAGAGATCCTGGAACACAACGAGAACTTACTAATCATAAATTGACAGAAATGTGGAAAACTGCAGACAGCATGGATCAGGAAGGACTGAGAAATCCGTGAAAATATTATCTCAGCAAATGAGTAAATGCATTAAAACGCTCTCAAAGGTTGATAATGTGAGTGTGAGTTTAAATTATAGCAGGAAAACTGAATGTATGGCACAGAGGAGAAGCAAAATATTTAAATCCAATTGCCTTTAGACACGCAGAATTACAATGGTATCATCTAAAACATGCATTCAGGTTACAGCTTTTAACACAATAAACCCTTCAATTGTTCTTCTCCAAGTTTATGAACTAGACTTTCCGGGATATGAAAAAAGGTCAAGGAATAACTCGGACAATGATACAAGAGCATCAGTGTGAAAACATTTGGGTTTTAGGGGATCAAAGAATGAAGGTGATTTCAAGTAATAAAGGGTCAAGGAAAGACTTGTGTACTTCTTCTGTAACACCTGTCTTGCTAACAAAAGTTGACACAGTTGGACGGAGAATTAAACAGCAAAATAGTGTAAGTGAGAATGGAACCGTGGCAATTGCGCAGGATGTTAATCTGCACACCATTTGACCGAATTACTTTGTACAAAAATGATCAAGGAGAGCAGTTTGTTGATTTTATCTATTTCGAAAACATTATGAAACAACCCGTTGTGTAATCACCTGGGGGTTGGTGGGGGGAACAGTATTTCGCAATAATCACTTTATTTGCGATCTGAGAGAAAAGGGTCCAGAGGGAATAAGCGATCAAGACACAAGTAAATGTAACATATGAACCCATGAACAGGTGAAGGAGAAGGTGTCAATTCTTTGATCCTCGGAAATGGCCCTTCACTCAACACAGTAACGGCTGATCTGTTTAATAATATTGAAGGGTGATATCAAATAAGATTTAAAGAAAGGAAAGAACCACCCCTTAACACGATTATAAGTTGCAAGATTCAAGCCTAAAATTGCAGGATTTTTAAAAATGTCTCTTTACAAGGTATGTCACACCGTTAAATACCAGATATTGAGGACTGCATTAGGATGCCAAAAGTGAATCAATGTTTGCAAGAACGTCAGCAAGTTCTGAAATAAGAGACACAGCACGGATACTTCTCAAGGCTTTGATTAGATTAGATTACTTACAGTGTGGAAACAGCCCCTTCGGCCCAACAAGTCCACACCGACCTGCCGAAGCGCAACCCTCCTAGACACATTCCCCTACATTTACCCCTTCACCTAACACTACGGGCAATTTAGCATGGCCAATTCACCTGACTTGCACATTTTTGGACTGTGGGAGGAAACCGGAGCACCTGGAGGAAACCCACGCAGACACGGGGAGAATGTGCAAACTCCACACAGTCAGTCGCCTGAGGCGGGAATTGAACCCGGGTCTCTGGCGCTGTGCGGCAGCAGTGCTGACCACTGTGCCACTGCTTTGCTTTACAGTTTGGGGGAAAAGCCAGCTGGAAAGACAGTGAAAGTAATTTGAGAATAGGTTACTGGGGGAAACTCAGCATTTTGATTATCAGTTAATACTATGTGAGTTTGGGCAAGGAACATTGCTGGGTTTTCAGTCATAGCATAACATACTGATTACTCGGATGTAGAAACAGGCACGAATGCATTTAGGTTTGCTGACAATGCTCAAGAAAAAGTGACGAGCAAGTTACAAAGTTTGCAAAGTGGCATAAAAAAGTTCAATGAGTGAACAAAAAAAACAAAAGCCACACAGTGTATATAGTGGGGAAGTGCCAAGTTAATCATTACAAAGTGTTAGTGAGACTTGTCAGATCTAGAAGTATTTGAGAAGAGACGCAAACGTTAATGTCAAACCCTATTGTGACTCCTCTTCGGAACTCAGCAGAGAAATGGAAAGGAACATGTTTCCTGGTGTTCTGCTTTTGTGGTTACGCCATTCACATTGAGAGTGTGAATACGAAGCCACAATGTTGTTCCTAAGACCTGCAACTTGTGAATGTTGTTGTTCAGCGGATCTTCTGCGTACTTTCAGTTTGACGGTGAAATATTTGGGTGCATGGACCACACACAATGTGCCAAACAAAAGGATTTTACATCTTCTTACAGGTGGATCAGAAGACAGCCATTTTGACACAGTTCCGAGAGTTGACTTGGGCACTTACTTTTCCGAACAACGTAGATCTTTAGAATCCAATTGCTTTGGGAATGATGGCTCGAAAGGTTTGTCCATGGGGTAAGAGCACTCTTTAGCAATAAGAAACTGAGGGAAGTGGAACTATCAGTATGAAGTTGAGAATAACGAGAATCTGAAGAACAATTCTGAATAGCTTTGAAAGTACAGGGACTGTTTTTCCTCCTGGTTCCTGAATCTGGAGAGATAGAGAGAGAGAGAGAGAGAAATATTAACTTTTGCGAGGTCCGTTCAAAATTGCGAAAACTGCAGGGACAAAGTTGTTCTTGAAAGTGCTCGTGAATGTATTTAAACGTTGAGATCCTCTGCCTGACAGAAGAGGGTGGGAGAGATTATAACCAGGATTGGACGGGTCTTTGATGATATTGGTTCAATGTGGACATGTGTGAGCTGTTGTAGTTTTGGACAAAGCATATGGAGAGACACTATGTTGTAACCTCAAAGGTTCTAAAGGAAGTGCAGGAGCACGGAAATTTGGGTGTGCATGTGCATAAAGTCATGAAACGTAATAGAACGGAAATAGAGAGAGAGTTGAAGTAACAGCAAACTGATGAAAATTATCAAAGGTGCGAGCTGTAACTTCACTGGAGTATCATAGACAGGTCGAACCAACACATTTTAGGCGTAATGGTAATGCACTTGGAAGAGTCGTGAGGTGATTTATACGAAGGTTTCCAGGACTGAGAAAGATCAGTGCAAGTAGAAGAGGCAGGTTTCCCAGAAGTGGAAAAAAAACGTAAGTAGAGATTAATTAAGCCTGGCCAGAATAGATGGGGAGAAATTATCGAGGATGTGGTGCTGGAAAAGTACCGCTGGTCAAGCAACATCCAAGGTGCAAGAAAATTGACGCTTTGGGAATAAACTGGAATTGCTGATGAAGGGCTTATGCCCGAAACGCCGATTGTCCTGCTCCTCAGATCCTGCCTGACCTGCTCTGATTTGCCAGTAACACACTCTCGACTCTGATCGCCAGCATCTGCACTCCTTATTTTCTCCCCGCGGAGAATGTGCACCCATTCAGACATGGATTGACTCATGGGAGGGCCGTGTGGCCACAGTTGAGATAGAAAGTGGAAGCAAGCTAAGTAAGAAACAAGGACCTTTTCCAGATTGTGTGCAGTTAGGAAATAGAAAGCTCTGCCTGTGAGTGTGGTCGAGGCACTTTCAGTTGAGGCATTGAAGATGGCATTAGATGATTAATCAAACACAAGCAGTGTCCATGTTTAAAGGGAAATGCCAAGAGATTGGAACCAAGACAAAAGCGGGATAAGACTGAGGTGGTACATTTAAGTCCAATGAAAATTGCAAGAGAGTATTAAGCAAGGATTGCAATTCTAAAGGAGGTGCATGTTTAAAGAGGCTTGGGTGCGCACTTACATGAATTCCTGAAGGTGGTAGGTTGAGAGATCTCTTTCAAACTCATGCAGTATCTATGCTACATTAACTGGAGCAGGGATTACAAGAGCAATGATTTTATGAAAGACTTCTGTAAGGCATTTATTAGGTCTCAGTGATAGAACCATTTCCAGATCTTTACTTCATTTACAAAGCATGTGAAGACATGAAAATAAGAGCAGAGAAGGTTGAGAAGAATTGTTTGAAGATGAAAACCTCCTATTCTGGACATTGATTGGAGAAGTTGGGTCTGTTTCCGTTGGAGAGGAGAAGGGTCAGTGGAGACATGATCGAAACATCAAAATACTGGTCGGCTTAGAGAATTCACAGAGGGGGATAATGTTCCACTCACATAAAGTAAAAGTAGAAAGTACCAAGGAAACGATTGAAACTATTTATTAAAAGGAGCAAATGTGTGGTGAGAAAAAATAATCACTCAATATATAGAAATTCATGGGTTATGTGTCAAATACACAAAAATTGACATGACACGTTTCATACCAGCCAAGATAGTAATGAAGGTTCAGTCTGCTCGAGTGGATGAATGGCCTACTCCTGATCCTTTTTTAATGGTCTTGTAGTCTTCAGTCCTTTTGGCATAATCCAACACATTCCTTGTATGTATGCTGGAGGGGTTTTCAACTGGCACATTCAGTAAAGCATTAATTGATTCACTAAATAGCAACATTGACCTGATGCCAAAATGCTGAGAGATCTGGTTCAGCCGCAATGGACCAAGTGGTCTACCTGCGCACTGTTAGAGTCTTCTGTGTACCCTGATACTGTCAAAGTTTTGTTTCTGTTCCTGTGTATTCAAGTGTAATTCGACAAACAATCGTGAGACGTCATGCTTCGCATGCCTAGATCTTTAAAATTCGCAAACCGGCCCAGCAAATGATCCACAGGCTCCGAGGATTTTGGCCCTTTTTTTGAGAATGAGGTATAAAATGTTGCAGGTAGACAGAACCCAATTTAGACCAATATTGGAGCACTCTACGCAGATCTGTGCATGACACCTTAGGAAAGACACCTTGGTTTTTAGAGAGAGTATAACATGGGGTTAACCTGGACATCACAGTTATGCTCGGAGGATCCATTAGGCCTGTTTTCCCAATGATTTTGAAGTTTATACTGTAATTGAAGTCTTTATGACATAAATCGAAATACCCAAGCTATCAACAGGGAAATGCAGATAGCATATGAAAATGAATCGCTTCCACTCTTTGATTTTTACACATTAAGGGTCACCATCTGAGAGTTAGCATCCAACTGTTCAGATCGATTTTCAGAAGTATTTCTATACACAAAGGGGGAGCCATTTTTGAATGCTCTTCCATAAATAGCAATGGGTACGCAATAATTTGGTAATTTTAAATCTGAGAGGAATGACGTTTTGTGCTCAGCAAGGATATTTGTGGAAATGAGACGAAAGCAGATATGTGGAGTGAGACCGCAGACCAAACATGGTCTCACTGAATGACAGAACAGGCTCAACAGGCTGAATGGCCTCCTCGTGGGCCTAAGCTCCTGTGTTCCTTACATTAACAGTCACAGCTTTGTCTTCCGTCCACTATATATTTTCCAAAAACGCCTGCTCCCTGTGGGGCCCCATGTCGCACCACAAAAGTCTCTGTTCCTCTGATACTGGTGCTGATGTTCCGTTACACTGGGAATTGTGTCGAGTGACGACCTTCATTGACTGACAATGCAAAACTGATGTCCCATCAAAATTGGAAGCTGACACTCATTGTAACGCCATTAATGTTCATCCATTACTCCTGGTATGCACATCCAATAACTCCAATGCTACTTATGTTTGTCATGGAATCCACTGCCATATGCACTGTATGGTCATGCTCATATACAATTAAGAGAAACTTTAAAAACCAAGTTGGTATTGCAGCAATAGACGACTTTAAATGCTTATAATCCATCTCAGCGGAGATGTTATCACACACCTCTGGAGCAGGTAGGCCTTAAACGCAGGCCCAAAGACAGTAACGCGGCCACTGCTATACACAAGCTGTAAAGAGACACCATTTGATGGCATTCTTGTTTGATGGTCTACGTTCTCTTGGATCAAAAACAGTCACCTGATTCTTCAAATCCTGTGAAGTAGCACCTTGTATCTAACTTTGTATGTCCAAGCAGTATCGCCTGTATTCCATGAATTTAGAAAACCAAATCCGAAGGCAATTTATGTCCCAATACAAAAGGATGTTGTACAAGCAATAAGGGGATTTTTAACTTATCTTGGTCTAGCTGAAACACGATTTTGTAGTAGGCCAAGAGGAATCTGCTACTGGTGCTGATGTTCTAATCCACTGGAAATTTTGTCGAGTGACGACCCTTCATTGACTGAAATTATAAAACTGGTGTCACATTAATATTGGAAGCTGACACTCATTGTATTGCTGCTAATGTTCATGTAATACTCCTGGTACCGTGCACTTCCAGTAACTCTGATATTACATATGTTTCTCATGGAACAAACTGTCATATACACTATATGTTCGTGCTCATATGCAATTAAGAGAAAAGTAAAAGACAAGTTAATTGTGCAGCATTGGAAGACTTCAGATACTTCTAATCCTTCGAATCGGAGCTGTTAGAACACACATCTGAAGCAGATAGGTCTCAAACCCTGGCCTGAAGATAGTAACATGACCACAGCCGCACATAGAACATAGAACATAGAACATAGAACAATACAGCACAGAACAGGCCTTTCAACCCACGATGTTGTGCCGAACATTGGTCCTAGCTTAAGCACTTATCCATGTACCTTTCCAATTGCCACTTAAAGGCCACCAATGGTTCTGACTCTGCCACTCCCAAAGGCAGCGCATTCCATGCCCCCACCACTCTCTGGATAAATACCTACCCCTGAGATCCCCCCTATACCTTCCACTCTTCACCTTAGATTTATGTCCCCTTGTAACACTCTGTTGTACCCGGCGAAAAAGTCTCTAACTGTCTACTCTATCTATTCCCCTGATCATCTTATAAACCTCTATCAAGTCACCCCTCATCCTTCACCGTTCCAATGAGAAAAGGCCTAGTACTCTCAACCTATCCTCGTACGACCTATTCTCCATTTCTGGCAACATCCTGGTAAACCTCCTCTGCACCCTCTCCAAAGCTTCCACATCTTTCCTAAAGTGAGGCGAATAGAAATGTACACAGTATTCCAAATGTGGCCTTACCGGGTCGTGTACACCTGGAACATCACCTCACGACTCTTGAATTCAATCCCTCTGCTAATGAACGCTAATACACCATTGGCCTTCTTACAAGCTCTATCCACCTGAGTGACAACTTTCAAAGAGTTATGAACATAGACCCCAAGATCCCTCTGCTCTTCCACTTACTTAGAACCCTACCTTTAACTCTGTATTCCGCATTCTTATTTGTCCTTCCAAAGTGGACAACCTCACACTTGACAGGGTTGAACTCTATCGGCCACTCCTCAGCCCAGCTCTGCATCATATCTAAGTCCCTTTGCAGTCGACAACAGCCCTCCTCACTATCCACAACTCCACCAATCTTCTTTTAATCTGCAAATTTACTGACCCACCCTTCATCTCCCTTTTCCAAGTCTTAAATAAAAATTACAAACAGCAGAGGACCCAGAACTGATCCCTGCAGAACTCCACTTGTAACTGGGCCCGAAAGAAATGCCATTTGATAGCACTACTGTTTGAGCATCTACGTTTATTGGCTCAAAAACAATCATCTGACTCTTCAAATCCTGTGATATAGCACCTTGTATCTACCCTTGTATAACCAAGCAGCATCGCCTGTGCTCCATAAACTTAGAAAACAAAATTTGAAAGCGATTTGTGCCCCAAGACGAAAATATATTGTACAATAGATTAGGTGCAGCCGAGAACACAATTACATATTGGGCCAAATGAAATCGCAGGCATGCATGAAATGTCAATGACCTAATGTCATTATAACTCGACTGTTAGCTCAAAGACCAGAGTAATGGTCTGTGGACGGCAGTCCAAATCCCACCATAGCAGAGAGTGGAATTTGAATTCAATAACTATCTTTAATGAAGAATGTGGTGATAAATAGATTGTCAGGAAAGGAAAACACTCATCTGGTTAACGACTGCACTTTTGGGAAGGAAACTGCAGTCTGTACCTGGTCTGGGTGCAGAGAGAAGTGGCTGTCACTTAACTGCCCTTTGAATGATGAAGGATGGGCATTAATACAGCCCAGCTGACGGTGTCCTCACCCAATGCAAAGGAAATGCACTAGATAACTTTCTTGAATGGCATGTTTGAACCTCAGAAAGAAAAGGATTAGAAATGAAAACTGAATCTATTGGAGATGGGTGAACATCCATGCAAAGAAATCAGGTTAACATTTCTGGTTATTATCTTTGATAAAAGTGAACACATGATGAATTGTCGGACCCTGGAAAGCATGGGTATCAGAGGAAACTTGTTGAATATTCACTGCAAGGGCACATGTCTCTAAAGATTACAGGACACGTGGATACTGCTGTTGGAAAGTCATATGGTATCTGGTGTTTTTATCAAATGGCATTGAGAGCAGGGAGGAAACGTGAGAACTGGATGAAACATCCAGAAAGCCAGAGCTCGAATACATTGGGCAGCTCTGGAATCTACATTTTAAGAAGCACAGGATAGAACTTGAGTTTGCGTGGAAGATATTTACCAAGACATTGGAGAATTAAAATTATGATGAGAGATTAGACAAGATGAGCTGTTTTCATTAGAGCAGAGGAGATTGAGAGGGGACATACTTTAGAAGTATCAAACGTGAGAGGCATAGAGAGTGAAGGCATACGCGACCTATTCCTTGTCATGGAGCCATCAATATCGGGGACATTGATTAAAGCTAAGGTGATGAATGTTTAAAGGAGATGTGAGCAGAAATATGTTTATTTTTAAACCCAGAGGATATTGTGAAAGTGGAAATCGCTGTCTGTGAGCGTGGTAGAGGTAGAGAGTTTCGTAACATTTAAGAAATATTTAGGTGTGAACTTTTCATGATGTAAAGTTTAAATCGGTTGGGAATCTACTCACTGGAGTTGATATAAATATGAGGTGATCTTGTTGAAGGATACAGGATTCCGAAAGGAACTTAGAGGGTTAATCCTGAGAGGATATTCTCCCTCCTCCCTCCCTTCTCCATCAAACAGGTTTCGACCACAAAGCATCGTGCCAGAATTAATGGGCACCGATTTAAGAGTGAAATGAAAAGGGATTTCTTCTCTTAGTAAGTTGTGAGTGGTTGCAACTCGTTGTGATCCGCAACACTGGGGGCAGACGCCTTGTGTATATTTAACGTTGCGAGAGAGACTGATGTTTGACCAGTTGGAGAATCATTGGATACTGGGAAGAGGCAGGACAGTGGATGTGAGCCAGATGCACTGTGATCATATTTCATTCAGAATAGGCTCAAGGTGCCAAGCACTCTACCCTTGCAGCTAGTATCCATGGTGTTATTTCTAATCACCTCAGTTGCCCTCTCCTTTAATTGATTATTTGTTTCAACAAGAACTTAAATTATATGTGTTCATGGGTTTGATCAAAGCAATACCATTCCTGTGAGTTTAACTGTGAAAAGCATACGCCCACTGTTCATTCAAAATAAACTTGGTCAATTCCTTTGAGGACGTGCGAATAGATAAATGGAAAATGCCTCCTCTGACATTGGTGAGCACTTGTCTGAATCTCTCACATCGAAAAGAAATTATCCCTCCTCAGAAAAATGGAACGACCAATAATTCTGCTGATAAAGGAGATTTATTATCCAATTCTTGCAACCATTGGTATTCCGGGTGAGTTCTGTTTGAACATTTTATTGTCATTTTGTGTTAATTGTTTCCAACCTATTCTTGAAAAACCATAAAGTGTCACTGATCTCAACAATGCATTGGCTGACGTTTCCCATTTTGACCTGTCAACCATCTACCCACATTGTCTTTCTTTCACTGAACTGATAAACGTACAAATGGTGACATCTTTTCGAGATTTGGAAAGTACTAAAAGGGCCTGACAAAGGAGGCGCCGAGAGAATGTTTCCTCACGTGGGACATCTGGATCGAGATTTTGCAGGGGCAGGGGATTTTAAGCAGAGGTGAGAAGACATTGTTTTTCTCAAAGGGTGGTGAATCTGTGGAATTTTCTACCCCAACGTACGATAGAAGCTGGAAAACTGAATAAACCTTAAGGAGAAAATAGGTAGATTTGTAACTTGTCATGTGTGCAATGTTATGGAGAATAAAATGGATTTGAGGCTGAGATGAGATCATGCTGTATGGTATAGAAGGTTCTCGGGGCTGTACGATTTCCCCCAGCTTCCAGTTCTTATTTTCTCAGAAAGATTATCTCATGGCTGCTTCAATCCTTTTCTCAACAAGGATCTCATTAGAATGTTTCAATACACATTTCCTCATGATAGCTTGAAAACTCTCTGATTTCCCTGGTCTGTACAAACACAACTGCAACAAAATCCAAATAGTGTGAAACTGAATCACAAACTAATCTGATGATGAAACTTTCTCCCTTCGTGTTTGTTTCAAAGCTGCAAACACAAAGATTTTACCCAATGTTGTGTGGAGCAAATTTCAAACTTTTTCTGTAAATTATATCCGCAGTTTCCACTGTTTCATTCTGTGATTATGATGCTCCTTTAACACGTTTATGTTGTCCATGTTTTCCAGAGACATTGTAAAAGGTACGGACTTCTGAATGTCTGCGTTTGAATAGGTTTTACATACTGCTTCAGGAAGCAGACTTTAACGTTTTTGTTTTAAAGCAAAGCACTTGTGCAGTAAAAGGGGAACCAGTTCGCCAAGTTTATCTTATCTCTGGTTTGGTTTAGTCCAACTATTCAGAGAAAGCAGTCCGGCAGCTTTAAAAGCTGCTGGATGCAAAGAAGCAGGTCCACGCTGATCGTCCTCTCTCTCTGACATTTCTCCTATGAGACCATGCATTTGACTTTATCTTTTGTGTCAATGTGTGTTCATGGAGATTGTTGCAAGTATTTGTAACAGCATCGTTAAGTTGCGGTGATGTGTAGGGTTTTCAGATGCGTTACTTTATTCGGTATTCTGTTCTCTTTTGTTTGTGTTTTATTTGGTAATCTTGTAAATAAATCGCGTTTTAATTAAACTACGTGGTTTGACCAACTGCATCCCTCCTAGAATATCTGCCTTGCACTGGTTTAAAACAACTACCAAAGGTTGGGCGGGGTTACTTCCTTGAAATGATTTGAGGGGGTCTGGCCTGGTCGTTGACATCATCCTTCTCCGTTATCACCGCTGTTGTGCAGTGTACACCCATTGCTCAAAGCTTATCTGGTTTCTCGATTTACAGTTAAAAATCCAGTTAAAGGTGCGACATGTTCATCTAAATACTCTTGAACACTCAACCATCAGATTCATTTTTCAATACAGTTTGCTTTTAGAAGTTAATTTCATTGAATTGCATTGTGTCTGACAGTGTAGAGAGCAAGACACCTTCAATTTTCTAAGCTGAATAAATTGGTGAGTCAGTACATTGAGAAGACATTGGCTGAGGTTAATTGATTTTCCTTCAAAGCTGCTCCTAAGGTCAATGACACTCCATACACATTCAGGTTTCAGATGTTAAGCCTGATTTATTTGTGAAGAAATATAATTATCTGCATACAAATATTATCTTTATCTGCAATATATCTTTGCCAATGATAAGAGAGGCATTAGGCCCAGGTCAGAACATTCTGTCAACTTGAAGAGTTGTCAATATGCTCTATCTATCATAGTTGCATTTTACCAATTGAATAATCATGAGACAATAGCTAGGGAGAAAACAAATAGATGGAAGGACATTCATTGGTTGGCTGTTTATGAACATAATTTTTTGATTTATAGATCAAAATGCATCTAAAGTTTGCAAATATTCACCCAAACACCTCAGACCACTCAAACATCACCTTCAATTGATTTTTGTTGTTGTTGTTGCTGCAGCTCACGTTTTAAAACTAACTTCATGGAGCTGCATTTTGGCCTACAGGAGAGAGGGCAAGATATTTTCAATTTAATAAACAGTAGAAGTTGGCTTGGTTTGACTGATTTTTCTTAAACTCTTCATGCATTATAATGTCTCTCATATTCCATGTGCATTCGAGTTTCAGATATCAAAACTGATATGTCCTTACAAAAAAAAATCTGCATGCAAATGTTACTTTTGTCTGTATTATGGTTTGCCAATGATGACAAAAACATAAAATCCTGGCGATAGCATTCCATCAATGTGAAGATTTGTGATATTTTTTAAAAATGTATTATGTTTTTCAGTCAAATGACCTTTAAAGCTGCGTTAACATACTTAGAATATTAATGTGATGAAAGAACCTTCTCTGTCAGAATTTTCACATCACAAAAAGGAACAATGGGCGGTACGTTTGGAAACTTTTTAAATCGGAATCCACACTATTAGGATTGAGTGCGGACTGGTTGATGTGATGGTTATACTTGCATTTGCAACAGTACTGAGCAGATTTATCAGAAAAGAAATATTGGATTGAGTGGGGTCCAGCACCAAAGAAAACAATATTGAGAAGTGTATGATGAACATTTACTAAATTGATATAGACAATTTAGAAAGGAAGCACTTTTCGATTATTGAAGTAATGATGACCTCTCCTGTGTTTTGCTTGCAGCGAACACGATGACAATTGTTATTCTTGCACAAGGAAAATGTGGCCTCTCGAAATGTATCACTGTATACATGCTTGCGATGGCAATAGCAGACCTTCTGGTCATAATCATTAATGTACTGGTTTACAGCATTCTTACGTATCACTTTCCATTATCGCTTTTGTCTCATACCCATATTTGTAAGTTTATTTTTTACCTGGGTTGTGTTATTTTGAATATATCAGTATGGTTCACAGTCGCGTTCACTTTTGATCGCTTTGTCATCATCTGCTGTCCAAAGTTTAAGACAACGTATTGTACTGTGCGAATTCCAGTCACAATTATAAGTGTGATCTGTGTCCTCATGTGGATCAAGGAATTCCCCATTTTCTTTGCATATGAACATGAATACATTGTGAACAATGTGAAATGGAACTGCCAGTCAAGTGTGGAATTCTTTTCCTCAGTAGCAGGAGAAGTGTACATCTGGTTTTTCAGCGTCTGTTTAGTTTGGCTTCCTTTCATTTTAATTGCTTTCTTTAATGCATTGACAGTCAGACATGTCCTAGTGACTAGCAAAGCCCGTAGAGCGCTTCGGACTCTCACAAGTGACAATCAATATGACCCGGAGATGAAGAATCGAATGAAATCCATTGTTTTCCTCTTTGCTATCTCAGGGAGTTTCATTCTCTTGTGGCTGACAACCGTCATAAATCTGGTAATGACCAAAATCACAAATCCCACTTATTACCGAGGAGACTTTGGAAATCCAACATACATCATTGTCGAAACAGGAGCCATGCTGAGGTATTTGAGTTCCTGTTCAAACACGTGCATCTATGCGGTGACTCAGAGAAAATTCAGAGAAGAGTTTTTGGATATTCTGAAATCGCCCTGCGCATTCATTGCAAAGAGATGAAACATGAGGCAAGATGATTAAAGAATGCTTGTTTTGATACCAACATTCTCTTACCACGTTTGAATAAAGATGATTAATGGAGAGAGAAAAATAAATATTCCTCGACTTTAAGTATATTGAGCAGGAATGTGTTATTACATATTGGCTGACTTACGCATTGCTCTTGATTATATATTCCCCTTCATATGAAAACAGTGCCTCAGATGCAGTAAGATTTGAGAGACAAACATGGCGATTAATCGCATTATTTATGAACTATCACTGACAAAAGGCCATTACGTTCACGGTTGAAGAGAGACTGGCCCATACTGGTTTTGGATGACTTGTCTGAAGTAAACCAAGCGGTCACTTTGGGTCAGCGATCACAATTCTATTAGTTTCAAAATACTTATGGGAAAGGGTAGATTTACAAGAACATTGACATTTTCAATTGGACTTAGGCAAGTTTTAAATTTAAGAAAGTTCAGAAGTTGGTTGGAGCGACTTTTCCATGTCAAAGGACATTGGCCAAGTGGGACACATTATAGAGTGTGATGACAAAAGTTCAGAGGCATTATTTCCTGCTAAAGTCAAGGGGAAGGTCGGTCAGAATAAGGAACAATGAAGGTATTGAGGATTTTGTTAAGAATAAAAATGACCTTATTTTAGATATAGAAAACTTAGTTCAATTGAGTCTGTTCATTAATATAAAAAGTGCAGAGAAAATCTTAAGACAGAAATGAAGATGGCAAAGAGGCCATGTGAGATAATATTGGCAGAAAATTTTAAGGATAATTCAAAGAGTGTCTACAAATATATTAAAAACAAGAGGGTAACTAGACATAGTGGATGGACCCTTAAATATCATCTTTGTGTTCGACCCCAGGAGATGGGAGATATAGTAAGTAAAGATTTCACAACTGATTTTATTGTGGAGAAAGAAATGGAGTACAGAGAATGCAGAGAACGAAACATTGATTTTATACGAACAGTTCACGTTGCAGAAGAGGAAAGTTCAGAAGGTATTAGATAACTTAAAGATAGATAGCTAAAATCGGGATCCAATCCAATGCATTTCAAAACGTTTTAGGTAGTAAGGGAGGAAATTGCGGGACCTCCTGCGGAAAATATTTGCATCATCTCTACAGGTGAGGTAAGGTGCCTGATGACTGGAGGTTGGCTAATGCTGTTCCCTTCTTTAAGGAAGGTTGTAAGGAGAATCCTTGGAAAGACAGAATCTGTTGTCATTTCCCTCAATATTAAGTATATGGTTTTCAATATTGCTTGTAAGGTTTTTTTGGGGGGCAGCTTTGCAAAGGGATCCTAGCAGTGGAAAGCCAAAGCTTCGGGCACTGAATGTGGCTTTGTGGCTCACAAGGGAAATGCGGAGAGTCGGGGGCCAATAATGAGAGAGAGGTGAAAGTGAGTACTGCAGATGCTGGAGATTAGAGTCAGGATTAGAGTGGTGCTGGAAAAGCACAGCAGGTCAGGCAGATTCCGAAGAAGAAAAATCGATGTATGGGGAAAAAGGTTTTGTAGTGACAGGGTGTGAATCTTGAGAGGAACCGACGTTTTTTTTCTATGGCTGAGAACGAGACTCCCAGCTGGTGTGCTACCTCCCAGGTGCCAGGTTCAGGGATGTATCGGATCGAGGCTATAGGATCCTTAAGGGGGATGAAGATTAGCCAGAATTCGTGGTATGCATTGGTATCAATAACATCGGTAGTGAAACGTTTGAGGAACCGGAAAGAGAATATAGTGAGTTATATTGGAAGATATAAAGCAGGAAAAGCAGAGTAGCAATCTCAGGTTTACGACCTGTGCTCCATGACATTGAGTCTAGGAATAGAGAGCGACTACAGATGATCACGTGGCTGCAGGGATTCAGATTTGTGGAACATTGGTATACCTTCTGGGGAAAGTGGGACCTGCACAAGAGGGACAGTTTGCACTTGACCAGGGGGGCACCAATATCCTGAGTGGAAGGTTTGTCAGAGATCTTTCGGAGAGTTTAAATTAGATTTGCAAAAGAGTGGGAACCTGAGCTACGGATCAGATGACGGAGTAAACAGGGAAACGCCAGATACAGCTTGAAGAGATTCTATAGAGAGAGTAAGGGAACCGATAGGGCCAAGGTGATGTCAATATGATGGGTTGAATTCTGTCTATTTTACGACAAGGAGTATCAGGAATAAGGGTGACGAACTCAGACCATGGCTTAATATTTGGAACGACGATGCTGTGGCCTTTCTGGAGACATGAATACCACAGGGGTAGGAATAGTTGTTGTATACTGTAGGCTTTAGACGTTTTGAAAAGAATAGCAGGAGAGGTAAACCGAGGTCCATGTGCACGTCGATCAGTTGCATAAATGTCCCTAATGACTCTGCTTCCACCACCGCCAATAGCAATGCATTCCATGCATTCACAACTCTCTGTGTAAAGAGCCTACATCTGGCAATTCCTCTGGACCTTCCTCCTTACACCTTATAAATAAGATGCCCAGTCAATCCTGCCCTGGAGAAAGGTCTCTGGCTATTGACTCTGTCCGTGCCTCTCATTACCTTGTACACCTCGATCAGTTCAGCTCTCGTCCCCCTTCTCTCCAGAGAGAAAAGTTCGAGCCTCGTTAGCTTCTCTTCGTACAACACACCTTCCAGTCCAGGCAGTATCCTGGTAAACCGAGTTTGCACCCTCTCCAAAGCTACTGTATCATTCCTATAATAGGGCGACCAAAACTGGGCACAATATTCCAAGCTTTGTCTCACCAGGGACTTTTAGGGCTGCAACAAAACCTCGCAGCTCTTAAACGCAACCCCCTGTCAGTGAACGCCAAAACATCATGTGCTTCCTTAACAACCCATTCACTTGGGTGGCAAATTTGACGATCTATTCACATGAGCATCAATACCCTGCGGTTCCTCCACACTGCAAAGAATCCTGCCTTTTCTCCGAGATTCAGCACTCAAGTTCTCCCTTCCAAAATGCATCACTTCGCATTTATCCTGCTTGAACTCCATTTGCCATTTCTCAACCGAGCTCTGCATCCAAAAAAACGTTGTGCTACAGCCTGCAACCGCCCTCGATACTATTATTAGTACCTCCAACCTTTGTGTCATCGGCTAATTTACTTACCCACCCCTCAAACTTCTCACGAAAGCCATTTATAAAATCTACAAAGAGCAGAGGCCTAAGAACAGAGCCCTGCAGGACACTACTCACCACTGTCCTCCAGGCAGAATACTTTCCATTTACAACCACTTTCTGCCTTCTCTCAGCCAATCAATTCTGAAACTAGGCAGCCAGATCGCCCTGTATCCCATACTTCCTGACATTATGAATTAGCCTACCATGGGGAACCCTATCAAATGCCTTGCTGAAATCCATATACACCATATCGACTCTTCGACCATCGTTGACCTGTCTTGACATCTCCTAAAAGAATTCAATAAGATTTGTGAGGCATGACCTGCCCCTCACAAAGCCATACCGACTGCCTTTAATCACGCAGTGCTTTTCCAAAATGTCTAAAGATCTGCCACTCAGAATTTTTTTCAAAACTCTTGATGACTGCACTCGTAAGACCGACTGGTCTGTAATTGCAAAGAATTTCCCTATTACCCTTCTTGAAAAGACAAGCAACATCCAACTCCCTCCAATCTTCTGCTATGACTCCCGTGGACAGTGAGGAAGCAAAAGTCTTTGCCAATGGCTTAACAACTTATTTTCTTGCTTCCCGGACTAACCAAGTATAAATGTGATCTGGCCCTGGGGACTTATCACTCTTATTGTTTGCCCAAATTTGTAGCACATCAACTTCATCAATCTTGATCTGTTCAAGCCTGTTTCCCAGCTCCTCAATGTTCTCATTCAAACAAAGTCCCTTGCCCCAGTGAAAACCGAAACAAAAAAATTCATTTCGGGCTTCCCTGTCTGCAGAGACCCCACACACAATTTCCCTACGCTATCCCTGACCGGTCCTACATTCTCCCTGATCATTCTCTTATTCCTCGCGTATGAGTAACATGCCTTTGGAGTTTTCCTAACTCTTCCTGCCAACTCTCTTTAGTGCCCCCTCCTGCCTCTCCTCAGTCCATTTCTGAGCACCTTTCTAACAAGCCTGTAATCCTCTAAAGCTGTGCTCGACCCTTGCTTTCTCCAAATTACGTAAGCTGTCTTCTTCTTTTTCACAAGAAGCTCCTGTCTTCTCATCATCCAAGTCTCCTTAATCTTACGTCTTATTGCCTGTCTCAGAAGAACGAAAGTATGCATCACTCGCAACAACCGCTCCTTAAAGAGTTTGCACATGTCTGTTGTGCCCTTTTTGTGGATCAATTGCTCCCAAACAGTACTTGCCAACTCCTGTCTGATAGCGTCACAATATCCATTTCGGCAATTAAATATCTTCCAATGGTAACTGCTCCTTTCCTTCCCCTTGGCTATGGTAAATCTGAGGCAGTTGAGGTCACTGACACCAATGTATTCTTCCACTGCGAGATCTGAACCATGTTCTGGCTCATTGCTGAGCATCAAATCCCAAATGGCTGCTCCCCTCGTCGGCCTGTCTACATACTGAGTATGGAAACCTTCCAGAAAACTCCTGACAAAAACGGCTCCATCTAAATCATCTGCCCTAAGGAAGTTCGATTTAATATTGGAAAAGTTGAAGTCACACATAAAAACAACCCTGCGACATCTGCTTTTTTCCAAAATCTACCGGCCTATAAGTACTTCAAACTCCCTACTGCCCTTAGGAGGTCTGTAGGACACCCCCAATGAGGTGGCTGCTCCTTTGCTGTTCCAACCTTCCACCCATTCGGACTCAGTAGACAACCTTCCTAGACAACCTACGTTTCTGTATCTGTGATGCACTCTCTAATTAGCAATACCACACCACTCCTCTATTTCCACCCTTCCTGTTCCTTTTGAACGGTCTAAACTCTGGAACATTTAGCAACCATTCTGCCCTTGACAAACACACGTCTCTGTTATGGCCACAGCATCGTAGTCACAAGTACTGATCCATTCCCTAAGTTCATCATCTTTATTTCTGACACTCCTTGCGATAAAACTGACGCACTTTAACTGATCCCTTTGTTTCATCACATGGAAAGCCCTCTCGATAGATTCACTAAACCCTGTCACTGCCCCATAACAACTACCCCCATCTCAGATGTGTAACACTGGTTCCCCCCCCCTCCCCCCCACCCCCCGGTAAACTAGTTAAAATCCTCCTGATCCTTACGAGGATCTCTCACCAAGGACAGATGTTCCCCGCCAGCTCAGGAGAAGCCCATCTTTCATATACAGATCCCACCTTCCCCTGAAGGCATCTCAATGGTCTAGGTATCTGAAGCCCTCCGTCCTACACCACCATCGCAGCCACGTGGTAAGCCACATACAATCATTGATCCTCAACTCACTTTTTTGTTGCACAGTACCAAACCTGAGAACACAATTCTATTCGTGCTTCCAACCTAGCTCTCTTGAGTCACCTTTCACATCCTCAGCCCGTTTCCTGACCATATCGTTAATGCGACGACGTTTCACGATTTTCGGCTGCTCCCCCTCCCGTTTCAGAATCATGTAAACCCGATTGGTGACATCCTGGACCCTGACACCGGGGAGGCAACATATCCTCCGGGTGCCCCTTTCCTGACCACAAAGTCGCTTGTCAATTCGTCTAACTATTGAGACCCCTACCATATTTCTATTCGCCCCGTGTACCTTCTGAGTCACAGTGACTATAGCTTTCCACCGGTAGGCCGTCCCTACCAGCAGTATCCAAAACCGTATATTTATTGCTGAGGGAAACGGCCACAGGGGACCCCTGCTCTGTCCGTCGGTTCCCATTTCTCACCCAAATAAAACCCGCTATCCTTATCCTGTGTCTGAGGAGTGACCATCTCCCCGTACATTCTCTCAATTTCAACCTCAGCCTCCTGGATTATCTTCAGTTCATCCAGCTACAGCTCCCGTTCCCTAACTCGGTTTTCGAGGAGCTGGTGTTGGGTGAACTTCCCGCAGATGTGGTCGGCAGAGACATTTGTCGTGTCTCTCACCTGCCTCATTCTGCAGGAGGAACATGCAACTGCCCTAACAGCCATACCCCGCTAATCTGAAAGCCCACACAGGACCAAACATGGAAGAGAGGAAAGGAAAAAAAAAAGAGAACCTGAAAACAGGCTTTTAATAAGGTCAGAGGAGGTGGGTGGGAAGGAGACCCTATGGTGTACGGTGGCAGGTTGAGATCTCACTCACTTAAAATCTTCCCAGCAGACCTTGCTTCTCTCCGTCCTCTCTCCTCGTCGCTCTGTTCAAAACTGGGGCCCGGCTCCAGAGGAAAGTCCCTTTTTTTAAGTGTGAAAAATGTACCTATAGGGCAACCCGCGATTCTCTCCGCCCTCTCTCCTCGCTGCTCTGTTCGAAATGGATTGTTTCCCAGCTGCAGAAAGTGATGTCATCGAGGAGCGATTGTCTACAGAGTCTGTATGGGTGGAGGTCAGAAACAGTGAAGGAGCAGTCACATTATTGGGAGTTTTCTCTCCACCGAAACGTGAATCTTGTTGAGGGAGCACTTGCTGATAGCACTGGACAGGTTTGCCCCACTGAGGCAAGGAAGGGTTGATAGGTTTTAAGAACCTTTGGTGACAAGGGAAGTGAAACATTGAGTCAAGAGGAAGAAGGAAACTCATTTAAGACAGAGGAAACAAGGATCATCCAGGACTTTAGAGGGTCAGACGGCATCCAGGAAGGAACTGAAGAATGGACTTGGAGAGTTCGAAGAGGGCATGTAAAAGCTTAAGAAGGTCGGATGAAGGAAAATCCCAACGAAGTGTACACTTATGTGAGGAACAAGAAGATGGCCAATGTGAGGTTAGCGCTGATAAGGGATAGTGGAGAGAATTGCAGGCAATTGGGTAGGTCCTTCATGAATAATTTGCTTCAGAATTCACGAATGAGAGCGACCTTGATTTTTCTGAGTACAGCATGAAACAGAATGATATGCCAGAACAGGTTGATGTTAGGAAGGAGGGTATGCTGAACGTTTTGAAAAAAATCAGTGTAGGAAACCTTCCTGGGCCAGTCGGGATAAACCAAACTTACTACAGGAATCAACGGAAGCGATTGCTGTACCTTTGGTGGTAATCTTTGCACCCTTACTGTCCTCTAAAGTAGAGTCAGATGATTGGAGGGTAAATAATGCAAAAATGTGAATTGGGATACTCCTGAGTATGACAGGCAAGTCAGTCTTACATCAGTGGTGCGCACAGTATTGGAGAGTATTGGGAGGGACGTGATTTTTGATAACTTGGGAATCAATAGTTTGATTATAGATAGTTAGAATGGCTTTGTGCGGTGAAGATCATATCTCACAAATATTACTGAATTATTTAAGGATGCAACAAGACACGCTGATGAAGGTATAGCAGTTGATGTATTTTATCATGGATTTTATCAACGTGAGTGAAAAGGTTCCTCATAGCATGATCATTCAGAAAATAAGGAGGCATGGGATACAGGAAAGTCTGTGTGTCTGGATAGAGAATTGGCTGGCCCATTGAAGACATAGTATTGTGGTGTGTGGAAAGCATTTAGTCTGTATTACAGTGACCAACAGTGTTCTGCAGAGATCGGTTCTTCGAACTCTGTACTTTGAGATGTTTATAAATAACTGGATGAGTAAGTTTAAAGGTTAGTTAGCAAGTTTTCGGATGACACGAAGATTAGTGGAGGTGTGCATAATGTGGAGGGCTGTTGTAGTTTGCAATGACACATCGCAGAAGTAGGCCGATAAGTGGTAGATGGATTTCAAAGCGGAAAAGTGCGAAGTCATATACTTGGGAAGGTCGAATTTGAATGCAGAATACAGGGTAAAATGTATGATTTGGAGGTGCTGGTGTTGGACTGGGATATGCAAAGTTAAAAATCAACCAACACCGGGTTATATTCCAACATATTTACTTGGAATAACTAGATGTCACGGCGCTGCTCCTTCATTAGATGGTTGTGGAGTACACAATTTTAATACACAGAATTTATAGCAGAAGTTTGCCGTGCCGTGCAGCTAAAACATATTGAAAAAAGACTTGAATTGTGCGTGTAGTCATCTTTTTCAATTACCATGTTGGTTTCAGTTCTTTCATATGTTAATCCCAGGACCTTTTTTCAAAACTACATTCTCAAATGAACTTTAACAGTAGGTGTCATGTCAATGTAGATATTGCATTGAACGTGAGAGGTGTGCAATGTCTGTGCCTAATTTTCAGACTGATTCTATTTCTAAAGAAAGGGATTTGCAGAATCAAACATGGATTCATGCCGTTTCTCAATAATATAAAATGTAATTGTGCAAGTAAGAAATTACCCCAAAAACTAGTATATGTGTTTCTGCTTGTGGGTGTGCATGTGTGTGTGTGTGTGTGTTTTAGGGGTGGGGGTGGGGGAGGTGGAGAATGACTGTGCGTGTGTGAGTGTAAAGAGGTATCAGTCTATGAGAGGGTCCTTCTGTGGCTATCAGTGCAGGTCTGTATGTGTGAAAGTATGAGAGATTTTTTTATGAATGAGAGAGTGTTTGCGTGAATGTATGGGTCTGGTGTGGTGTGTGTGTGTGTGTTTGTTTGCTTGTATGCGTAGTGCAGTGGGGTCAGGTGTACTGTAACATGATCACAAGGTCCCCGATTGCGGCGATGGGTCCCCATGGGTACCGAAGTTGGTTATTAGTCTCTACTCAGCCACTTTGTGTTGTTGCCTGTTCCGAGGTCCACCTAGGAGAATGGTAACCTAAAGGTCCGATTGTCGAAAATCCTGGACTGCTGAAGAGTTGTTCGACTGGGAGAGAACGCAAATGGTGGTGTTCGTTGTGTGGTGTCTATTCATCCATTGTTGTGGCCTCTGATTGGTCTCACCGATGAACCATGCTCAGGGCATCCTTGCCTTCAGCGTATGAGAGATACAATGTTGGCCGAGTCACATGAGTAACTGCCACTTTGATGGTGCGTGGTGTCTCCAAGTGTAATAGTGGTATTCATGTTGACACTCTGACATGTCTTGCCGTGTCTGCCATCACAGAATTTGCTGCAAACAAGGACCTGCTTGAGGTTTGGTGTTTGTTTAAAGGCGAGAACTGAAGGCGTGGGGAAGGTCTTGGCGAGGTGCTCATCTCATTCATCATGCGTTGCAGACTGCGAAGGACATGGTGTCGTTTTCTGCACTCCTGAAAAGTACTGGACAATGAAGGGTACCCTGTCAGTTGCAGCTCGTGTCTGTCTCCTGAGGAGGTTATTACGGTTTCTCACTGGGGCACATCAGATTTGGCAGATGATGAGTTGAGCATCATACTCTATTCTTATGAGGATATCCATGAGTACTTCCAAGTGCCCGTCATCTTCCTCTTCATCTGAACTGATCCTGTGTATGCATAGGAGTTGTCCATAGGGGATGGCTGTTTTAGTATGTTTCGTATGGAAGCTGGAGAAGTGTAGCATAATGAGGTTATCCGTGTGTTTGTCTTAGAGTCAGGTGCTGAGGTGCCCATCCTTGATGTAGGTGCATGTGTCCAAGAATGAATCTGACATGAAAACGTAGTCCATGGCGAGTTTGTTGGTGGGATGTGACTCGTTTTTTGAGTGACTCCTAGCCATGTGTCTAGAGGAAGAAAATGTTGCCGATATACCTGGTGTACAGTATTGGTTGTTGGTCCTGCGCAGGGAAGTCTTGCTTGAACCTGTGCATGCAAATGTTTGCATAATTCCTTGTACGTTTTGTCTGCATGGCTGTTTCATGTGTCTGGATGAAGAACTAGCTGCCAAAGGTGAACACGTTGTGGTCGGTAATAAAGTGGATGAGTTGTAGGATGGTGCTCAGAGATTGACAGTTGTTAGTGTTGAGTACTGAGGCTGCTGCCACGAAGCTGTCATTGTGGGGGAGCTGGTGTAGAGTGCTGAATCATCCACTGTGATGAGGAATGTTTGCAGTTCCACTGGCCCGTGAATGTTGAGTTTCTCTAAAAATTGTGGAGTTTCGAAACATAAGCTGGGTGTATTCTTTACAGTGGTTTTCAAGATGGCTTCGATATAACCACAGAGGTTCTCACACAGGGTCCCATTGCCTGATACGATGGGACGTGCTGATATGTTGACTTTGTGTATCTTCAAAAGACAGTAGAAGTCCCCTATGCGAGCAGTACATGGGGTGAGGGTGCGTAGCGATCTCTGAAGGACGGAAGTGTGCTGCAGACCTGGAGGAATTCATCAGACGAATGAGACTCCAGGAGTTCACTCAAGATGCCAGCAGCAATCCCAATGAGCCCACGGAGGAAACAGAACATTCATGACAGGGATCCATGGAATGGTCAACTTTGACACCAAAAGAGGGCCGCTGCTCTGGCTTTTTTTTTGCACACTCAAACCGTCAGGAAATATATAAATGCCAGATTCATCAGCCGCACCCACAAGGTCGAGCAAGGCATCACATCAATCACAATGTAACGCCATCCATGCTCTCAAAATCAATCACAACAGTGTAAGCAAACCAACAGATGAAGGAGGATAAATGTTTCATTCAGAATCGAACACCTTACTACTAGGAAGTCACTGATAACTGAACAACAGGAAAAGTACAGGCAACTACCGGCCAACCAAACAAGTAACAATCCTGTAACTAAACACATTGATCAGTACTTTGGACCCATTCCTTCGAGTTATCTGTGCGCCCTCATCCCATGCATTTCTCGGGTAGGTGACGCCCTCTGCCTTCCGAAGATACACAAAGCCAATACACCAGAACGTCCCATCGCGAGAGGCATTTGGACCCTGTGTGAGAACCTCTTTGGCTCTGTCGAAGGCATCTTGAAACCATTCATATTGGATCCAGCAACCTTCTGTTGCAACACTACAGATTTCTTCCTGAAACTCAGCATCCATGGACCAGTCAAGATACAACATTCCTCTTTACAATGGACGTTTCAGCACTCAACACCAGCATCCCCCCCAATGACGGCATCACAGCACTAGCCTCAGAACTCAACACCACCAACTGCCAATCTCCGTCCACCACCCTACAACTCATCTTCTTTATCACCAACCACAACATTTTAACCTTTGAAACCGTTCTTCATGCAAACACATAGAACAGCAATGGAGATTAAATTTGCGCACCAATATGCGAACATTTTCATGCACAGCTTCGAATAAGACTTGTTCTTTACGCTGGTCCTCCAACCAACACTATACATGAGGTATATTGACGACATCTTCATCCTATACACACATGGCAAGGAGTCACTAAAACAACTGCACGGTGATATCAACGAATTTCATCTCACCATCAATATCACCATGGACTAGTCTTTGGTTTCTGTCTCATTCCTGTACATAAGCATCGCTGTGAAGGATGGGTACCGCAGAATCTCATTCTACCGCGAAAACACAGAAAACTACATGATGCAACATTTGTCCACCTTCTACCCAAAGCATATTGAAACAGCGATCGCCTATGGATAAGACCTAGGCATACACAGGATCTGTTCAGATAAGGAGGAACATGACGGGCACTTGGAAGTACTCCATGGCGCCATTATAAGAACGGGGTACTTTGCCTAACTTATCGACAGCCAGTTCCGACATGCCATCGCAAGAAAACATAATGACATCTTCAGGACATGAGATGCAACCGACGGGGTACCCTTCATTATTCCCAAAAGTGAACAAACTGCACCATGTATTATACAGGCTGCAACACATTATCAGTGAGGATGAGCACCTCGCCAAGACCGTCCCCACGCCTCCAATTCTCTCCTTTAAACAAACACCAAACCTAAAACGGGTCATTGCTCACAGCAAACTGCCCAGCCTTCAGGACAACATGACACAACCCTATCATGGCAGACACTGCAAGACATATCAGTGTGTCGACACGGATACCACCATTACACATGGGGACACCACTCACCATGTGTGAGGCAGGTACTCATGTGACTCGGCAGGCACTGTCTCTCTCATACACTGCAAGCAAGGATGTCCTGAGGCATAGTACATTGGCGAGCCTCAGCGAGGATGGCAGTGGATGAATGGACACCGCACAACAATCAACAGACAGGAGTGTTCTCTCCCAGTTGGAGAAAACTTCAGCAATCCACGATATTAACCTTGGAGCTGTGGGTGGCTACACTCCCAGGCGGATTTCGGAACAGGCAACAATGTAAAGCGGCCGAGCAGAGGCTGATAGCTAAGTTCGGTACCCATAGGGATGGTCTCAACTGGGACCTTGGTTTCATGTCACATTACAGGTGACCCCACTGCACTACACACTTAATCTCACACATGCACAGGTGTGCGCGTGCGCGCACACACACCCCGACAGACCCATACACTCACACCGACCTGCATACACAAGCTCTCTCTCATACACTTATGCACGCATAAACAGACTCACACCCACACACACCATCTCACAGACTTAGACCACTTTACACTCACATGCACACACTCTCTCAAAGACATTTATAACACCACAAACACATATTATTTTAGAACATAGAACGTTATAGTGCAGTACAAAATCCTTCAGCCCTCGATGTTATGCCGACTTATGAAATAAAAATAATGCCCATCTTATCAAAATGTATCCATTATTATCCGTTCGTACGTCCAATGCCCATTTCAATGTCCTCAACATCAGGAAGTCTACTACTGTTGCAGGCAGGCTGTTCAACATCCATATTCACTGAATAAAGTACCTACTCCTGATATTTGTCCTAAATCTATTATCCCCCAAATTTAAGATATGTCCCCTCGTGTTGGCCTTCACCATCCAAGGAAAAAGACTCTCAATGTCCACTCCAGCTAACCCTCTGATTACGTTATTCCTCTCCAACGAAAACAGCCACAGTTCGCTCAGTCTTTCCTCGTAAGACCTTCCCTCCACTCCACTTCTCTGCCCAGCTCTGTATTTTATATGATTAGATTAGATTAGATTAGATTACCTACAGTATGGAAACAGGTCCTTCAGCCCAACAAGTCCACACCGAACCTCCGAAGCGTAACTCACTCAGATCAGTTATTCTACACTATATTTCCCGTGACTAATGTACATAAACACTCTGGGCAATTGAGCATAGCCAATTCACATGACCTGCACATCTTTGGATTGTGGGAGGAAACCGGACACCTGGAGGAAACCCACGCAGACACGTGGAGAATATGCAAACACCACACAGCAAGTCACTTGAGGCAGGAATCAACCAGTGTCCCGGGCACTGTGAGGCTGCAGTTCTAATCACAGAGCCACAATGCCACCAAGATATACGTCCCTCTGCAACCCACAACATCATTTGGCACTATCCACAACTCTGCCAACCTTAGTGTCACCTGCAAATTTACTAACTCGTCCTTCTACGCCCACATCCGGACCACTTATAAAACTGACAAACAGCAGTGGCCATAAAACATATCCTAGTGGCACAGCACTGATAACTGTGACAGGGCATGAACATTTCCCATCAACCTCCACCCTCTGTCCACTTTCTGCTAGCCAATTTCTGATCTAAACAGTTAAATCACCTCCAATCCCGAAACTCCGTTTTTTCTGCAAGAGCCTACTGTATGGAAAATTGTCAAACGCCATACTGAAGTCGATGTACCCACATCAACCGCATTACCTTCATCTATCTGTTTTGTCCCTTTTTCCAAGAGCTCAATAAGGTTAGTGAGGCATGACCTACACTTCCCAAAACCCCCGTGTTTCCTGTCCCTAATAAAATTATTATTTTCCAGATGATCATAAATCCTACCTCTTATAACCTGTTCAAACACCTTACCCACAACCGAAGTAAGGCTCACTGGCCTCTAATTACCACGGTTGCCTCGAATTCCCTTCTTCGACAAGGCAACAGAATTTTCTGTGTTCCAGTTTTCTTCCATTTCTCCTCTCAAAAGTGATGACATAAATTTCAAATCCAAAGGCTCTGCAATATCCTCCTTGGCTTCCCCGAGAACACTAGTATAAATTCCATCCTACTCACGGGCCTTATCTATTTTGAGATCTTCCAAAATTGCGAAAACCTCCTCTTTGTCAATCTCAACCGCATTTACTCTTGTAATCTGTATCTCCATATTCTCACTAACATTGCCATTTTCCAAAATGAATGCTGAGAAAAAGAATTCATTAAGCGCTTTCTCAGATTCCATACGCAACTTTCCACTTCTATATTTGATTGGGTCTCATTTTACTCTAGTCCTTCTTTTATTCCTGATATACCTATAGAAGGCTTTAGCGGTCTCCTCGATTATATCCGCCAACAAATTATCATATCCCCTCCCGGTTCTGTGAATATTTCTGGCTAACTTATAACTCTCAAGCCCACTAACTGAGCCTTCACACATCATCCTCACAAAAGCGTTCTTCTTCCTTTTGAGAAGAACTTCAACTTTTTCAATAAACCATGGCTTCCTCTCTCGACAACTACCTCCTGCCTGATAGATATATACTTATCAAAGATCCACAGTAGCCGTTCCTTGAATAAGCTCCACATTTCAAGTGGGTCCATCCTCTGCAGTTTCATTTCCCATCCTATGCGTCCTGAATCTTGCCTCTTCACATCATATTTGCCGTTCCGCAGTTGTGATTATTTCCCTGTGGTATATATCTATCCTTACCTATTTCTATTGTTAATATACCCGAATTATCGTCACTACAGCCAAAGTGCTGGCCTACCTCCAAATCTAACAACTGGCCGGCTTCCTTCCACAGTAGCGAATCCAGTATGGCATCACCCCTTGTTGGCCTATCTACATGCTGTGTCAGGACGCAGTCCTGCACGCGTTGAGCAGAAACTGACAAGTCTAAGCTACTTGAAATATAGTATTCCCAGTCCACATTGGGGAAGTTAAAGTCGCCATAACAACGAGTCTGTTGCTCTCGCTCCTATCAAAAATAATCTTTGATATCCTTTCCTCTGCAGCTCAGGAATAATTCGGAGGCCTATGGAAAACTCCCAACAGGGTGACTTCTCCCTGCCTGTTTATACTCTCAGCCAAACCTACCCAAATCTGATGAATTTATATTTGCAGAATAAAATTGTATGAATCCAAAAACTGCATGAATCCATGCTAGATTCTGTAAATCCATTCGTTTAGAAATAGAATGAACATTGGGGCACAGACAGCCTCACACAGGGTACATCACACCTTCAATGCATTACTTTAGCTGACATCACACCCATTGTCAAAGTTCACGAGAGAATGTAATTTTTTTTTAATTGAATTGTGAAAGAACTGAAACCAACATGGTCATTCCAAAAGGTTCGACTCTGAACAATCACTGCTGTTCTTTTTCAATATATATAATTTCATTTGCATCACACTTTAAACGTTGACTAGAAATACTGAGTCTTACAAACATATACTCCACAATTGTGTACTCCGCAACCACCTGATGAAGGAGCAACTCTCTGAAAGCTATTGCTACCAAATAAACATGTTGGATTATAACCTGGTGTTTTGTGATTCTTAATTGGTTAAAATAGGGTTCCTGGAAGTGTTAAGGAACAGAGGGATCTTGGTATCCATGTCCATAGATCCCTCGAAGTTTCCACCCAGATTGAGAGGGTTGTTTTTGCTTTCATTCGCAAAGTGATTCAGTTTAAGAACCGTGAGATTATGTGCAGCTCTTTTGAGCATTGTGAGACCACATTTGGAATACAGTGTTCAGTTATGTTCGACTCATTATCAGAAAGATGTGGAAGCTTTAGACAGGGTTCACACAGGAGATTTCCCAGGATGCTGAATTGAATGCAGTGCATGTTGTAAGAAGGAAGGTTTTGAGAGTTACAACTTTTGTCATTGGAGTTTAGAATGATGAGAGATGAATTGACAGAACTGTACAAGATGTTGAGAGGCATATATAGAGTGGATAGACCAGAGACTTTTTCCCATGGCAGAAATGTCTGGCACGAGGTCCGGCTCTGAGGCTCAGAAGGGAAAGGGGAGAGGAGGAGACTGCTAGTTATAGGAGACTCTATAGTTAGAGGGACAGACAGGCGGTTCTGTGGACATGGGCGTGACTCTCGGATGGTTTGTTGCCTCCCAGGTGCCAGGGTCTGAGACATCGTGGACCGTGTCTTCAGAATCTTTCAGGGGGAGGGTGTGCAGCCAGAAGTCGTGGTTCACGTTGGCACCAACGACTTAGGTAGGAAGAGGGGTGGGGAGGTTATTCAGGAGCTCAGGGAGTTAGGCCAGGAGCTAAAAGATAGGACTGACAGAGTCGTCATTTCTGGGTTGTTGCCGGTGCCACGTGACAGTGAGGCAAGGAATCGGGAGAGAATGCAGTTGAACACGTGGCTGCAAGGATGGTGTAGGAGGGAGGGCTTCAGGTATTTGGACAATTGGACTGCATTCTGGGTAAAGTGGGACCCTACAAGCAGGACGGGTAGCACCTGAAACAGAAGGGCACCAATATCCTGGGAGGTAGGTTTGCTAGCACTCTTCGGGGGGTGGTTTAAACTAATTTGGCAGGGGGATGAGATCCGTAATTGTAGTCCAGCAAGTAGGCTAGCTGTTTGTCAGGATGTCCAAGAATTTAGGGAGGCTGTGGAGAAGGCAGCACTGACAGGGAATACTTGCGGACACAGAGATGGGTTCAAGTGTGTATACTTCAATGCAAGGAGTATCAGAAATAAGGTAGGTGAACTTAAGGCATGGATCGGTACCTGGGACTACGATGTTGTGGCCATCATGGAAACGTGGATAGAAGAGGGACAGGAATGGTTGTTGGAGGTTCCTGGTTACAGATGTTTCAGTAAGATTAGGGAGGGTGGTAAAAAAGGAGTGGGGTGGTGTTGCTAATTAGAAATGGTATAACGGCTGCAGAATGGCAGTTCGAGTGGGATCTGCCTTTGGAGGTAGCATGGGCTGAAGTCAGAAATAGGAAAGGAGCAGTCACCTTGATGGGTGTTTACTATAGGCCCCCCAATAGCAGCAGGGATGTGGAGAAACAGATTGGGAAACAGATTTTGGAAAGGTGCAGAAGCCACAGGGTCGTAGTCATGGGCGATTTCAACTTCCCAAATGTTGATTGGAAGCTCTTTAGATCAAGTAGATTAGATGGGGCGGTGTTTGTCCAGTGTGTCCAGGAAGCTTTTCTAACTCAGTATGTAGATTGTCCGACCAGAGGGGAGGGCATATTGGATTTGGTACTTGGTGACGAACCGGGACAAGTGGGTTGTTAGTGGGTGAACATTTTGGTGATAGTGACCACAATTCTTTGATTTTCACCTTGCTTATGGAGAGAGATAGGTGCGTGCAACAGGGTAGGTTTTACAACTGGGGGAAGGGTAAATACGATGCTGCAAGACAGGCTCTGAGGAGCATAAGTTGGGAGCATAGGCTGTCAGGGAAGGATGTCGCAGAAATGTGGAACTTTTACAAGGAACAGAAACGACATGTCTTGATATGTATGTACCTGTCAGGCAGGAAAGAGATGATCATGTGAGGGAACCTTGGTTGATGAGGGAGGTTGAATGTCTTGTAAAGAGGAAGAAGGAGGCTTACAAATGTTTGAGGAAACAAGGATCAGACAGAGCATTAGAGGGATACAGGATAGCCAGGAGGGAGCTGAATAAAGGGATTAGGAGAGCTAAGAGAGGGCATGAAAAATCTTTGGCGGGTAGGATCAAGGATAACACCAAGGCATCTTATACGTATGTGAGAAACATGAGAATGACGAGAACGAGGGTATGTCCGATCAAGGACAGTAGTGGGAGACTGCGTATTGAGTCGGAAGAGATAGGAGAGGTCTTGAATGAGTACTTTACTTCAGTATTTACAAATGAGAGTGACCATATTTTTGAAGAAGAGAGTGTGAAACGGACTGGTAAGCTATAAGAGATACTTGTTATGAAGGAAGATGTGTTGGGCATTTTGAAAATAACTTGAGGATAGACAATTCCCCCGGGCCTGAAGGGATATATCCTAGGATTATGTGGGAAGCAAGAGAGGAAATTGCAGAGCCTTTTGCAATGATCTTTTCGTCTTCACTTTCAACGGGGGTGGTACCAGGGGACAGGAGAGTGGTGAATGTTGTGCCCATGTTCAAAAAAGGGAATAGGGATAACCCCGGGAATTACAGACCAGTTAGTTTTGCTTCGGTGGTAGGGAGGATAGGATTTATGAGTATCTGGAAAGACACTGCTTGATTAGGGACAGCCAGCACGGATTTGTCAGAGGTAGGTCTTGCCTTACAAGTCTTAGTGAATTCTTCGAGGAGGTGACCAAGCATGTGTATGAGGGTAGACCAGTGGAGGTAGTGTGCATGGATTTTAGTAAGGCATTTGATAAGTTTCCCCATGGTAGGCTCATGCAGAAAGTCAGGAGGCATGGGATCGAGGGACATTTGGCCAGTTGGATAGAAAACTGGCTAACAAGTCGAAGTCAGAGAGTGGTGGTAGATGGTAAATATTCAGCCTGTAGCCCGATTACAAGTGGAGTTCCGCAGGGATCAGGTCTGGTTCCTTTGCTGTTTGTAATTTTTATTAATGACTTGGAAGAGGGAGTCGAAGGGTGGGTCAGTAAATTTGCAGACAATACAAAGATTGGTGGGATTGTGGACAGTGAGGAGGGCTGTTGTCGACTGCAAAGGGACTTAGATATGATGCAGAGCTGGGCTGAGGAGTGGCAGATGGAATTCAACCCTGTCAAGTGTAAGATTGTCCATTTTGGAAGGACAAATAAGAATGCGGAATAAAGGGTTAACAGTAGGGTTCTTAGTAAGGTGGAGGAGCAGAAGGATCTTGGGGTCTACGTTCATAGATCTTTGAAAGTTGCCACTCGGGTGGATAGGGCTTGTAAGAAGGCCTATGGTGTATTAGCGTTCATTTGCAGAGGGATTGAATTCAAGAGTCGTGAAGTGATGTTTCCGCCGTACGGGACCTTGGTTAGGCCACATTTAGAGTACTGTGTGCAGTTCTGGTCGCCTCACTTTGGAGAGGGTGCAGAGAAGATTTACAGGATGTTGCCTGGAATGGAGAATAGTTCGTACGAGGATAGGTTGAGAGTGCTAGGCCTTTTCTCATTGGAATGGCGAAGGATGAGGGGTGACTTGATGGAGGTTTATAAGATGATCAGAGGAATAGATAGAGTAGACAGTCAGAAACTTTTTCCCAGGGGACATAAATTTAAGGTGAAGGGTGGAAGGGAGAGGGGGATGTCAGGGGTAGGTTCTTTACCCAGAGAGTGGTGGGGGCATGGAATGCGCAGCTTGTGGGAGTGGCAGAGTCAGAATCATTGATGACCTTTAAGCAGCAATTGGATAGGTACATGGATGCGTGCTTAAGCTAAGATAAATGTTCGGCACAACAGCGTAGGCCAAAGGGCCTGTTCTGTGCTGTATTGCTCTATTTTCTGTGTTCTATACTTATAAGGTAATTGAAGTAAGTTTGAATGGAGAACTCACAGGTCGGTTCTTTTCACAGGCATTGTTGGGTGCGTGGAATCCACTGCTGACAGTGGAAGTAGAGGCAGATACATTCGGGACATTTATGAGTCTGTTGCATAGGCACTTTGACAATAGTACAATGAAGGGCATGAAGTGTAATCAGATCGTAGAGTAGCATAGAAGGTCAGCACAACATCGGTGGCTGAAATGCCTTTACTGTGATGCGCTCTTCTATGTTCTGTGTTGTATATATTTGTGATTCAGTCTTCTCTGTGGGTAGATTGTTGGAGATTGTTATAAATGATCGGATTTTGGACATGCAGGAAAGAACAAAAATGATTAGGGATTTTCAGCACGGTTTTGTGCGAGGACAATTGTGTCTGACAAACTTGATTGAGTTTTGTTTTCAGTAAGTTACCAAACCGATTGATGAAGGCAGAGCAGTTTACATTGTTTACGTGGACTATAGTGAAGTCTTGGACAGTTTCTGCATGGCAGACGAATTAGTACAATTCGGACACATGCGATTCTGGGTGAGCTTGCCAGTTGGAAGCATAATTGAGTAACGACAGGAGACAGGCAGTAATGGTAGAGGGTTTATTTTCTGACTGGGGCCTTTGACCTGCGGTCTTCCACAGTCTCCATTTCTGAATCCTCTTTTGTTTGTCAGTTATAAAAGTGATTTGCATGCAAACATAGAAGTATTGATAGTACGTTTGGTGGTTAGCAAACTGGTGGTGTTGTAGACAGTGAAGTTGGTTTTCTAAGGTTACAAGGGTATCTTGATCAAATGAGTCAGTGAGCTGAAACATTGCAGGTGGAGTTTCATTTGAATAAATGGAAGGTCTTGTATTTTGGTTCAGAAAACAAGGGTAGGGTTAATACAATTAATGCTGCGATCTTGGATTTGTTGTAGAATAGACCGTCCGAGGGGGTTCAGGTGCACAATCCTTTGAAGTTTGCATCACATACAGAAAGGGTGGCGAAACATGCGCTTGGCATGCTTGCTTTCAATGTTCAGTCCTTTGTGTACAGCAGTCGTGAAGTCATGCTCATGTTCTACAAGATATTGGTAATGACTCTTCTGGAAACCTGTGTCCAGTTCTGGTTGCCCAGTTGAAGGAAGGACATTATGCAGCTGGTGAGGGTTCAGGAGAGACTTATCAGGAAGTTGCTGGGTATGGAAGTCTTGAGTTAGAAAGAAAAGTCAGTGAAGGCTGAGACTTTTTCACTGGAAGCTAAGAGGTTGAGAGGCAACTGATAGAAGTGTATTAAGTAATGGAGATTTAGATAGAGCTAATGATGGTTGCCTTTTCCCCAGTTTTGGGGATTTCAATCCCGTTCACCCGAAGTCACAGTAGTCGCAGAGAGCCATCATCTACTCTCACATTAGTTGAGATTACTCTGAAATACAATGTGCTGCAGAAAAGCGGTGGGTTTGAAATGGTAAAGCATTCTTGGTAACCTCAGCTGGAAAGTGTAATAAATTGATGTGAGAGCTTTTATTGGAGTAGAATACTTCACCTTCAATGTCAAGATGATTTGATTGGTGACCACACACTGAAACAATTTCCGCTTATTTTAATTCATTGACAATAATCATATACATAATATCATTCATAAAAAAATCATGTATAACTCAATAGTTTCCATCCTTTCCAGAAGTATACAATTTACAATTGCAGAACGTAAAATGCAAGGGATTTGTTTCTCCTCATCAGAACCTTCGCAGGCAGAGGAATGAAAAGGAGGCAGAGATAAGATTTTCTCTTTATCACTTTTTCTTTCGATTGACCAATATCAGAATAAAGGACAAAGGGAATGCTAACATTTCCTTCAGTTCTTCCCTAAATTTCCTTTGTGTGGCTGTATAAATACACACGTTAGTGCATGAACTCAAATACATGAGCATGTAGCCCGTTTCAGTGGCAATGTAGGTAGGAGCTGTATAATCACCTCGATAATGTGCAGTATTCGTTATCCTCGTAGATAAAAAGCTCACAGCTGCTGTCAGCCAAAGAAGAATAAAACTCCCTGATATCGTGAAGAGTAAAATAATGGACCTCCTTCGACTTTCCATCTCTGGGTCTCTTTGACTATTATGAATGTTTCCCCGGACAGCTCTGCGAGATATATTGGCGATGACAATACGCCTGATGGTCAAGCAATTACATGTGAGTAGCAAAGAAAATGGAAGCCAAGAAACGAAAATACTTTGTAACCAGGAGAATGCTGTACCCCATGGCGAAGTGAAGAAGTTCAACTTTGTGCGGCAACCCCATTGTAAATGATCAATTACTTTTTCAGGCTCATATGCAAACCAAAAGGGTATGTTCTCCAGGAAAACCAGGGCAGTGGTGATCATCATAACTGCACCCGCTATCCTCACTCTGCAATACTTTGTTTTCAACCTCTCACAACATATCAATACATACCGATCAAACGTGAACGTGACTGTGAACCACACTGACATAAACAGGGTGACTGAGCTCATGTAATTAATTAACTTACAAACTCCAGTATAGAAAAAGAACGAATATGTAAAGTGAAAACTGAAAATTCGAACGACAGTTACGTTGAAGATCATGACCAGAAAAGCTGCTGTTGCCATGGCCATCATGTAGGCAGTGGTACAATTGGAAAGACCACAGTTTCCCCTGGAGAGAATGATCACTGTCGCCAAGTTTGCTGTAAACCAAATGAATCAACGTCATAAAACAGAATCTTTCAGAAAAAGAAAGTCTACAATCTTTGTGGTGAAATTGTGAAAAGTTTGCTACTCAGAATAGTGTGAAATGCTATGTTTCATTAACTGTGTCTGAGTAATGGAAAGTGCATTATGGGACAACAAATCACTGAATACTCAGAAATTAGGGACTGATACGTTGACTTGCTTCCCGCATCACCCAGTGAATTGCTTTCAACTATTTCAAAGTGAATGGTAGAAGTTGTCCTTATTAATGGTTACATTTTGTAAGATACAATGACTGACAGCCAAATCAAATCAGCATCTTAATATTGTTATTTTAACTGCAGGAACTTTAAAATGCTCAGTGCTTCGCAAACATATTCTGAATGGTTCCTAAACAGACTCTTTAAATCATCAGAACTAGACTTTGTGAATAACTAATATCGGATATGAGGTCTGTCCCTCAACAGGGGACTAAACAATTAGCTAACAATGTACTAACTGAAGCAGAACAATTTTCAGCAGTGAAGTAATCGTACTAATGGCTAAGTTTTCACAACCAATCTTCTTTATTTAGAGCTGGTACTTTGGCACCAAGACAGAATGACAAACAGTCACATTAATGAATAAATTAAAAAAAGAAACAATTAAATGTTATTTACAGGTCAATTTGCTGTAGCTGCTTCTACAATCTGTATCATCCCCCTCAGACGAGACTGTATTTTTATTGTTTTCGGATTACTCTGATGCATGCAGAAAACTTGCTGTCGGCTCTCTAGAATATTCAATTGATTCGTGGAACTGAGAGTGTGCTCTCTGAAATTTAACTATGTTGGTAATAAGAGGACAATCAAGGAGCAAACAGAACTTTGTGCTGTAGCTTTAATAGACACAATCCTCCTACTGCAAATGCAACCCAAAGACTAATTCAGTATTTTGCCTCTACTTCAATAACAAGAAAGCAGAGGTACACAAACTTGAATCTCTGTTTTAAGGATCAAATTAATATTCTTTAGACCCAGCTATGGAAAGGCTCAAAAGCGATTTATAGAGATTCTGTCAAGGTTGGAGAATTTGAGTGGTAGGGTGAGGATAAATAGAATGAGACCATGTTCTCTGGGGCATCGTCGGTTGAGGAGTGACCTTATAGAATTCAATGAAATCATGAGGGGCTTACATCGTGGGAATAACCAAGATCATTTTCCAGGGTATTCGTGAGGGCATGGTCTTAGGGAGAGAGGGAAATAATTAAAAGCGTCTTCAGGGGGAGGTTTTTCACAGAGCGTGTTACATGTATGGCATGAGCTGCCAGATGAAGGGGTGGAGACTTGTCCAATTATAAATTTCAATGGCACCTGGATAGGCACGCAAGTAGGAAGGTTGTATCAGGGATATGGCCAAATGTTGGCAAATAGGACTCATTTGATTTAGAATATCTGGTCGGCATGGACGACATGGACCGAAAGATTTGGTTCCATGCTGTCCAGTTCTATGACGTTGTGAGTAGGTAGAAAGTTTTCTAGTATTTCTAAGTACTGAGCTGTTAATTTCTATGTAAACACAAAAAAAAGCCTGATCTGAGAGAGATCTATTTTGTTACCATGTTGCAGCTAGTCTTTGAGAAGATGTTGTCAATTACAAATTGAAACATACCACGGAATATAAAATATTCAAATATTTCATATTCTATTGTTTGCTAAATATGGGTAAACAGCATTATAGAAAATGTAGGAGTCATTATCCTGATTGTGGAGAAATAACAATTAATGAGTGATGGTCTAATTAGGGCCAGTGCCTAACAGTAAGTCTGGTCCCCCTTTGTGAAAAGATGCATTAAGACAACAGAATCAACACCACAATATTGTTTCACAGCTACAAGAAATTAAGAAGGAGAAAGTGAGGACTGCAGATGCTGGAGATCAGAGCTGAAAAATGTGTTGCTGGAAAAGCGCAGCAGGTCAGGCAGCATCCAAGGAGCAGGAGAATCGACTTTACAGGCATAAGACCTTCTTTAGGAAGGCTCAGATAAAATGTAGGGAGGACGGACTGGGGGGAGGGGCGTTGGTAATGCGATACGTGAAAGGAGGTTAAGATGAGGGTGATAGGCCGGAATGGGGGGTGGGGGCGGAGGCTTTAACCTCCTGCTTCGCCTGCTTGGCACACCTTCCTCATTCCTGTAGAAGGGCTTATGACCGAAACGTCGATTCTCCTGACCTGCTGCGCTTTTCTGGCAACACATTTTTCAGTACAAGAAATTAAGAGGCAAGAATGGGATAGAGATGTAAAACCTGTCGTGCATTGAATTCTGCTACTGAGGGGACATTTGATTTATGTCAGCTGAGTGATGTCAACAGCGTGTTTGATTGAGGTTGCGAGGAAGGACTCTCCTTCAGACACGCTCCGGTCATCTGAGACAAGGTGATCCTCATTTTAAACTAACACTTGTCCTCTCTGTTCAATGGGAAAACAGAACTGTAAAATAATCTAATTTAAATAGGTTTATGTTTCCTGTTCTAAATGTCAGCAGAAATAATTCGCTTCTTCTGTTTATATCAAAACTCCTCTTCATGTTCAATATTTGCATAGGGTCTTGTATTAATCGAATATTCACCTCCCATTCTTCCTTGATCTTAGATTCATTAAGTAACGCACTTCACAACTTCACTAAAGCATCCTTGACTTCATCTATCAGTTGGGTTGCCCAAACTTTTAAACAATACTCGTTTTCAGTCCTAATGGAACATGGCTGGGCATTATCATCTCACCTTTTTGATTGAAATTGCTGACTATCAAAGTTAAGCTTCATTCTACGTTTCCTAATAGTAGCATCAACAGATCCTTGAATTTTTTGAATTTTAGATTTTAAATGCACCTCCCCAGTCCCCTTGTTTTATCTCCAATAAATGGTGTACTACTTTGATTGTATGACATAACCACAACATTCATCCAAAGAGTATCCTTTCACAGGTATCATCAAAAACAAATGTATCCATTCTGTGTCAATGATGTTATCCCTGTCAATTACTTCATGCAGCCAGCTCTCATGCACTACACAATTATTTATTCAGTGCAATTCTCGAATTAAAACAGACAGCGGATTTGATTGAATTACAGCAATGCCTTCATGTTTTAATAATGTATTGCCATGGAAAGCTGATGAAGTGGAAACTGAGTGGATGCATTACTGACATTGCCGCGATAGGTTGACAGACTGATTTGCAAGTTACTTCAGTTAATTGTTATGGACACGAAGGTCATGTGCAAGCAGTTTAGGTTCAATGTGTGTAAAGTACTACTTCATCCTCAGCTGGAATATTGCGTTCACTCAGAGCTACAGTGCATTTAGTAAGATGTGAAACCACTGACGAGATTCGAACTTATAAAATAAGAACGAGGAGTGGGGAGGCCATTCAGTCCTTCCATCCTGTTCCAGAACTTGATGTCATGATGACTAATTGCATCTCGGTCTCACTTTGTGGCCCACTCTCCACAGCCCAACAGCACATTAATCATGACAAAATGTTCTATTCCTTGCTTACATTTACTTACTTTCTCAACATTTACCATACAACGTGGTTGTGAATTACACAGGTTCATGGCCCTTTGAGGGAAGTACGTCCTTCGCATCTCTGTTTTAATTCTGCTTCCCCTCAGTCTAAAAAGGCAAAATCTCTTCCCGAATGTGCCAGAAAGTAAATATCGAGTTGACATCTACTGTGCTGGCTCTTTTTAGCTTCCGATATACCTCAGTTAGTTCTCTCCACAGCCTTCTAAATTCCCGAGAGTAATGGCTTAAAGTGTTCAGTTTCTCTTCTAAGTCAAAACCTTCATTTCTAGCATCAATCGAATGAACCAGGTCTAACTGCAATATAAGAACAAATCTTCTCAGGTAAGGGGTACGAAATGTTAAACAAAGCTCCTTGTGCAGACTCTCTAATGCCTTGTATATTTGCAGCGTGTCCTCTCTATATTATGCATCATTCTTTTATAAGTAAGTGGTAACTTTCTCGTTACTTTATCGACTCCCTTGTCTAACTACAAATTGGAGGTCACCAATTCATTTTCGAATGCAATCCAACTTGAAGAACTAAATAACCTCCTCCTGCCCCTACTTCCTGTGTGTCTCAGCGATCTTCACCGACCACAGTGTTTGAAACTGTCACAAAGCATAGGAGGGGGTTAGACATCCTTTTCTGCGCTGTAACAATACAATGATCGTGTGAAAGAACAGAATATTAATGACTTACCAGGAATGCCAAAGGCTGCTAGAATCGGGTAGTAAATTATTTTTAACTGGACAATTATTGGCTGCACCATTCTCTGAAGATTGTTGGAAATGTATCAAGATTGATGGCTTCATTGGAACGTATTTGAGAGCAGTTGATATACCTTATTTATAGAACAACGTGTCCCTCGTTGAGGGAAAAAAATAAACGTGATGCAAAGTTGTCAGAATATTGTTCACAGAAGAGACTTTTGCCGCTCCATTTCACTTATGTGTCCAAGAGGAGATGGCACAGCTGAACAACAGATGCACTTTCAACAAAATAAACGAAGGTGATTGGTGCACCCATGCTCACCCCACCTCCCCCCCCCCCCCCCACCCCACGCCCCAAACATGAACAGGGATAAGTCATTGTTTTCTGTTAATTCCTTGGCTTCTGTTCAGTTCTGGTTAACGAGAGAGAAATAATTAAGCATTGTTTGTCTCGTTGATTTCAACAGTAACATGGACAGTTTTGATTTGTCACGAGCAAATTGATCATTGATTGGGAGAAACTTCCTTTCACATTACTAGAGCGTGCATGGCATACACCTATTGTTATGTATTCGTCACTACCTTTCATAGAGACAGCTGCGGGGGCTGTGTCCTTGTTTGCATTTAAGACTGAAATATATTATTGATTAGGAGGGGAATCAAGAGTTAATGTATTAATGATCATTAATGTATTCTGGCATCATATTTTCAGTTATCATTTCCTAATGTCATCCTGTCCTGCACATACATGTAAGCTAAATTTATTCATAACTGGCGTTGTTCTTGATTTGTCTGTTTAGTTCACAGTTGCCTTCACTTTTGACCACTTTGTAGTTCTCTGCTACACAAAGTATAAAACAAGGCATTGGACTGAAAACACCAGTTGCACTTATAATCATAAGCTGTGTCTGCATCTTCTTGGAGGACATTTCCATACTTATTATATTTGGATCTAAACAAACAGTCCACAAGATGCCTTGGAACTGCATGCTTCATGTATCTTTCTTTTCTTCAGTCCCAGGAAAAAAAACTGTACATCTCTCTTTACAGCATCGCTACTGTTTGGCGTCTTTTCTTTTTAACAGCCTTGTTTAACACATTCATAGCCTGACGTATACTAGTGAGCAGCAAATCCCGCAGAGAACTTCAGAGTCACCTGACTGACCCTCAGCATGGTACAGAAATGGAGAAGGGAAATAAATTCATTACTTTACTCTTCGCCATTTCAGGCTGTTTTATACTCCTATGGCTGATAGCTGTTGTGAGGTTTGTAACTACCAGTCTTACAAATACAAATTATTACCCAAATGACTGCAGGAACCAAGCAATACATTGCAATGGAAACTGGAGGAATGCTCAAGTATTTCAGTTCCTAATCAAACACATATATTTATGCACCGGCTTTGATGACATTCAGAGAAGCATTGATGGATCTACTGAACTATCCCTCGAAACTCGTCATAACATTCCTTAACCACAGTAAGATATGCAGGTTGACTGCCTGTTCAAAGATTGAAATTCAGGCGTGCTTGGGTTTTGAATTCAACTCTTCCTGTGACACTATTGTTAGGAAAAATCAATAAAATATCATACAATTTGCATTCTGTAGTTTTGTGTCAAGAAAGGGAGACGTGGTTGAAATTTAATTTTCAAAACGTTTCTTGGGCTGAGACTGAGGACATTGAAAATTTTATTTGTGAACACGCATATTTATAAGGCATCAGCAAAATGCTTGAATTGAAGAGATGGACTTCAATGGTTGAGAGCCTTCAAGAAAAAAAAAATGTTGCTTATCAACAGGATTACGGCAGGCAGAAAAAAATATGAAATTGCAAAAGGACATCAGTTACGACATGTTCCAGAATAAGCAGCTAGGCAAAGTGGTGGAGGCTGGTACAGTCAGAGCATTTCAAATGCTTCTGGATGAGTATATGAAGAGGTAGGGTTTAGAGAGATGTGGGTGAAGTGATGCAAATGGCACCAGATTAGTTTTGGATATCTCGTCGGCATGGATGGGTTGGACCGAAGTGTGTGTTTCTGTGCTGTACACTGTATCACCTTGTTTGGGGAGAAGCCTCCCGGGGTGTATTCAGTGTAGCCCGAAGAGCATCCACGGAATACCGACACGCAGTCAGTCATGGGAGCACTGTATTTGGAACTGAACCCAGACCCTTTCGGCTATGAGTTCCTGTGGTCCCAAAACCCTCAGGAAAAATGAGATAAGGGATGGGATATTGGGAGAGGTGGGGCGGTGGTGATGGGTCAATAGGATGGTGAGGTGCTCCTATCTCCTCCACCCATCTGAAAAGGCACTACACCTCGGGATCAGAGGGAACAAGAGAGTCTGTTTCTACTGACAGTTCGGACAAATTGAGCACTGCCGATGATGGAGATCATAGAACATCAAACATAGAACATAGAACAATACAGCACAGAACAGGCCCTTCGGCCCACGATGTTGTGCCGAACTTCTACCCTAGATTAAGCACCCATCCATGTACCTATCCAAATGCCGCTTAAAGGTCGCCAATGATTCTGACTCTACCACTCCCACAGGCAGCGCATTCCATGCCCCTACCACTCTCTGGGTAAAGAACCCACCCCTGACATCTCCCCTATACCTTCCACCCTTCACCTTAAATTTATGTCCCCTTGTAACACTCTGTTGTACCCGGGGAAAACGTTTCTGACTGTCTACTCTATCTATTCCCCTGATCATCTTATAAACCTCTATCAAGTCACCCCTCATCCTTCGCCGTTCCAATGAGAAAAGGCCGAGAACTCTCAACCTATCCTCGTACGACCTACTCTCCATTCCAGGCAACATCCTGGTAAATCTTCTCTGCACCCTCTCCAAAGCTTCCACATCTTTCCTAAAGTGAGGCGACCAGAACTGCACACAGTACTCCAACTGTGGCCTAACCAAAGTCCTGTACAGCTGCAACATCACTTCACGACTCTTGAATTCAATCCCTCTGCTAATGAATCAAAGTCAACAAGTGTAGTGCTGGGAAACCACATCCTGTCAGGCAGTATCTGAGGATCAGGAGTGTCGATGTATCGAGCATAACCTCTTCGTCAGGAATGTGGTTAATCCTAATGAAAAGTTTAAGCTCGAAACGGTGATTTTCATGTTCCTCGAGCACCAACACTGCCAACACCTCCCTTCAGCTGAAGTAATAGATTTTACCAAAGAGCACTCTCCCTCCTCGCATGGGGAGTGAGACACAGACCCACTACCATACACCCCTTCAACTAACCCAGGTACCTCCGAGCATGAGACTTCATCCACACCACAATAAATTTACAGATTACACAATACGTTATGGACGTCATATGTACTGAAGAAATTAAAAATTTACATTCGTTATGGATAATGGGCCAAAATTTAGCAGATTATATTTATCACAGATAATTGTGAGGATGTCTATTTTAATTGGAGGAAGAGAAAGGCAACTTATTATCGAAATGAAGAGAAACATCTGAGTGTTTCAGAGCAGAGGGATTTGGATGTCCGGGAAATAAGTCGCACTAACTTGTATCTAGGTATAGCAGATGGAACTTACTAATTGTTAAGTAATTGCACCGTTTTCATCACTGTTTAATGAAGCAGTCAGATTTCAATTGAAGAAATTGAAAGGTAAAAGATGCACTTCTCTGATGGAGAACTTCCTGAGACAAGGCAAAGCAAGCAAACATAGAGTTTGACGTTACTCAATTTGGATTTGGATTGGCTAATTTGTGAATGCATGACCGGGGGTGGGGGGGGGGGGGGGGGGGCATGTTGGCTCAGTGGTTATCACTGTTGTCTCACAGCACCAGGGACCCGGGTTTGATTCCTGCCTCGGGCGACTGTCTGTGTGAAGTTTGCACATTCTCCCGGTTCCTCCACAATTCAAAGATTTGCAGTTTAGGTGAATTGGCCGTGCTAAACTGCGCACGGTGTTAGGTGAAGTAATCAGGGATAAATATAGGGTAGGGGAATGTGTCTGGGTGGGTTACTCTTCGGAGGGTTGTTGTGGACTTTGTTGGGCCAAATGGCCTCTTTCCACACTATAGTTTTTTTTTTAACCTATGCAGATGTAAACACTTCCCTCAGCTCTGGCCTGAATTTACTTTGTATGTCTGCAAAATCGCATGGTTTTACATGAATTTAAACACATGGGCATGAGGCCGGTTTCAATGGTATGAACTGCATAATCACGTTGTTAAGTTGCAACGCTTGTTATCCTTGTAGATGAAAAGCTCACCAAAACTGTCAACCACCAAAAAATAAATCTGTGTGATACAGCAAAGGATAAAATAATGTACTGCCTTCGATACTCCACTGTTACGGACCAGACCAGACCCCATCCAAACATTTTTTAAAAGTATCCCAGACCCTATGTTGTAAAACAAAGCCTCCAGCTTTGACAAAGGATCAGTTAGACTCGAAACGTCAGCTCTTTTCTCTCCTTACAGATGCTGCCAGGCTTGCTGAGATTTTACATTTTCTCCTTTTTTGCGTTCAGATTCCAGCATCCGCAGTAATTTGCTTTTTTCCTGTGTATAACTCACTGCTACTTCTCTTCCAGGAATGCCTACCCTGAAGAAGTATGGCTCTTCTCTCCGATAGGATTTTCGTTTGACTCTCTCCCACTGTCCACCTTCATTGTTTTCCTTTTCTCTCTCAGTGGTAGACAAGGTATTTATGAAAACTCGCTTCCACAGCCACATTTCCTTCATCAGTGTCTGTCTTCACCTCCAACTTACTCCACGTGGATTTCAACTCAAATTCCACCCTGCATGCAGCCTCCTGGATTACAGGTACTTGCACGATATACAACATTTTTCCAACTGCTGTTCTCGCCGCATCCTAAAAGCCACACACAGGGCCATGCACCTCCACATGAAAGCACTCGACACCTCTCTCCAGCAGCACCAACTTACTCTCTCTCAAAGCTGTCCGAGTCCACAGTTTCATTTCATCCTTCGTATTATTCGACGCCTTAACTCCAAACGTTTTAGCTTTGACAAAGGGTCAGTTAGACTCGAAATGTCAGGTTTTTTTCTCTCCTTACAGATGCTGCCAGACTTGCTGAGAGTTTCGAGCATTTTCTCTTTTTGGGTTTCGTATGTTGTACCTGAGTTCTCTAGTAACGATCATGCAACTGTAAACTTTATAACGTCAATATTTTGCACCCAGAGGCAGAATCACTCAAGCCGAGCCCATGCTTATACAGAATAGGACATTATTTGCAAAGTTTTCTAAGCATATTGTTGCAATAGTCTTGCACTCTCCTGAGATAGAAAGAACTATTAGTGATTTAAACTATGTGTCACCACCACAGGTTAGAGACAAGGTTAAATCCTCGTGGCAAATGCAGCCAGAACACCAAATGAACCTGTGATGAGAGCATTTTTCCGCATTGCAAGTTCGCCATCCAGTGTACTGAGATATTGTTTCAAGTTTGCTAACTCCACTGATAATAGGGCGACATCAACTTATAACGTAGGACATAGAATGGTACAGCAGAGGAAGGGATCCTTCGATCCACTATGTTGTGTCAACCATGATGCCAAATTAAATTAATCTCAACTGCCTGTCCTTATCCATAATGCTATATTCCTTGCATGTTCATGTGGTCATCTAGAACTTATTTTAGCCTACCTATCGTGTCTGCCAGCACCACAATCTTTGATTGGGCATCTGCGAGTCCTATTATTATGTGTGCATAAAAAATGCCATTCTCTTCTTGTTGGAATTCCCCCCTCTCATCTTAAATGCATTCCACTTGTTATGAGACAAGAGATTGATCAGTTGCAGTTGTTGTCCGAGAAATGGTAGATGGAGTTTTATCTGGATAACTATGAAGAGCTGCACTTTGGGAGATCAAATGTTAGGAAAAAAGTATACAGTTAATGACAGAACACGTAACAACATTGATGTACAGAGAGATCTTATAGTTCAAGGCCGCAGCCCACTGAAAGTGGCCATGCAAGATGATTGGGTAGTAAAGAGGGCATGAGGCATGCTTGTCTTTATTGGTCAGGGAATTGAGGAGAGGACGCAACTTGCTGTGTTGCAGCTTTAGGAAACTTTGGTTCGGCCACACTGACAGCTTTGCGTTAAAGTCTGCTTACAACATTACAAGAAGAATCTGGAAACATTGGCGAGGATGCAGAAGTGGCTTCTCAAAATTCTGAGTGGATAGAACGGTGTGAGCTGAAAAGAGAGGCTAGAAAAACTCGAGTTGTTTTCTTCTGAGCAGCAGAGGCTGAGGGGAAGTTTGATGTCGTGGAGATGCTGCGATTGGATTGGGGTGCACAACGTTTAGAAAAATCTACACGAAATCAAGGTAGAGTCCAACAGGTTTATTTGGAAGTACAAGCTTTTGGAGAACTGTTACTTCATCACGTCTATGGTGAGGCAGGATCATAGGGCACAGCATTCTTACGAAAAGATAAAATTGTTCAAAATTTGTGAGAAGATTTTTGGCTCGGGTGCTCATTGTTGTGTTTCTGTTCGCCGAGCTGGGAATTTATCTTGCAGACGTTTTGTCCCCTGTCTAGGTGACATCCTCAGTGCTTGGGAGCCTCCTGTGAAGCGCTTCTGTGATCTTTCCTCCGGCATTTGTAGTGGTTTGAATCTGCCGCTTCCGGTTGTCAGTGGTCGGTATATTGGGTCCAGGTCGATGTGCTTATTTATTGAATCTGTGGATGAATGCCATGCCTCTAGGAACAGAGAACAACCAGGGAATGCCTAGAGGCATAGCACTCATCCACAGATTCAATCAATAAGCACATCGATCTGGACCAATATACCGACCTCTGCAACGGACAGCTGGAACTGACAACTGGAAGCGGCAGATTCAAATCACTACAAATGCCGGAGGAAAGATCACAGAAGCGCTTCACAAGAGGCTCCCAAGCACTGAGGATGTCTCCGAGACAGGGGATGAAACGTCTGCAACACAAATTCCCAGCTCGGCGAACAGAACCACAACAGATAAAATTGTTGTACAACTGATGCAATCTATTGAACAAACCTAGATTGCTGTTCAGTCTAAATCATTTAGAATGGGGTTACATGTTTGAAATCATTAATATGTAAATCTCAAAGCATTCGCAAGTCACATTTGCGATATAATCTTATTTTTTGTTTAAAAAGTGACATTTCGGTACAGACAATGCACTGAAGTTGTGAGGTTAGAATCTGTCTGTATTATAAACATGAGTCAGACTGGTTGTATTTCTAAAGTAGGAAATTATATCACATTGACTGACTGCCAACAGATTGTGTGTGTCTTTTTTAAATGCATCTGCTCATCTGAATTTGCAAATTCATACCTTAGACGTAAATGTGTGTGTACGTGCATTTGTATGTGTGTGAGGGAGAGAGAGAGAGAGCAAGTGAGAGTGTAGGTGTGCACTTGTGTGTGTAAATGTGTGTGAGAGTATGTGTGTGGTAGAGAGGGAGAGAAAGTGTGAGTGCGTGTGTGCGTACTTTATAGTGTGATTGTGCAAATGTGACAGAGTATATGTCTGTCAGAGAGTAGGTATTGAATGTGAATGTACGTGTGTGTGTATCTGAAATTGCGTTCATATGAGAGAGCATCTACGTGAGTGTGCGAGTGCGATCATGTATAAGGTTGTGTATATATCTTTCTGGTGTGTGGGTTTATGTGCAAGAGTGAGTAGTATAATGGGGCCACCTGTCATGAGATATTAACCTAAGATTCCATTCAAGAACGTCATCATGGGTATCAAACATAGCTATCAGCCTATACTCGGTGACTCTGCATTGTTGTGTATCCCGAATTCGCCTTGGAAAATAGTTACTGAAAGATCCGCAGCTCAATTTCCTTTACTTCTGAACTGTTCCAGAATGAGATACGAGATTGCTCTCTGGCGACTGTTGCGTGGTGTCCACTCATCCATTGTCATAGTGACTGCTTAGTCTTGCCCAAGTACCATGCCTCGGGCATCATTGCCTGCAGCTTATGAGTGAGACAACACTGGCCGAGTCACATGATTACTTGCTGCTCCGTCATGGGTAGTGTCCCCAAGAATTACAGTAGTAGCTATGTCGACATTCCGATATACCTTGCAGTGCTTGCTATTATTGGGTTGTATGGTGTTGTATTCGATGTTGTCCTGAAGGCTGTTGTCCTTTGCTGCAAACCATGAAGTGTTCAAGTTTTGGGAGTTAGTTAAAGGTGAGAAGTGGAGGCGTCGGGCAGATCTTGGTGAGTTGCTCATCCTCATCGATGATGTGTTGCAAGCTGCGAAGAACATGGCACAGTTTCTCTACTCCCGGGAATTACCAGTCAACGAAGGGAACATTAGCTGTCGCATCCTGTGTCTGTCTCCAGAGGACGTCATTACAGACTCACATTGTGGAATGTGGGAACATTCATAGATAGGGTTGACTGTCTGAATTTCTGTTTTTTCCCAGAGCAGAAATGTCTAATACGAGGTGGCATGCATTTCAGGTGAGTGGGAGAAAATGAAAAGTGGTGAGGCGCACCAGTTTTAACAAAGATGTTAACAATGATCTGGAACACATTACCGGGGTGGTTATGGAGGCAGATACATTAGAGATTTCTAAATCACTTTAAGATAAGCACAATAACATGCACAGAATGGAACGATATGGATCAAGGGCAGGAAGAAGGGATACATATAATTTGGTGTCATGTTCAGCACAACAGTGTGGACTGGATGCCTCGATCTTTTGCTGTACTATCCTATGTCCTATCACAAACAACAGAAGTTCAAGTTCAGGTCATTTTGAAACACAAATTCTGATGGACTGATTGCAAGGCTAAAGATGTGCTTCCACCACTTCCCACTGCCTCCTCGAACCAAGCCAATTCTGAATCGAAGCGACCAAGTCACAATGGATCCCATGCATTTTAATCTCTGGATGAAACTGCTTTGAAGAGGCTGAGAGAGGAACAAAATGAAACAGTTATTGAAGTCATAGTTTCCTCAGATTGCTTGACTACTGCTTGTCTATCTGCATTCAGAAAGTATGCATCTTCCAAATTCTCCAAATAACAGTGGTCATATTCGCCTGTTCAGGGAACAAGCGATGCTGAACTTGTAATTTTAATTAAGTGAATGCACAGTGCGAAAAGATTTGATTTAATGAATATCTAAATTTAATGAACATCCAAAAACTAATAACACTTCACATTCAAAAGATATGTCTGTTGGTGATGTTATAGCTGTAGAAGGAAGTTGGAATGATGAGGAACGTTGTTGGTATACTGTTATTGTGTGACTGGACATATCTCAATATCCAATCGCAAGAACTTTACTGAAAACGAATTTAAGTTCATGACTTGATATTACAATGTGAACGACTCTTCTTGGTAGAAGCTGCAGGAACAAGGACATCTACTCAGCAATAAAATAGAAGATGTCCATCCTTTGATTAAACTGGTGACATCAGAAGTGCATCGTGCTTTCGCTTTCATTTGCATTCTCCACAGCAATTCATGAACCATACCCTCGATCAGCAGTATTATCTCAAGGTCCAAGAGGGAAGAGATGACCCAGTGTTACTATTGTTGAATTATTAATCCAAACATCCAAGTAATACTCTGGTGGCACTGTGTTCAAATACTACGATGGCTTGAGCCATTCTTTCTCATTGTTGACAGTTAGGAGTAGTCAACAAAGCACAGACCATGAAACAATTGGAAGGGATGGGTGAGACAGTTATCATTAGACTTTCTCTTGTCTACCCCAACATCATTTATGTTAACTGCAAGCGGATATGTTCCCCACCTTTTGAATCTGTGTACAATCCACGCAACAAAAAAATGATAAATCCGTTGCTTTGTTCAACAAATCATTCATTTCCAGAACACGAGTCGGCGACACGAGTATCATTTAGGAATAAAGGAAAAGTCATGAGACACCATGCTACATCTATACATTATTTGACTGTGCATCTCCCTCCACTTCACCTGACCAAGGACCAATGCTTCGAATGCTTATGATTTCAAGTACATCTATTGGACTATAACGTGGTGACGTGTGACTTTTGACTTAATCCATCTCAGTCCAAAACTGGCATCGCCACATCATTTAGGACTCTAAACATTTCACAATGACATCCCTAATATACTTCGCTTCCACTCGGTAACCTTGTAGAATTCTGCTCCGGACTTGCCTCATTGACTGTTCTATTATCTAAATATCTGAATGTAGAAATACTGTAGTGTTATTTCTCCAATTTTACTTTCTGAACAAATTTAAGTTCGTATTAACTCAGAAAACATGCATTCAGAAGATTTTCCATTTGAAATCACCTTCCTTTTCCATGATCATCTTATTACCCATGGAATCCTTATTGCACTAATTTGCTATTATTTACCTTTCACAAGGAATCTAAAAAAAAATCTAGGTCACACAGAGTAGTTCGGTTGATTTTTCTTTCATAGCTTGTATTATTTAGCGTGGAAGGGGGTAATGATGTGTCCTATTTGACTTGAAGGTTCTCACAGTTGTAATGTTCGTTAAGAGTGTCACAATCATTAACTCATCGAGATGAGAACATAGAGGAGAGAGGATGTGTCGTTGTACTGGTATATGGCAAAACAGGACATTATATCTGTGGGCATATACTTACTTGTTATTGTCGCAGATGTTGCTGTCCTATTTTGATGAAATTCAGAAACACAATACCTGGCCGAATTTTTATTTTTACATGGCCATTGCTGACTCGGCATGAACTTTATTGCCCGTCCCTGATTGCTCTTGAGGTGGTGACGTTCAGCTACATTCTTGAAGAGCAACAAGTTCACTTGCTGAGCTTCAAAACATTGTAGAACGCTGTTTCTGGATTCTGACACCGAGAAATGTGGCCAGTCTCCATTGTCATAAAGTAAGCTAATTGACTAATGACTTTGTGGCGAAAGAAATTTCCATCTCCCGTATTCAGTCCTCCATGTGATTCCAGATCCACAGCAGTGTGGTTGATGTTTCGCTGCACTCTGGGATATACTGATGAGATGGGCCATTAGTGTTGGTCCTGACGTCACTGACCACGTCCTGTGAATATATGAATAAAAACAATGGAACTCCTTTAGCCTTAGCTTTGAAATAAAATCTCTGAATCTAATTCTTCTATTCAGTTGATGCTGAAATCCTCTTTTAAGTTAAGCTGATTCTCACACATATTTGCAACTGCCTTCTCATTTGGTTGTCATGTGAGTGACCCCGGAGTGTAGTACTTACTTTGCCATTTTTGTACACTTTACACGATTGCATTAAATTCAAAAAAGAGAATTGTTACATCAGTTCTGCCCATTGGGGTGCAACTTAAATTGTCATGATTCAAGAAATTGGTAAACTTTGACTCCAGCTGCATCATTGCCCTGAGTAAATGAACTCCATACAGAAGAAATTTTTAGTCTCTCCCGAAAAACACTCATTCACGCAATTGGATTTTCCAACTGCAATTAATGGAATGGAAATTGTGCGATGTGAACCACTTGATACGGAATCCAGACAGAAAGAAATTTCACAGATTGTGTTAATATATTAAAGGTGCAGGAGTAGGCCATTCGGTCCTTCGAACTAGCACCACCATTCATCATGATCATGGCTGATCATCCACGATCAGTATCCTGTTCCTGCCTTATCCCCCAACCATTAATCCCACGATCATTAAGAACTCTATCCATCTCTTTCTTGAAAGTATCCAGACACTTGGCCTCCACTGCCTTCTGGGGGAGAGCATTGCATACATCCACCACTCTCTGGGTGAAGACGTTTCTCCTCAAATCTGCTCGAAATAGCCTACTCGTTATATTTAAACAGTGTCCTCTGTCTCTGGACTCACGCATCAGCGGAAACATGCTTCCTGCCTCCAGAATGTCCTATCATTTAATAAGCTTATACATCTCAATCAGATCCCCTCTAATCCTTCCGAACCCAAGTGTCTCCAAGCACAGTCGCTCCAATCTTTCCACATATGATAGTCCCGCCATTCCGGGAATAGACCTCGTGAATGTATTGTGCACTCCCTCTGTAGACAGAATTTGACATTCCTCAAATTTGGAGGCCAAAACTGCACACAATACTCCAAGTGCTGTCTATCAGGGCCCTGTACAGCTGCAAAAGGATCTCTTTGCTCCTGTATTCAATTCATTTTGTTATGAAGGCCAGCATGCCATTAGCTTTCTTCACTGCCTGCTGTACCTGCATGCTTGTTTCCATTGGCAGATGTACAAGAACACCTAGATCTTCGTTGTCGTTCCCCTTTACCTAACCTGACTCCATTTAGATAATAATTGCCTTCCTGTTCTTGCCACCAAAGTGGATAACCACGCATTTATCCTCATTAAACTTCATCGGCCAAGCATCTGTCCCCTCACCTAGCCTGCCCAAGTCACTCTGTATTCACATAACATCCTCCTCATACTTCACCCTGCCATCTAGCTTTGTGTCATCAGCAAATTTGATAACGTTACTTTTAATACCTTCGTCTATATCACTAATGGATGTCCCAGCACCGAACCTTGTGATACCCCCAGGTCACCGTCTGCCAATCTGAAAGGGACCCGTTTATTACTACTCTTTACTTCCTATGAGACAGGAAATTACCAATCCAAGTCAGTATTTTGTCCCCAATACCAGGTGACGTAATTCTCCTCACTACTCTCATATTTGTGACTTTTTCAAAGGCTTTCTGAAAATCCATGCGCACTACATCCACTGGTTCTCCCTTGTCCATGTTCATAGTGACATCTTCAAAAATTCTAGAAGATTAGTAAAGCACGATTTCCCCTTCGTAAATCCATGGTGACTCCGACATATTCTGCTACTGCTATCCAGACAAGTCGTAATTTCATCTTTTATAATTGACTCCAGCATCTTCCCCACCATTGACATCAGGCTAGCCGGTCTATAATTCCCTGTTTTCTCTCTCTCTCCTTTCATGGAAATGTGCGACAACATTAGCCTCCTTCCAATCTGCAGGAACTGATCCTGATTCAATGGAACTTTAAAAAATGACTACCAATGCGTCCATGATTTCTAGAGCAATCTCTGTAAGGAACCTGGCATGCAGACCATCAGTCCCCGGGGATTTATCAGCCTTCAGGCCTAACAGTCTATCCAACACCATTTCCTGCTTTATATAAATTCCCTTCAGTTCATCTATTACCCGAGGTCCTTCAGCCACTATTACATCTGGGAGATTGCTTGTGTCTTCGCCAGTGAAGACAGATCCAAAGTACCTATTCAACATTCTGGAATTTCCTTGTTCCCCATAATAAATTCCCCTGTTTCTGTCTTCAAGGACCCAATCTTAGTCTTAACCATTTTTTTCTTTTCACATACCTTAAAAGCTTTTGCGATCCTCCTTTGTATTTTTGCCAGTTTGCTTTTGTACCTCATTTCGCTGTTGTTTAAATTTTCCATTCCTCTGGCTTCCCACTCACCTTTGCTATATTATATCTTTTAACTTTACACAGTCATTTATTTCCCTTGTCAGCCACGGCCACCCCTGGCTCCCCTTAGGATCTTTCTTCCCCTTGGAATTAATACCTGCTATTGTTGTTCCACCGCCATCCCTGCTAGGATATTGAACCATTGAACTTTGGCCAGCTCCTCCCTCATAGATCCACAGTTCCCTTTGTTCAACTGCAATACTGACACTTCCGATTCTCCCTTCTCCCTTTCAAATTGCAGATTAGAACAATTCTAATTCTGGCCACTATCCAATAATGGCTCCTTTACTTCGAGGTCTCTGATTAAATCCGGTTCATTGCACGACATCACATCCAGAATTGCCTTCTCCCTGGTAGGCTCCAGTACAATATCTTCGAAGAAACCATCTTGGAGGCACTCTACAAAATCACTTTGTTGGCGTCCATTACCATCCTGATTCTTTCAGTCTACTTGTATGTTGAAATATCCCATAACCACTGTAGTAATACCTTTGTAACAGGCAATTTCAACTCGTTATTCAACTTTGATTCTACGTCCAAAGCACTGTTTTGGGGCCTGTAGATAACTCTCTGTTTGGGTCTTTCTACCAAGAGAATTTCTCAGCCCTATCCATACTGACTCTATATCTCCTGATTCTATGTCCCCCATCGCAAGCAACTCAACATAATTCCTCACCATTCAGGGCAGTCCTACCACCTCTTTCCGTCTGTCTGTTCTCTCGATAGCATGTAGAGTCTTGGATATTCATTTCCCAGGGCCTGTCCACTTGAAACCACGTCTCAGTTATCCCCACAACATCATACCTGCCAATTTCCAACGGAGACTCAAGCTCATCCACCTTATTTCTCATGCTTCATGCATCCATATGTAATTTATTTAATTTGTTACTCCCCTCACCTTCCTATCAATCCCTATTTATCTTGACCATACAGTATGATCCCTTCTTATGTTTTCTGCTCCGTTGATTCTGTTATCTTCTTTAACTTGTCTTATTCTTACTTTGCTTTTAACTTCTTCCTTGAATTTCCAATTTACCCCCCCCTCACCCCCCACCCACTACTTAACTTAAACACACATCTGTTTCAGTGTCAAACCTGCGTGCGACAATGCTGTGTCAGGTGAATATGCTCCTAAGGTATTTGACAGGGAAGGAAAGCCAAAGGCGAACGTGTTAATATTTGCAGCATAGAGGAAAGAACCAAGTTCAGAGGATCTAAAATTCCACATTCCTCAAATTAAATTGGGCCGTGAGGAAGTTGTCAAAATTGTGGTCAATTATTAAGTTATCTACCAGAGGAATGTAGACTTGAACTGAAAGAGTTAATGCACTGTTCTGGGGAGATATGTGGAAATACGCTGTGAGTCATGAACGTACTGATGTATGATGAAGATGTAGGTGATGCTGCTCCGATTAAGCAATATCCTTATAGGCATAACCCTCTACCTTTGGCACAGTTTCAAAAAGAGATGGAATGTATGTTTCAAGATGACATATTCAAAGTGAGGTATAGTTACTGGAGCTCAACCATAGTAAAGGTCTCAAAACCAGATGGCCCCCAACGGTTGCGTATAAGGTATGACGAAGCCAATGCCATTCCAAAGACTGATGCATATCCGATTTCGTGTTTGGAAAACTATGTTGAATAGTTGGTGTAAGCAACTTTAATTTCTAAGTTGGACTTCCTCAGAGGGTATTGGGCAGTTCTTTTGCCCGAAACAGCAACGACAATTTCGGCTTTTGCAACACTGAATGGACTGTATCAGTTTAAAGTCATGTCATTTTATATTTTAAAAATGCACCTGTCATGTTTTAGACTCATTGTTCAGGTCATTTCCAGATTACACACTGAGACAAATACACACTGACCATAACCCATTGAAGATTGTGGAGAAATTGAAGAACAGAAATGGTGCTCTGTTTAGATGGAGCTTGTTGTTACAGCCATTTGATTTGAAAATTGTGCATGTGGCACGTGAATGCCGACACCTTCTTGAGACTTGGATGAGAAACAGACTAAAATAAACTGAAGGAGAAATTAGTAATGCATGTTTGCATGATAAGTGTCAATTGAATGTACATGTGTGTTATAAATTACGATTAAGGTGTTTTGAAATGAAGCTATAATTGGATATTGATTTTATTTTAAGGGAAAGGTGTGATGATGCCGTTTACTTAACAAGGTTATGTTGCCGTAAGCTTCTTCTTTCAGAGACATCACAAAAGCACGATTCTGCTTTGCATTAGTTTTAGGACTACTGTTATTATAGCTGAGAGATACTTCCTCACACAAACGGCTTTCAAGTCTTCAAAGAACAGCGTGCACATTGAAAGGGGAGTGGCCAGTTCTCCCAACTCAGCTCTTCTCTGGTGTACGTTGCTTTTAGCAAACGGTTTTGTTTTGAGGCTGCTGATCCAAGTAAAATGGAAAAAAACTGTTCCATGCTGAATCTCTGTCTGTCTCTCTGTCTCTGTCTGCCTGTCTGTCTCGCTCTCTCTCTCCTATAAGAAAACGTGTTTGATTTAACCTCTTCTGCCAACGGGTGTTCATAGGGTTATTGCAGGAATTCGCAACAGTTATTCCATATTCTGTTTTGTTTTAAATGTGTTTCATTTCGGTAAATAAACTGTGTTATTTCAAAGTAATTGGTTGGGTCAGCTGCATCACACCGAGAATATCCACACCACACCTGCTTAAAACAACTTGCAAATTCAAGATTCGTGCTATATTCTTCCAATTTTTGATTGTGTCTGACCTGGCCCAAAACAAAATTAATGTTGGTCCAGCCAACGGCACTCATATCCTGTAATAAATCAAGAACTCCTTCAGCTTTATCTCTCTGGATCAGCTTATTTTCTCCAGCTGACAAAGAAAATGTCTTTTCAATTATCACCATTCTCAAGTATGTTTGCACCTGCCCTCACATTCCATTTTCGTGTGAGTGACCTCTGGTTTTAGACTTTGTTTCTCCATTTATCCCATCACTATACGTGATTGTACGACACCCCAAAAAGTATTCTTGCAACTGCTCTGTCTATTTTCATGATCGTACAATAAACCTGTTGCTTCGTCATTCCCTGGAATAAATTAACGCCAGACAAAGATAATTTCTTGAGAATCCTGACGACCACTGATCCAAACATTTGAATTTTCCTTTTGGAAACTAGACAACGAGGAGGAATTTACCCTCCACCTATTTCAAACGCCGATACTTATAAATGTTCTGAACTTTGTCTCATGAAAATTAGTCATTCGCTGTGAAATTCATTCGACCTCCCTTTGGTCAGGTAGCCCAAGGTCTGAGCAGTGACGAATAGGGCAGAGATGGACAGTGTGGGTAGAATTGTTCCGCTTTCTGGAAGGATCGGTTATAAGGGTGCACAATTTGAAAATGAAAGGCACGGATTTTCGAGGCGATATAACGAAAGCAATTTTTGACCTTGAGGCAGGTGGTGGTCTGAGATGCACTTCCTTGAAGGGTAGTTGAGGCGAGAAATCACATAATCCTCAGGAAGAAATTGGATTATCAGGTGAAGTGTTATAACATGCTAAGCTACTGGGCTAGTGCAGGAAATTGGGACAAGTGTCGCTCGCAGTTCATTTTTGCTGGTATAGTTTGTTGTACCGAGGAGTCATCTTCTATGTTGCATGATTCCATGCTTGCATAGTTATTTTGAAGATATATTATCACTCTCTAAGAAAAAAAAAATCTGTGTTGGATTTCTTCTGCACTCGCTGCGGTGTTTTCTTCAGGTTTCCCAATTGTAGATACTAAATACCATCTGATGCATGCACGTTTCCTTTTCAGCTTTCCCTTCAGATGCATTCGAGCAAAATTCCATTAAATTCATTGCTTTCCCTCACACACTTCAACATTCTGAACAAAATTTATGAATTTGTTATAGATGAAACACGTTCGTTTTCAATTTTCACTTCCACCATTTGTATTTTCCTTTCGGAATTTAAGAGGCGAATTTGGGGCTATCCTTTCTTTACGATGGACAATTATTTCGCCTGCACTCTGATTTAAGCTCACTGTTGAACTAATGAAGGTGATTGAAAGAAGTGTTTGCTTTATGCACCAATTCATATTCGTCCGCCATTCTTACTGCTTCTCCTGCACTTGGAAGCCTTTGGTCCACAACATGGACAGTGAGCATCCAAGGAACAGGAGAATCGACGTTTCGGGCATCAGCCATTTTCCAGCAACACATTTTCAGCTCTGATCTCCAGCATCTGCAGTCCTCACTTTCTCCTCCACAACATGGACATCCGATTTTCGATAGATCAAAAGAGAATGTTGAGAAGGTTATGGAAAGTTGTTTTTGTTCAGGCATAAAACTAAGGTGAGCGTGTTTGTCCAGCATTCATTGTCCATTCTTAGTTGTTCTTGAGAAAGTGGTGATGAGCTGCCTCCCCAAAAAAAGAGGTGGTCGTGGAGCATGAAGAGATTAACTCATCTCGTGTCTCTTCGAATAACAGCAATATAAAGGCAAAGACGCTCTTGATATTTAGGCAGCTTTCAATAACGAGTTGCAATCGATTATTGAATTATTGAGACTGCCCACAGCAGATTATATTGAAGACAAGAGTCCCATTACTTTTGTACAGCTTTAGTCAGCTCTGCATATTCTGTCGTTCATTTTGCAATCATGTCTGCACACAATGACACATTAAACAGAGGTCTACTGCTCCAGACCCATATCAAAATTCACTCAATCCAGCAGACAACTAAGTATCCCTCAGCATGGTTCCTTCTGGTACAATGTGCTTTATCTCCGTCGTTCAATTGTTTTGCAGCCGTCTGCCACTGAAGACGAACATGATGAATATTTGTTTCTCTCAGTGAGTTGTGAGGATGGGGTAAATCTAATTCTCGGGTTGTCGTGATAGATGTGGAACCAACTTTATTCAAGCATGATATCAATGGATTATTGATTCAGAAGAGAGTCCATGGTTGTGTCTGGGGATCGGTTCTGTGAGTCGGTGTGGGCAAATGGGAAACAGGAAATTCAAATTTGCTCTCATCAGATCAGCGATGGTCTTATCAAATGGTATTGTCTCCGAAATGGCTCTGCGACTTAGTGTCCTAGGTTTCATGTGTTCTCCTTTTACTGTTCCCATACAACGTTGCTCAATGTGACAGTCTAAACAGCAATTACTTCAGTGGTCAGTAAAGAAGGAACTGTTGAATCATACTCTTAAACGGAAGCTAAACAAGGGTAACAGAGTTTAGATTAAATTACATACAGTGTGGAACAAGGCAGTTTGGTCCAATCAATACACACCACCCTCCAAAGAGTATCCCTCCCTGACCCATTTCCCTCTGACTAATGTACGTAACACTATGGGCAATTTAGCATGGCGAATCCACCTGACCTTCACATCTTTGGACTGTGGGAGGAAACCGGAACAATCCTACGCAGACAGAGGGAGAATATGCAATCTCCACACAGACAGTCACCCAAGTTTGGAATCGAACCTGGGTCACTGGTGCTGTAGGGCTGCAGTGTTCAACACTAAGCCACAGTGTCGCCCTTTTTAGATTAGATTACCTAAAGCATGGAAACAGGCTCTTCGGCACAGCAAGTCGACAGCGACCCTTTGAAGTGCAACCTATTCAGACTCATTCACTAACCCTATATTCACCGCTGACTAACACAATTAACACCATGGGTAATTTAGCATGGCCAATTTACCTGACTTGCTCATTTTTGTATAATGGCTGGAAACTGGAGTACCCGGAGGAAACGCATGCAGACTTGGGGAGAATAGACAAACTCCACACCGATAGTTTTCCGAGGCTGGGATCGAACACAGGTCCCTGATGCTGTGAGGCAGCAGTGCTAACCACTGAGCCACTGTGTCACCTTCAACGAAATAAAGCTAAATTCACAATCGTCCCATTGGGCCATAGGAGCTGATGACTCATTGCATAGAGAGAGATTGATAGATAGAGAGGGAGAGAGAGAGAGCGAACTGGTGTTACTTTCACTTCAGCCCCACCACATCTCCAACAAGAGTCAAGTGCAAACGAATGGGATCTTGAATCATGAGAGCCGTTGAACCCCATTACATCGTACTATTAAGGAGCTACGTAGTCAACTGAGCGAAGTGACATATCCTAGTGAACGCATTTCCCCATTTCCACTCAAGTAAGTGATTTCACTTCGAGCTATTTGTGGCCTCTGTTGGCCACTCCAATGCACATCACGGTTGTGACAGAAAGCGCAGAAGATGAGGTTACAAACAAAGCAGATCCATTCAATGAGTCCATTCATCGAAACGGACGATTTAGTCCACGTCAAACTTGTTCCCTAACAGAGCTTGTCCCACTTGCCTGCGTTTGTGCAATATCAGTCTAAACTATTCCAATTCACGTGCTTATTCAAATGTCTTTCTCAAGCTCTGACTTTGCCAGCATCCATCACTTTGTCTGACTCTTCAGTTTACAGACAAATCACTCTCTGTCAAAAACACCGATTCTCAAATAGTTTTTAAAACTGTCCTCTCCAGTGTTAAAATATATCCGCCAGTCTTGAACTCCTCCACTCCTGCTTCTTTATGCCCCTCTTGTATTTTAATCATCTATTGGGTTACCACTCAACTTCATATTACAAGCAAGCCTATTTTTGGACCTCAAAACCTCGAATCCCGAAAACATCCTGACAAATCTATTCTGAGCAATCTCTAATTTAATAATATCTTTCTTGATGATATGGCGACCAGAACTGCCCCCGGACGAACGATGCGTACTCACTAACATTTTCCACAACCTTAAAATGACGTCCAAACTCCTATACTTCATGTCCAGTTATAACACACAAGAGTGCAAAACGCATTCTGAACGGCCCTTTCTACATGTGACACATATTTCAAAGAACTATAGACCTGAGCCCCCAGGTCTGTCAGCTCGAAAACACTACCCAGGGCATTAACATTAATTGTTAAAGTCTCATCCTTCTTTGTTTTCCAAAATGCGTTGCCTCATGTTGATTCAAATTAAACTCCACCTGATGTTCCTCATTGCATTGACCCAATTTATCAAGATATCTTTCAATTCAAGTCAGCATTTATTTGAATAATGTGTCTCCATGTGATTGACTAAAAATATGGTTATGAGCCTATCGTGACAAGCCTGTGCCCAATTTTCATTCTTAACAGATTTCACTAATTCCTTTGAGGGATGACATGTGGTTCAAAAGACGTTGCCTCCTCTGGCACTGGCGAACACTTGCGGAAGGGTCTCACATCTATTGCAACGTATCTGTCCTCAGAAAAAAAGCACCAATGAATCTGCTGAGAAAGTAGATTCATCATGCAATTCTTGCAACAATTGGTTTCCCGAGTGAGCCCTGTTTAAACCTAATTATGTTAATTTGTGTGAATTGCCTCAGTGTTCCAAACATTTTCTGGGTAAGCTATAATGTTTTCCGGATCTCATTGATGCACTGCCAGATGTTTCCCTGACCAATTCTAAACCTTCTATTCACATTGTCCTCGTCACAGAGATGATAATTGTGATGACGTTACCAAATATTTGAGGATTGAAATCTGTTAAAGGTCGTTGACAAAGCAGATGTAGAGAGAATATTTCTTTAAGTGGGACAATCTGGACCGAGAGGTCGCACAATTAGTTTGCGGGGAAGTAGATTTCACACAGATTTGGGGGACATTTACTGACGTCAACAGCCAGGAAATAGTGGATTCACTGCCCCAGGATATGTTAGAAACCAGAACGTTGAGCAAATTTGAGGAAGAGTTGAAAAGATTTCACTTGATTTGCTGGGCATGGTGCCATTTTATGTTGATAAAGCTTCCCATGTATTCCCACTCAGCCTCTAAAATTAAGCTCTACATATCCTTTGCCGGCATGTACTTATTTGGGGAAAGTATTTTGTATTCCTGAGATGCATAGACCCCATTGTATCATTGCTGCTCGTTCTCCTCTTTGATTTTTGCAAATTTGCAGCCTACTATTGTTCTGCCAAGTCTTTGACATATTTCCAAGGTATGTGAGCATCTGGAAATGAATATCTGCAAAGTATTATGGTCACAAATCCTCATCACATTTCAGAGGCATTCAGATATTTTTTGTGATGTCAAAACATGAAATCCAGTGCTGGAAAATGGGGTTAAATAGGTTTTGATTTATTTTGACCGGTGATAACTTCGATATTTCAGAAGCACCTTTCTCTCTGTTTTGGTGTTCCCTAACTCTATGACACTCATTCACGCTGTCGAGATTCAAACTTGAATGCAATCTCATTCATACATATGTTAATTGGGGCGTGGAGTCTTTGTAAATTAGACAACCATGGTACACAATTGGAAATTTACAGGTTTTGGTATTTGCATCTGCGTGGACACTTGATCTACAATTCATGTTTAATTTTTATTTGATTTTTTTTTAAAAGAGCGAACGTTACTCTCCTCTACCTTTCTTACAGTGAATATGATGACAATTATCGTTCTTGTACGAGGAAATTGTTGTCTCCCTAAATATATGTCCATATAAGTGCTTGCCATGGCAAGCCTACTGGTCATAATCAGTAATGTAGTAGTTTATAGGATTATTATGTATAACTTTTCATTGTCTTTTCTGTCTCAATGCCGTAATTGTAAGGTTAATCATTACGTTGTTTATGCTATGATCAATTTATCAGTCTGGTTTACAGTCGCCTTCACTTTTGATCGCTTTGTCATCATATGTTTTTCAAAACTTCAGACAATGTAATGAACTGTGCGGATTTCAGCGAATGTTAAAACTGTGATATATGTCCTCCTCTGTATCAAGGATGTCCACAGTATCTTTGCACATGGATTTTAACACATTAGTAGCAAGATGAAATGGAACAGCCAGTTAAGTGTGGCATTCTTTTCATCAGTTGCAGGAGTAGTGTATATCTCATTTTGTGCCATCCATTTAGTTTAGCTTCCTTTAGTTTTAATCAACTTGTATAATACATTGACAACCAGGCATATACTAGTGAGCAGTAAAGCCGGCAGAGTGCTTTGGAGTCACACATCATCATTCAATGTGAAACCGAGATGAAGAATTGAATTAAATCGATTGTTTTACTCTTTGCTATCTCAGGAAATTTCGTTCTGTTGTGGATGACAACTGTGGTAACCTTTGTAATGATCAAAATCTCTAATCCCAATTATTGCCGATGACACATTCGAAAAGCAGCGTATATCGCTGTCAATCTGGAGCCAAGCTGAGGTATTTAATTTCCTGTTCAAACTCGCGCATCTATAGAGTGAACCAGAGTCAATTCAAAGGAGAACTTCTAGATTTTTTTCTAATCGTCCTGTGCATTCCTTGTAAAGTGGGTACAAATGAAAGGAACATGATTAGGAATGCCTGTTGGCATTGGAATCATAGTTCAAAAATGCATCAGATGACACTGTGATTCATTTGTCATATCTGCATAAAGATGATTAACGGGGAGACAAAAACAATGTCAGTGTTCCTCGCAATGATTGCATTAAGCAATAACGGGATGTCTGTGTTATCCGACATTTCATTGACATTGTCATTGTTAGAGGGTGATAAGAATTCTCATTCATATGTAAACACTCCCATATATCGTGGACCACTCAAAACTCCCTTATAATTTAGAACAAAGTCCAGACGGTCAGGTTTTGTTAATTTAAAAGTAAGTGTAAGACGTTGTGTTGCAATTTAATTGAGGAAACGGCTCAAATGTAAGTTGTGACGATGCTGCTCCTTTAACAAGGTTGTGTAGACTTTTTTTTTTCTTCAGCAATGTCGTGAAAGGCAGAGATTCTGATGTCGAAGTCGAAGGGTTTTAGGGCAAGTTTGATTATAATTAACAGATTCTGCCTCGGGCAAAAGGCTTTCACGTTTTTGAGAAAGAGAGAGCAAAAACAAGTTGCGCAATGAAAGGGGACTGTCCCGTTCTCCCAGCTCAGCTTCTTCTCAGGTTTGGTTTGTTTTTCAGCAGTAGTTAAGAAGGAAGTGCCAGATCTTCTGAAACCATATAACTACAAAGGTAAATTTTAGTCAGATAGACCAGGAGCAGCAGACAAAGAGGCGACAGTGCAGGATCCTCTGAATCCATGATTTTGAAAGACAAGTATATATGTACTTCTTCAGGATTATTGTCAGAAAACGTGCTGATAATGAGAATTTACGGTGAGACAAGAAGCACACAATTACGTACAATGAGGTTAGAGTGTCCAGTAAAACGTGGAGAAATCATGGCCGGATGACTGGATAAAACTCTCAAAGTAAGGAATACAATTTATCCCTGGTAATGATATTGCTGGTTCACAGATGGGACTGCTGCCCACTGTGTTTGAAAAGCCAGTGGAAGCTCGGGCAACTGAACAGTTGCACTTCATATATCCTGGGATTTTTATATTCCGGACTGAGCAGTGATGATGTCACAATGTCACCAGTTAAAACAGGAGAGATCAAATTGTATCGGTAAAAGTGTTGAAGTAGAATTAGCAGGGATTCTGTTTGGTCGGATCGTGGATACAAACCAGGAGCTGACAGATGATGGAGCAGTCATCCTTCGCTCTGAATAAATGAACCGAGTTATAGCAGACAGACGAAAATTTACAGCAATTGTTTCAAAGAAGTCATACACAGAAAAATGAATCCAGATGTATTCCCGAACGCGATTATTTTAAAAATTATGTCTTAATTTGTAAATGGAGACCATAACATATTGATTCAGATGACAAATGAGTAGAAATTCATCAAGTCTTAATGCCAGAGTTGTTTCGAAAGAAGGCGTTGCAAGTGCCAAAAGAGGTGCCCTTCAGGAATGACAAAGACTGAAGGTAAAATACAAAAAGAAAATGGATTGGACTGCACAAAGATGGAGTTGAATTTTGCCAGACATGTCATACATGTCATACATGTCAGTTAATTTTAAAGTCACAGACAGAGATAAAACCCATACCGTTAATAACTATTCCTGCATTTGAGACTCTTTTCACAAGTGTCTTCATTTATTGCGTAGGACCCATACCGAAAACAGATATTGAAGTTCATGTTGAGAGTTTATAGTCAACACTATCCTGATGATTGGGATAAGGGAATTCCGTTCGTGCATTTTACGGTCAGAGATATATGTCACAATAATTGATCCATCGAGATCACAACCGAGACAAGAGAGGAGGCACAGGTGTATTGATAATTTAGTTGTTGGTAACACAGCACCCCATCATAAGGCATCAGAGAGCAAATGTTGATATCTTCTTCTTGCAGTTGCTGCCGTATTATTTTAATGAAGTCAGAAATAAAAAGGTGAGTGATTTTTTTTACGCATGGGCATCACTGGCTAGTGTCACTTTCAATGCGCATCCTTGTTTTCCATTGCCAAGTGAATGATGACCTGCCTTATTGAACCCTGTATTCTACTTGCTAATCCACAATGCATGCAGGAAAGGAGTTTCATGAGAATGATCCAAAGAAATATGACCATTATCTAGTGTTATAAGATTTAAGTTAGGTTTTGGAATGAAGTGAGAGAAACGCAAAAATTGATAATGGAGAAATTGTAAGTCAGAATTCAGAGACCGAATATTTGGAACATGCATCAGATTTTTAGGAACGATCAAATCGAATGGCGAGATGGCTTGATGGCATTGAAAAGTATCACAATATGCAATGAATGAGAAAGCAGACAAGAAATCAAAAACTCACATTTTTGCTTTCAGATATCATTTGTTAGTGTTACTTCCAGTGATAGGTGAACCTTGAAAAACAAGGCTTAGTGAGCCTTATAAATTCCACGGGAAATTGAGTGAGGTGAGCTACTTGATAAGGACTCCAGAAAAAAAAAACTCTCACGGAGTGAGTCATATGAATATGCTCAAAAGGTATTTTGACAGGGAAAGAAAGCAGAATGTTGTTGTGTTATGCTAACAAAACAGGGTGAAGAGCCAAGTTCAGAGGATTCTGAAGGGTAAATTCCTCAAACAAACTTAGACAATGAGGAAGTTGTCAAAAATTGGGATGAAGTATTCTCTTAGCTTCCAGAGGAAATCGGAATGATCTGAAAGAGTTATAACTATAACAACGAGAGATTTGTGGCAATAAGCTGGGAAGCATTAACCTAATTATGCATGATGCAGATATAGGAGATGCAGTTCCATATAGTCATAACCCTCTACATTTGGCACAGTTTCGAAAAGAGAATGAATTCATGCTCCAAGACAACGTAATTGATGTGACTGGTGCTCACCCATAGTAATGGTGCCAAAATCATATGTTCCCCAACGATTATTTGAGGACTATAGCAAAGTCAATGCCTTAAGAAAGACTGATGTCCATCCGTTTCCATTGGAACGCCGCACTAAACATTTGGGACAAATACATTATATTTCCAAGTTGGACTTGCTCAGAATGTACCAGTAGGTACCTTAGTCAAGTTTGGCTTTTGCAATGACGAATGAACGATATGAGTTTAAAGTCATGGCTTTTAAGTCATGAAAAATTTCAGAGACTAACCAATGTTGTCATTGCGGGATTACTCAACTGTGTCGTATACTGAGATGACCTTGTGAGTTTTAGTCATACATGGAAGAAATATTTGCAAGATTCATCAGACAGTTTTGAGCAAATTCGGAAGGATGTCTTGGTGATAACTCTGGCTAAAAGTGAATTTGCCAAAACTCACGTAATCTTCCAGGGCCACTTTATTGTACAAGGTCAAATGGCAGCACGGGATGACAGAAACAAAAGCAGTTGTGGAGTTTCTCATAAAAACGACAAAAAAAAAGCAGTACTATGGTTCCTGGGATTAAGTGGATTTTATTGAACGTTTGTAATGCATTTTACCTGTATGGCTGCTCCAGAGACAGAATTGCTGAAGGAAGGCAATGAGTTTCAGTGAACAGTAGACTGTTAGAAAGCATTTAACAGACTGAAATCTGTGTTAACCACTGTCCCAGTCTTCGCCACACCTAATTACGCAAAATCATTCAGTGTAGTTTTCGATGCAAGTGATGGGGGTCTCGGTGTTTTGCTCTTGCAGGAATGAAATGCAATGATAGAAAGACTTATCGGGCTTTTTTCCAGGAAAATGAAAATTCATCAGCAGAAATATTCGACAGTTGAGAAGGAGACTCTGAGTTTGTTGCGGGCATTACAACATTTCAGTGTTTATATCACCAGTAACGCATCTGAGACAATCATGCACACTGATCACAACCCAATGGAGCTTGAAGATAAATTTAAGGACAAAAATGTCAGACTCATTAGATGGAGCTGGTTGTTACAGGTATTGAATTTGAAAATTATGCATGTCGCAGGATGAGAAAACGTGATTACTGACACAATTTCGAGACTTGAATGTGAAATGGAGGCTTTCAGTGTCAGAAGTAAAACAGATTGGAAATAAATGTGGTAGTTCATGTTTGTGCCATTATTTGAAATGTGATGTCTTTGGGCTTCGCAGAGTACAAACAATTGAGGATTAAGCAGTTTGAAATGAAGCCACCTTTGAATATTGGTGTTTTTTTTCAGTTGGGAGATGTGACGATGCTGCTCCTTCTACACAGTTATGTTGTCCTTGCGTTCTTTTTTCAGAGATGTCGTAAAAGACACAGACTCTGAAAAGTCTACGTTGAAGCGTTTTATTGCCAGTTTGATAATATCAAACAGATATTGTGTCAGACAAAAGCATTTCAAGACTCTGAGAAAAAATTGGACAAGTGAAATTGGCGTGGCGAATTTTCCCAGCTCAGCTTTTGTTTGGTTTGTTTTGGTTTTCAGAATTAGTGTAAAAGCTTCTGGATCCAAAGAAGCAGGTCCAGCTTGATCCTCATCTCTCTCTTTTATCTCTCCTGTGAGATCCTGTGCTTGGTTTTTCCTTTTGTTCCATGGGTTTTTGAAGATGATTAACACAAATAGCATTATTTCCATAGAAACAACCGTTGCTTTTTTTGGATAACTTAAGTCATTCAGTATTCTGTTTGCATTTGTTTGTGTTTCATTCGGTAATCTTGCAAATAAAGCATTTCTTGTGTTCAGCTGTATGTGTTCACCAAATCGATTCATCCTAGAATATCCACGTTACATCTGCTGAAAACAACGAGCAAAGTTTGGATCCAAGCTACTTTCTTGTAATGTTTTGATGGGGTCTGGCCTAAATCATAACAGAACGGATGCTTTTCAGTATTTGTTCTGTCGTTCCAATCTGGGATTAGGGTTGTTGGACTAGAATGCAGCGAGTGTCAGGTGCTAGTGTATTTGTTCTGGGTGGAGATATTGATAGGTTACGATAGCACATGGGGTAGCAATGCATCTTTCAGTCACTATAAGGTTTCTGAGGGTGGAAGAAGTGTCTTTGGATGTTTTACATAGCTAATTAAGGCCAGACTGTTGGGAGTAGTAGACAAACTGGAGTTCGAGCTGTGTCTTTCTGTTGGAAGAGAAGATGTGATTACAGCAATATCTCAGCATTTGAATTTTGTAGAAATTCCATCAAAATTTTGAGAGATGGCTAAATTTCAACGGAAACTAAAACAGTTCAAGTTAGAGGGATGAAAAAAGGAGCCAAGAAGAGAAGAGATAAAGATAGAGCGAGACGGGATAGAACAGGACAGAGAAGATTGGAAAAAGAGAGGGAGTTTGAACTTCAGGAATGGGCAGTAAGACAGCATAATCTGTTTAAATGGATGAAGGTGAAGACTAAAGGGATGCTCAGCGAGGAATAGATTGAGGATGAGCAAACCCATGGTAGCCAAACACCACTTGATAACCTTTTTAATTATATTCAAACATTGCCTATTTATGATGAGAAGTATGTGCAATTCTATTTCATCTCATTAGAAAAGGTGAGCAATGACCACGTTGCTGTGAATGATTCAAACAGACTTTGTAGGTGGAGCTCGTGAGGTAGTTCCATAATTGCCGGAGGAGGTATCATAGAAGTATGAAGAGGTGAATAAAACCATTTTAAGTGAATATAACCTTGCGCTCGAACCCTAAAAACAACTCTTCAGCAATCTAAGGAGGAAGCCTGGTCAAACCTACATTGTGTTTGAAAAGACGATACGGCATTCAAAATATTCCAATTTTATGATGCTCTTCGACAGAAGATTACTTTGCAGGAGTTCAAACATTTGCTTCTGGAAGTATTGAGAACTCATGTGGAAGACCACAGATTTCTTCGAACGGCAAGATTAGCAGCTGAATTGGCTGATGATTATGAAATGGCCCATAAATTAAAGTTTGGCTTTCAAAACCAATTTCAATACATGAGAAATAAAAATTGGGAAAAAAGAGAAATCGTAATGTGGAAAGGGAAAGATAAATCTCTGTGAAGGTCTGTAGTGTGACTTACATATGTAGAGAAAGCAACCCTTCGAGGGAACAAGATGGTGAAAAGCTCCGATGTTTTCATTGCAATAAAGTAGTCCAAATGATAGCACTGGAAACTAGATGCAGGTAAAAAGGATAAGACACTGATTTTTATTTGTCGTGGTAATGGAAATCACAGTGGAGGCTAGAAAGCTGCATAAGAACGTGCAAACTGGTTGGAGGTTGGTTAAGAAGGAAGAATCAGATCTTCTTAAAGCATATGCGTACAAAGATAAATTTTATTCGCATAGATCAGGAGTAGCAGGTAAAGAAGCTATAATATTAAGAGACAGAGGATCCTCTCAATCCATGAAGCTAAAAGATGGGCAGATGTGCACTTCTGAAGGACTATAGCCAGAAGAGGTGCAGGTACGAAAATTCACGGTGGGACAATAAGCGCTGAACTAAGTAAAGTGAGGATGCAGTCTCCAGTAAAGTGTAGAGAATTCATGGACAAACTCTCAACTCCAGAAATGCAATTTATCCTTTCTAATGATATCGCTGGTTGACAGATGGGAGTGCTGCCTGCGGTGTTAGAAAAGACAATGGAAAGTCAGGCAATTGAACGATTGCAGTACACATATCCTGGGATTATATTTTTTTCTGGACTGTGTTATCGAGGTCACAAAGTTACCAGTCGAAACAGAAAGCATCAATGAGTACAGATAAGAAAGTTAAAGTGGAATTAGCAGAGACCCGGTTTGCTGAGAATGTTGATACAAAACAAGGTGCATATAGATGACACAACAGTCATCTTTAGGTCAGGTAAATTAACTGAGTACAGCAGAAAAATGAACATTTAAAACAATTGTTTGAAAATAAAAGGCGTACACAAAATTAATCCGAAAATATCCCTGAATGATATTATCTTCACAAAAAAACTTCACACAAAATTAATCCGAAAATATCCCTGAATGATATTATCTTCACAAAAAAAGTCTGATTGAGGAAATAGAACCCATCACGAATTCAGACAGATGAGAAATGGATAGAAATTCAACAAGTCGTATTGCCATTGGTTTATAGAAAGCAGGCGTTTCGAGACCCTGATTAAAAACATTAGGATGTGAATTTGAATTGAGAAAAACTCAAGCTAAAAAAAAGACATTTGTACGAGATTGGATTGCACGTGGATGCAGTTGAATTTTGGTAGACATGTCACACATGTCAGGTAATTGAAAGCCACAGGCAGTGATAAAACCATTACTTTAATATCTGTCCCTGCAGTTGAGGAACCTCTTACAACGGTCTTAATTGGAATTCCGTCTGTGATTTTTGCGATCAGAGATCTGTGCCAGATGTCACAATAATTGAATCATTAGGATCACAACCGAGAGAAGAGAGGATTGTTGTTGTATTGGTAATTTTATAAATTGGTAATGCAGCACAGCAGCATAATACATCTGGGAACAAACGTTGACATCTTCTTCTCGCAGAAGCTGAAGTTATATTTTGGCAAAGTCAGAAAGAAAACAAAGATTGGCGAGTTTTATTGATGTATGGTCATTGCAGGCTGGCCTCCCTTTCATTGTCTGTCCTTAGTTTCCCTTGACAATCGAATGACTATGTGCCTTCTTGAACCGGAGCATTCCAATTGCTGCCCCTTTAATGCAGTAAGGAGGGAGTTCCTGGATTATGACTCATAGAATTGTGACCACTGTCCAATGTTACAAACTAATCCAATTGAGTGATGTCTTCTTCGGAAACAAAAATGCCAAGCTTATCTGTTTTCACTTCGGTATAATTCCAGAAGCACAGCAATATTATTGTTCATTGCTGTCTTGCGTTTATGAATGCGATGGATTGTTATGATAATGCTGATCTTTTATCAAGGTTATGCTCTCCTTGGGGTTTTGTTGAAGGGGGTCGTAAAACAGCGATTCCGAAAGGTCGGCTTATATGGGTTTTAGGGACAGATTGAATGTACCTAACAGACACTACCTCAGGCAAAAGGCTTTTGATTTAAAAAAACTGGAAAAATTAGAAGGGAATGGTCAGTTCTCCCAGCTCAGCTCGCTCTGCTTTGCTTTGGTTTTAGTAAGCAGTTTTGCTTTGAGGCTGCTGGTCCAAGAAACAGCTGCATGGAAGCAGGTATTCCATGCTGAATCTCTCCACCATCCCGCTTTCTCCTATAAGATCCTGTGTTTGGTTTTGCATTTTTTGCCAAAGGATATTTTTGGGATTGTTGCAGGAATTTGGAATAGCGTCATTGAGTTGGGATGATCTGTTGGGTTTTCAGATAGATTAAGTTCTTCTGTATTCTGTTCTCTTCTGTTTGCCTTTCAATCGGCAATCTTGAAAATTAATTCTGTTTTGTTTGTAACTAAGAGGGTGGGCCAGCTACGTCAATCCTGGAAGATCAACGCCACAAATGCTCAAAGTAACGAACAATGTCAACATTCAGGCTACTTTATTATTATGTTTTGAGGGCGTCTGGCCTAGTCAATAATAGATTGGGGGTTTCCGCTACTCTGCCATGAACCATTTATTCCCAATTTCGTTATTTCACTGACCTGATAATTTTGAAGATGTCACCACATATTTAAGGTTTGTAATCTGCTAAAGTTGGTTGACATAATGGACGCAGAGAGGATGCTTCCTTATGTGGGACAATGGAGAATGAGGGGGTCATAGGTTTGGGGTGCGGGGCAGCAGATTACACCAGCTATGGGGGCATTTACTTATCTCAAAAGGCCCTGAATATGTGAAATTTTCTACCCTAGTGTTTGGTGGAAACTAGACGTTGAATAAACCTATGGAAGATATAAAATTGTTTCACATATTTTTCTGGGGATGACACCACTGTATTTTAATAACGATTCACACGAAATCCCTCTCAGTCTGTTCAGGTACACTCCTTACATACTTCTTCTGAGAACGTAATCAGTCAGAGGTGCATTTATTCTTTGTGCAACTTCGCTGCTCATTCTCCTCATTGATCATTGCAAGTTAACACCCAACTACTGTTTTGTCCAATCTTCGTCACAATTCCGAGGCAGTTGGGATTCTGAAATCAATATCAGCAATGTGTTCGTGTCAGAAATCGTTCAACATCTTAGAATTAGTTTGATGTGCTTTGTGATGCCAATGCATAAACGTCAGCAAACCTAGTGCTGGAAAACGGAATTAAGATAGTAAGTGTTGTTTTTTAACCAGTGAAGACTGGTTAAACCATTTTTAAATTAATTGCCTTTCTCTCTGCTGTAGTCCCATTGACTCAGTAACTTTCGAGAACCGAACGTGAATGTAATCTCATCAAAACATATGCCATTTGGGGTGAGGAGTGGTTGCTAATTATTAAGCAATGATATGCAGTCACGACATTCCATGTTTTACTGTTTACATCTGTATAAACACTTGGTCAACAATTTTTTTGTGTGTGATTGTAGAAGAATTTGATTGAACGTAGTTTTACCTTTCTTACAGAGAACAGGATGACAATAGTCGCTCTTATGTGGAGAAAAGGTAACCTCTCTAAATGTATCTCCATTTACATGCTTGCCATGGCAACAGCGCACCTACTGGTCTGAATCAATAACGTATTTGTTTATATCATTCTTATGTATCACTTTCCAATGGCTTTTCTGTCTCAGATATTTGAAACTTTAATTTTTACAAGCTTTGTTTTATGCTCGATTTATCATTCTGGTTCACAGTTGCCTTTACTGTTGATCGCCTTGACGACCAGCGACAACGATAACTGTGAGCTGTGTTCTCATATGTATCAAGACTAACCCCATTTTCTTTGCACATGAACACGAACATGTCATTAACAATGTGAAATGGAACTGCCAGTCAAGTGTAGCATTTTTTTCCTCAATTGTAGGATTCGTGTACATCTGGTTTTACAATCACTGTGTAGTTTGGATTCCTTTCATTTTAATTGTCTTCTTTAATTCATTCCCAATCAGACACATACCAGTGATCAGTAAAGCCCTGAGAGGGTTTCGGTGTCTAACAATGGGCAATGAATGTGACACCAATATGAAGAGAGTGGTGCTGGAAAAGCACAACAGGTCAGGCAGCATCCGAGGAGCAGGAAAATTGACGTTTCGGTCAAAAGCCCTTCATCAGGAATAGGGGCAGGGAGCGTCCAGGGTGGAGAGATAAATGGAGGGGTGGGACTTGGGAGAAGGTAGCGAAGAGTACAACAGGTGAATGGGGGTGGGGATGGAGCTGACTGGTCAGAGAGGAAGTGTGGCGAGGGTACGTGGGAAAGGAGATTGTCAGGTAGGACAAGTCATGAGGACAGTGCTGAGCTGGAAGATTGGAACTGAGGTAAGGTGGAGGAGGAGAAATGAAGAAACTGCAGAAGTCCTGTCACCTGACCTGTCACCTCCATTCCCACCCCATTCACCTCTTGTACTCTTTACTACCTTCCCCGACCTTCCTCTCCGACCCATCACGTCTATCCCCAGTCATGCTTTTCATGATACTGAGATTCGCCTATTATAGCAGCAGAAAATGGTGTGTGAAGGTAAAAAAAAGCAATCAGTGCTCCTCACACTTGTTGCATTAGGAAAACGGTGACGTCTGTGTTATTCCACATTTCAGTGGCCTAACCATTGTTGGGGAATGAAGATATTTCACCTTAATATCTAAACGGTTCTGTATATTTGTAAAGGAGACCACGTTTCCTCATAATAAATTATAAAGAGAGCCCAGAACCTCACTTTTTCTTCGTTTAAATGTAAGTGGAAAATATGTGTTAAGATGTAAATTGATTGGGCAAACCGATCAATTGGAAGCAAAACACATTTTATTTTTACATTACATTTAAAATGCAGAGAAAATAAATGTATAAGAGTTGCCTTCGTTATCACTGGATCGAAATGCAAAACAACATATAATATTTTTGACCTACTGCCAGTTAACTATTCCAATATGGTAAAATTCCATATAGGCAACGTTGGCAAATGTATATTTATTACATTTGATTAAATTCCCATGCAATTCTATCACGATAATGTGAACACTAGCTTTTAATTGAAACAGCACTTTCCTCTCCTCAGAAAAAAATGGAATAGCCAAGGAATCTACTGATAAAGGAAATAACATATCCAGTTCCTGCAACCATTGGTTTTCCGAATCAGTCGATTATATTTTTTTTAGCTTTCAGTTGGTGTGAATGGACTTGGGGTGCCAAAACTGTACTCGATAAGCTATAATGTTGCCCAAATCCCAGTGACACAATGGCAGATGTTTCCTCTAATCACTCCTCAAGTGTCGATCCACATTGTCTTTATCTCAGTGCAGTAGAAATCTTGCTGATGTCATCATGGTTTTGAGGTACTGTGGAAGGACGTTTCGGGTGAAATGTTCATGTCAGTGAACTATAATTGCGCATGAAATGGGAAAATTATCTTTGCAAGTTTGGAGTAGTATGCAGTTCTAGAATCCACATGAAAAGTGGAAGGTGACACCACTGGAGAAAGACCCAGAGCAGATGAATAGAATGTTGCATGGGCTCGACAAAGTCGCTCATGAAGAGATATTGGTTATTTTGATATCAATAGTATTGCAACAGAAAAGATTAGGAGGGGGGCATGATTGAAATGTATAAAATTGTGAGAGGCATAGGCAGGTAGATAGGAAGAAAACTTTTCCCTTTGTGAGAAGTATCTGCAACCATGGGAAGTAGATGTCAGTAAGGCAGAAAATTTGGAGGAAATTAGTAGAAAAAAAATTCATCCAGAGGGTGATATGAATTTGGAACACAATACCTGTAAGCATGTGAACCTCATAACAATTAAATACCATTTACATCTAGTTTTGCAATTTCAACACGTACAAAGGGTTAGGCCAAGTCGCTGTACTGGAAAATGGGATGAGAATAGTTCGTCCAACACCGCCCTACACCCTCTCCCAAACCTTCTCTAACAATGACACCTGGCAACCACCAAATTTCATTACATACCGAACCCCGCACGACCCCATACCCCGTCCAACAACAAACCCCGCGCTAGCCCCGTCCAACACCACCCTCTCCACCCCAATCACTGTCTAACACCGACCTGCCACATGCCTCCAAACCCCGTCCAACACCAAACCACTCCTGTCCCCAAACACCGTCCAACACTGACCACTGCCCCAACCGCATCGAATACCTCCCCCTCCCGCCCACAAATCAAATCCATCAATGACCCCCAATCTCAACCCCGTCCAATACTGCGCCCCGCCCGCCCCAAACCCCATCCAACACTGATCCCCGCCCCAACACCATGCCCAACACGACCCCCAATTCGCCACAAAACCCCGTCCAACGCTGACCCATACTCCCAAACCCAGTCCAACACTGACCCTCGCCCACAAACTGGTCCAAACCCAAGCCCATCCAACACCGACCCCAATCCCAACCACATCCAATACTGCTCCCCACCTGCCCCCAAACGCCCTCCAGCACCGCGACTCTGCCCACCCCCAAACCCAGTCCAGCACTCATCCCCACCCCCATTCACCACCATCCCTCCACCTCAACACAACCGCCCACCTGGCCCTGTCTGCCCCCAACACTACTCCCATTCTTCCCCAACACCTCTGCCCATCTGCCCCCAACACAACTTCCTGTGCCCCCGTCATCCCAACACTGCCACCCTCCCACCCACACTGGCAAGCATCGTGTGACAACTGTCGTTCTCCATCCTGTGCCTGGGGCAGTTGGACTGGACACCATCATCAAGACTGCTGCTGTTGTTACTGTCTTCTTTGGGTTGAGTGTCCAAATAGCGATTGCATGCACGTGCATGCAAACACACGTGCACAAACACACACACACACACACACACACACACACAACATTTTACTGCAACGTTTTGACAGGTTCCACCTCTGCCCTGTTCAGGACAATGGTTTGGAGATTATCTTGGGAAGGGGAGCGGGGGGTGGTGGGCGTTAGGGTACACGCTTGTATAGAAGTCCAGGGAAAGTGTAGGATAAGAGAGAGGGAAGTCAATCATTTAAAGACAGCTCTTTTGCTACCATCAGTCCAGGGATGTTCTCGGCAGCAATTTTAATCACTGTGAACAAAAGACATAATCAGTGTTGGATACACCTCTTTAATTTAACGTCTCTGTTGGGACCTCGAGCTCTCTTTCAGATAATCCGACTTTCGGATAATTGGTATTCAGATAATACAGGTTCCCCTGTACATACTAAGCCATGACAGGCAGTCAGGAGCACCAAAATGTTGTCTTTTTCTCTGCATAGTCTCTTGGCTTATAACTGATGTTTCATTTCTGTGTACTCATTCCAGAAAGAATAATAATATTGTATCAATATTCCTCTCCTGTATCTGTTCAGAGCAAAGCTAATTACGTTTGTAATTCTTTTGCAAGAAAATTGCAGGTTGTTAAAATCTATCACGGTCTACCTACCTGCTATGGCAACAGCAAACATACTGGTGAAATCATTATTGTCATAGTTTGCAACATGCTTATGTATGACTTTCCATTTTTTTTTCCATCTTATGCCCATATTTGCAAATTTAATTTCTACTTGCCTTGTCTCGTGATCGATTTATCAGTATGGATCACAGTCGATTTTGATCACTTTGTCATCATTTGCTCTTCAACCCTGTTATGAAAAGCTTATTGTTAACAAGTACTGATTCGCACTTCTTGTTTTATTTAATCAATTCACTTATTTAAGAGTCTTATCAAAGAATCATAAAACTCAAGAATATGTATTGCAGGCACGGGTTTCAAAACTGAATGTAATTTTCCAATTGCCTGACACGTACAGCGTATCTGGCAAAATTCATCGATATCCTTGTGCAGTCCAAGCCAGTAAAAATGTTATTGTATTTCAGCTGCCTGAATGTCCCCCAAAGTTTGCCTCGTGTAACAACTCCTTTCTATAACTCACTGGCAATACGACTTGAAGAACTTCTGCCCATTTCTCAAAGTATCTTTCCTTGCAATAGTCCTTCAGGAGTACACACCTCCTCATCTTGCAACACCAGAGTTTGAGAGGATCCTATATTTCTTCATGTTCTAACCTCCTTATCTGCTGCTCCTGGTCGATGTGAGCAAACTCTACCTTCGCAGGTTTATGTTTCAAGAAGATCTGGCACTTCTTCATTAACAATCTCCGAGCAGCTTGTACAGTCTGGTGCAGCTTTCTAACCTCCACTCTGCTTTCCGTTACATCTCTAGAAGAAAGTTCACTGGCTTACCTTACTTTCTTACATCTGGATTCCCATTGTTTTTCCTAATCCAGCAGCATTGTGGTTTCATGTGGCATATTTTATTGAAGTGAAAGCATGCGAGATTTTAAACTTCTCATTCTCCCAGAAGTGTTTACTTTGTATGCAGTGGTAAGTCGTGCATATGATCTTCAAGGAGATCTACCATTCTCTTTCCAAGTGAGGATTTCCCTTTTCCCCATTTTCTATCCTTCACTGATTGAAATTGATGGTGGAAGCCAAGTATTGATCTATGGGCCAACTCATAATCATCAGCCATTGCAACAACTAATATTGCAGTTGTATCTCTGCTCTTCCACGGGACGTTATGCAATAATAATGGAACTGTTGTACCCATTAGAGTCTGTTGTAGGTGCTCACAATGCTTGAAAAACTGTTTGGTGATCCATATTCAACGTTGAGAAGTAGCCACAGAGCCTGTGCGTTGCACTCTTGTTTATTCGAGGACACAGGTGATGAGTTAATCTATTAACGGTCCAGACTGCAGTGTTTTTGGGAGGCAGTTCATCACCACCTTCTCTATGGCAACTAAGAATGGAAAAGCAATTCTGGCCAGCAGGACGCCCACCTTTCACGACTGAATAAATCAGGATAATATTCCAAAGGTTTGGAACCTCCTCTTTTCATTCATCCAAAACCAAAGTTCGATGTTTATGCCCAAAGATTTGCATGTGTATGAGAGGCAGCGACAATGTCAGACGATTCAGAGTTAATTCATAACGCTAAAGCTTTCTTCAATCGCCTTTACAATTCAATTAGGATAGAAACTGGGAGTGCAATGGAGGTAAATATCCAACGTAAAGAATAGACAACCCCAAATTCTCCTCGTCATTTAGAAAAGAAAACACAAATACTGAAGCAAATATTAAAAACTAAAGTGTTTGGTTTGTAACATGTTATTGAGTATGATGAAATGTGTGTGGGGAAACCATGAGCTTACTTGGACTTTGTAAGAATGCATCTAAAAAGAAACCTCAAAAGGGAAATGCACAGATGACATTAGATTTTTATCTACAACTGACGGACTGGAATAAAATACAGCTGTGAATGTCGATGAAATCCATGAGGGAATTAGACTAAAATGAGGATAATGTATTTTCACAACATTTATGCGCTAAGGAAATCATATGTCACAGAAGAGGCTCTTTGTTACATCAGTACTGAACCTGGGAAAAATACACAACTAACTAAACCCGTCCCAATTTCATACACATAGCCGTAGTCTTGCATTTTATTGCACTACAACTGCACATCCAAGTAATATCGAAAGGTTGTGAGGTTTCTCATTTCAAACCCCCCCCCCCCCCGCAAAAAGCAGCCCCCATACCCCCCACTCCGTCTGAGGAGGAACATTGCCGACCCCACCCCGCATATGCGTGTATTTATTTGTTATATCACCACTAAACTCCTGAGTTTCACTTTTGAATATCTACCCTTTTAATTTAAACTTCCACAAAGGAGAACATGTCTACCTATCATGTCCAAGCACTTCATAATTGTCACCATTCAGGCCTTGAGCGGTGTGGTCACAAGGTGCTCAAATAAATTCTTCTGAGAACGATTAGTTTTCATCCCAAGGAGTTCAATGGAATCCAAGGTGGCGGTAATTGAGATGAATGGAAAGTAAATCCTGGTCCGATTATATAACTTGCAGTTGGAAATTGCGTTTATCTGGACAATTGGTTTTCAGGGTAGACAAGAAATTACCTTATGTCGGAGGATGCAGCTGAATTTCATCAAAATAGAATTTCAACATCTGCAACAGTAAGATGTAAGCATATACCTGCAGGTATATTGTCGCGGATGTTAATTCAAAGTCAGAAATATCATATGATCTGTCTGTTTGAGTTGTCCTGTCTTAGGAAAACTCATGAAATGAAGCAAATGTATTATATTTCATATTCCTCGATTGAAATCTGAGTACTTGAATAAAAGTGATGAAAATTGTGCAATTACGTACCAATTACTAAGTTCCATTTGCGTGCTATACCAACACGAGTTAGTGCGACTCATTTCCCGGACATCCAAATCCCTCTGCCCTGAAACACTCAGATGTTTCTCTCCATTTCGATAATAAGTTGCCTTTTCCTTCCTCAATTAAAACTCACATTTATCAGTATTACATATCATCTGCTAAGTATTGGCCCATTATCCACAATGACTTTGCAAATTTCTTGTTTCTTCAGTACATCTTACATCCATAACCTATTAGCGTGTAATCTTGCAAAACTGACTGTGGCACTTCCTCGCTCTTGTGGTGTGGATGAGGAAAACTGCTCCCAGATGCCTGGCTCATTTGAAGGAGACCATGGTAGTGGGTTTGTGTTTCAACAGCTGCGTGAGGAGGGAGAGTGCACTTCGGAAGAAAATGTTACTTCAAATATAGGGAAAGTGTTGTTAGAGTCAAAAAGTAGAGTGCTGGAAAAGCACAGCTGGTCAGGCAGCATCCGAGGAGCAGGAGAGTCGGTGTTTTGACTTAATCTCTTCATCAGGATTCACCACATTCCCGATGAAGGGCTTATGCTCGAAACGTCGACTCTCCTGCTCCTCAAGAATATGCCCTTCATCAGGAATGTGGTGAATCCTGACGAATAGATTAAGTTCAAACGCCGACTCTCCTGCTCCTCGGTTGCTGCCTGACAGATTGTAGTTTTCCAGCACTGCACCTTTTGACTCTGATCTCCATCATCTGCAGTCTTCACTTTCTCCAAAATGTCTCCCTGTTCCTGTGATCCCGAGGAGTAATGCCTTTTAAAAAGAGGGGATGAGATAGGGGCAGCTCACCAATGCACCATCCTACAGCCCTGCTTCCATCGCCACCCCCCTCCCCAACAACATTCCTTCCTTTTGCTCCTTTTCTCTGTGGGTTTTTGGAGCACACGTGTGGGTATCTGAAACAGCTCCTCACTGCCGTTCCCACACCAAAAGGCTCTGGATTTGGTTTCACATCTCGTGCTCCCATGACCGACTCCGGATCGCTGTTTTCTGAAAGCTGCACCGATCTGGGAGCCCGATGCTCTTCGGACCACACAAGATACCCTCCTGGGAGGCTTCCCCCAAATGGAGCGCTGCAGTCACAGATCTGTACAGCACAAAAACACACATTTCAGTCCAACTCGTACATGCCGATGAGATATCCAAAACTAATCCACTCCCATTTGCCATCACTTGACGCATACCTCTCTAAATCCGACCAAATCATATACCCGTCCAGATGCCTTTTAAATTTTATAATTGTACCAGCCTCCACCACTTCTCTGGCTGCTTATTGTGAAAACCCATCACGCTCTGCATGAAAATATTGCCCTTCGGCCCTTTTTCGATCTTTTTCCTCTCACCCTCAACTCATGCCCTCGATTTCTGGACTCCCTCAGCCCTCGGAAATGACTTTGTCTACTTATCCTACCCATGCCCCTTATGATGTTATAAACCTCCATAAGGTCACCTCTCAGCCTCCGACGCTCCAGGGAAAACAGCACCAGCCGATTCAGCCTCTCTCTGATGCTCAAACACTCCAACACTGGCAACATCTTTGGAAATCTTTTCTGAATCCTTTAGAGCGTCACAAAATCCTTCCCAGAGGAGGGATGTAAACTGCCATCATTATTCCAAAGGTGGCCTGACGATTGTCCTCATCAATCTCTCTTCCAGGCCCTCATTCAGCGGTGGACTGTCATACCAGCCCGAGCCCCCAACCCATTGATACTGTGAACTGCAGCTCCTTCCTGCGGCAGCTGAGGGAGCGTCATGATGGGAATAATGACAGTGCCAACTGTGACTTCTCGGGCGTTGTCAGCAACCTTGGAGGACAGAAGAGTTCTGCCAGTTGTCACAACTCCTTGCAAGCTTCATGAGGGAGACAGGTTATTCTTATGAAAGCAACGTTATTGTAAACATAAAACCTTCAGCGAAGATTTGTTGCTGTGTCTGCATTGTGACTCACACTGGCACAACTGAAACAGGCTACCTTCTGCAGCATTCCGTTGTAGTTTTAAATACATGCCTTCAGGTTCATTTCCCCTTGTGAAGCCTACCATAATGTACAAACGAAACTCACTGTTACTACAACATCAATACAAATACAAGAGTTCATTAAACTCAATTCTCGGCATCATCAAAGGATACTTCGCTTGAGATTTTAACCCCCCTTGTCTCTAATTTCTGAAACATGTACTTACTGACGTCCTTTTGCAATTTTATAACTTCTTTCTGTGCTGCTGTTCTACTGTTTATAAGGAACAAGTTTTCACTCAAAGCACTAAACCAATAAAATCCATCTCTATAATTCAGGGGTTTTGAGGATGCCGAATAAAAATGTTTGTTCACAATAGATTTCTCAGTGTGCTCATTTCTGAAGAAGGGCTTTTGCCCAAAACATTGATTCTCCTGCTCCTCGGATGCTGCCTGACCTGCTTTGTTTTTCCAGCACCACATTTTTCAACCTTCGTCCTCAGTCCCAACCCAAGAAACAATTTGCAAATTAAATTTCAGCCATGTCTCCCCTTCTTGATGCAAAACTCCAGAATGCAAATTGCATGATACTTCATTGATGTTTCCAAACAATATCGTCACAGGCAAAGTTTAATTCAAAATGTAATCAGTGCTGAATTTCAATATTCTTGCAGTCATAGAACATAGAACATAGAACAATACAGCGCAGTACAGGCCCTTCGGCCCTCGATGTTGCGCCGATCAAAGCCCACCTAACCTACACTAACCCACTATCCTCCATATACCTATCCAATGCCCGCTTAAATACCCATAAAGAGGGAGAGTCCACTACTGCTACTGGCAGGGCATTCCATGATCTTACGACTCGCTGAGTGAAGAACCTACCCCTAACATCAGTCCTATATCTACCCCCCCTTAATTTAAAGCTATGCCCCCTTGTAATAGCTGACTCCATACGCGGAAAAAGGTTCTCACTGTCAACCCTATCTAACCCCCTAATCATCTTGTACACCTCTATCAAATCACCCCTAAACCTTCTTTTCTCCAAAGAAAACAACCCCAAGTGCCTCAGCCTTTCCTCATAGGATCTTCCTACCATACCAGGCAACATCCTGGTAAACTTCCTCTGCACCCGTTCCAGTGCCTCCACATCCTTCCTATAGTATGGCGACCAAAACTGCACACAATATTCCAGAAGCGGCCGCACCAGAGTCTTATACAACTGCAGCATGACCTCAGGACTCTGGAACTCAATTCCTCTACCAATAAAAGCCAGTACGCCATATGCCTTCTTCACTGCACTATTTACCTGGGTGGCAACTTTCAGAGATCTGTGTACATGGACACCAAGATCCCTCTGCTCTTCCACACTACCAAGTAGTCTACCATTAGCCCAGTAATCCATCTTTTTATTACTCTTACCAAAGTGAATCACTTCACACTTAGCTACATTGAACTCCATTTGCCACCTTTCTGCCCAGCTCTGCAGCTTCTCTATATCCCGCTGTAACCTGCCATATCCTTCCTCACTGTCTACAACTCCTCCGACTTTCGTATCATCCGCAAACTTGCTCACCCAACCTTCTAACCCTTCCTCCAGGTCATTTATAAAAATGACAAACAGCAATGGTCCCAAAACAGATCCCTGCGGAACACCACTAGTGACGGCACTCCAAGATGAATCTTTGCCATCAACTACTACCCTCTGTCTTCTTCCAGAGAGCCAATTCCTAATCCAAACCTCCAACTCACCCTCAATGCCATATCTCTGTATTTTCTGCAGTAGCCTACCATGGGGGACCTTATCAAACGCCTTACTAAAATCCATATATACTACATCTACCGCTTTCCCCTCATCTACCTCCTTCGTCACCTTCTCAAAGAATTCAATAAGGTTTGTGAGGCACGACCTGCCCTTCACAAAACCATGCTGACTATCCTTGATCACATCATTCTTATCCAGATGTGCATAAATCCTATCCCTTATAATTCTCTCTAAGACTTTGCCCACAACAGAAGTGAGACTCACTGGCCTATAGTTACTAGGATTATCCCTACTCCCCTTCTTGAACAAGGCAACCACGTTTGCTAGCCTCCAGTCCTCTGGCACTACTCCTGTAGACAAAGAGGACACAAAAATCAAGGCCAATGGCTCTGCAATCTCCTCCCTTGCTTCCCAGAGAATCCTAGGATAAATGCAATCAGGCCCAGGGGACTTATCTATTTTCACCCTTGCCAGAATTTCCAACACCTCTTCTCTACATATCTCAAAGCCATCCATTCTACTTATTCGTGCCTCAGTATTCATATCGACAACAATGTCCTGTTCCTGAGTGAATACTGACGAAAAGTATTCATTCAGCGCCTCCCCAATCTCTTCAGCCTCCACACGCAACTTCCCATTACTATCCTTGATTGGACCTATTCCTTCCCTAGTCATTCTTTTATTCCTAACATACCTATAGAAAGCCTTAGGGTTTTCCCTAATCCTACCAACTAAGGACCTTTCATGTCCCCTCCTTGCTGCTCTTAGCTCTCTTCAGGTCCTTCCGGGCTACCTTATAACTCTCAATCGCCCCTATTGAACCTTCACGCCTCATCTTTACAAAGGCCGCCCTCTTCCATTTAACAAGGGATTCCAACTCCTTATTAAACCACGGCTCCTTCACACGACCCTTTCCTCCCTGCCTGATAGGTACGTACTTATCAAGGACACTCAATAGTTGCTCCTTGAACAAGTTCCACATATCAATTACGCTCTTGCCTTGGAATCTACTTTTCCAATCCACACATCCTAAGTCATGCCTCAACGCATCATAATTTCCCTGCCCCCAGCTATAACTCTTGCCCTGTAGTACACACTTATCCCTCCCCATCACGAGACTAAAAATCACCGAATTGTGGTCACTGTCCCCAAAGTGCTCACCTACCTCTAGTTCTAATACCTGGCCTGGTTCGTTACCCAGAACCAAATCCAGTATGGCCTCACCTCTTGTTGGCTTATCTACATATTGTGTCAGGAAACTCTCCTGCACACATTGCACAAATACTGACCCATCTAACGAACTTGAGCTATAGCTTTCCCAATCAATATCAGGAAAGTTAAAGTCTCCCATAACAATCACCCTATTACTGTCACTCTTCTCCTGAATCATCTTCGCAATCCTTTCTTCAACGATTCTAGGACTATTAGGAGGCCTGTAAAAGACTCCTAACAGGGTGACCTCACCTCTCCTATTCCTAACCTCAACCCAAACTACCTCAGATGGCAAATCTTCATCCATCTTCCTTTCCACCGCTGTAATACTATCTTTGACAAGCAAAGCCACACCCCCCCCCTCTTTTACCCCCACCTCTGACCCTACTAAAACATTTAAACCCTGGAACCTGCAACAGCCAATCCTGTCCCTGATCTAGCCATGTCTCCGTAATAGCCACAACATCGAAGTCCCAGGTACCAACCCACGCTGCGAGTTCACCTACCTTATTTCGTATACTTCTGGCATTAAAGTATACACACTTCAAGCCACTCTTCTGTTTACAGGCACGATCCTTTAAGATTGATACCATATTCCTACCCTCCCTACACTCCAGGTCCTGCACCCTAAAGTTACAGTCTGTGTTCCCATGCCCCTGCAGAGTTAGTTTAAACCCCCCCCCAAGAGCACTAGCAAACCTCCCCCCAAGGATACTGGTGCCCCTCAGGTTCAGGTGCAGACCATCCTGTCTATAGAGGTCCCACCTTCCCCAGAAAGAACCCCAGTTATCCAAATACCGAAATCCCTCCCTCCTGCACCATCCCTGTAGCCACGCATTTAACTCTTCTCTCTCCCTATTCCTCGACTCTCTATCACGTGGCACGGGTAACAAACCAGAGACAACAACTCTGTTCGTTCTAACTCTGAGCTTCCAACCTAGCTCCCTAAAAGCCTGTCTAACATCCTCAGCACTCCTACCTATGTCATTGGTGCCAATATGGACCACGACTTCAGGCTGCTCCCCCTCCCCCTTAAGGACCCGGAAAACACGATCAGAGACATCACGTACCCTTGCACCTGGGAGGCAACATACCAAACGTGAGTCTCTCTCGTTCCCACAAAACCGCCTATCTGTGCCCCGAACTATCGAGTCCCCAATTATTATTGCTCTGCTCTTCTCCACCCTTCCCTTCTGAGTAGCGGGGACAGGCTCCGTGCCAGAGGCCTGAGCCCCGTTACTTACCCCTGGTAAGTCGTCCCCCCCACAAGTATCCAAAACGGTATACTTGTTCTTGAGGGGAACGACCACAGGGGGTCCCTGCACTGGCTGCTTCCTCCCAGTCCCCCTCACTGTCACCCATCTATCTGCCATCTTTGGAGTTACTACTTCCCTATAGCTCCGATCTATGACCCCCTCTGCCTCCCGAATGATCCGAAGTTCATCCAACTCCAGCTCCAGTTCCCTAACACGGTCTTGGAGGAGCTGGAGATGGGTGCACTTCCTGCAAGTGTAATCAGCAGGGATGTCCATGGCATCCCTCACCTCATACATGTTGCAGGAGGAACATTGCACTGCCTTCACTGCCATCCCTCTAAAGCTAACCTTTATTTAAAAAAACTGGGTCTAAAGAATACAACAAGCAAAATTCGGCACTTACCTCCTTACCACAACGGATCTTATTATTAGGTTAGAGGAGGAGGGCGGGTGGGAGGCACTACCTCCGTAGTGTCTCGGGTTCTTCAGCTGCACGCTTTTAAAGGGGAAACAAACCTACCCAGGTAAGCTTACGCTCTACCTGCTTCCGGGTCTCGGCTGCCTCTCTGGTCGTCGTCAATTCCCCCTACTGCTCCCGCTCTTTCTGTGAAGAGAGAGTGAAAAAAACCACCGCTGCCCGCTACCGGTAAGTACTTTTAAAACAAACAGTCTTACCTTAGCTGCTGCTCGCACTCAAAATGGTCAGTTCAGCCTACAGTTCTTACTGTTGTTATCGAATGTAATGATGAATTCAGAGAGAGCTTTCAGTAGATCCATCAACACTTCCATGAATTTCCTCAGGGTCGCTGAGGAAATGCACGCATTTGAACAGGAGCTCAAACACCACAACATTGCTTCAGTTTCCATTGCAATGTGTCCTTGATTTCTGCGGTCATCAGAGTAGTAAGCTGTATTTGTAAGCATGGTAATTACAAAACTCACAAAAGCTGTCAGCCACAGGAGTATAACACAACCTGAAATGGCGAAGAGTAAAATAATAGGTTTCTTTCTCTTCTCCATTTCCGGATGATGCTGAGGATCAGTCAGCTGACTCTGAAGTCCTCTGCGGGATCTGCTGCTCACTAGTATCGGTCTGGTTGTTGGCAAAACTGTTGTGATTCTGTAAAACCAGTGATATATTATTCCTGGGTCTGAAGAAAGGAAAGATACACGGTGCAGGCTGTTCCAGTGCATCTTGTTAACTATTTATTAAAATCCAAGTTTAACATTCGTGTGAATGTACTTGAAGCAGATGCAGACACGGCTCATGGTCATTTCTGTTACTACAGTTCTCACAGTGCAATGTCTTGTTTTATACTGTGTGCAACAAATAACGATAAAGCGGTCAAATGTGAAGGCAACTGTGAACCAAACAGACAAATTGAGAACAAATTCAGCTTGCAGTTATGGTTAATTTTGAATGATATACTCGAATCTGGAATTTTCTGTCTGGAAGGAGTTGCTCAGTCATTACGAGTTGTGTGATGTTATGGCATTATTAAGCTGTTGTTTTTATCCTAATATACAAATCATGAACAGAGAAACAGAGGAATTAGTAGTGGGAGAAGGCAATTCAACCTTTTAAGTCTGCTTCACCATTTAGCATGATCATGGCTGATATTGTCCTAGTCTCCACTTCACTCACTTTCCTATCGCCCTTTATCCTGCTTTTCATCAGAAACTTTTTTTTTTCTCGACTACTTTGATTCATTCTGCCTCCACTGCACTCTAGGGCAGTGGTTTCCACAGATTCACAACTCACTGAGAACAGTATTTTCTCGTCATTTCAGTTTTGAACCCTACATATTCTCACGCTACATCAATAACGTCTATTTTTGGGATTGTTCCACAAGTGGGATCATCTGTTTGGTGTTCAGCCTATCAATCTCCGACAGCATTTTGTGTACTTCAATCAGTTCCCCTTCATTCTTCTAAAATCCAGCGAGAGCAAACCCAAACTATTCCACTACTCCTCACCTGATGGCCGTTTCATCCCTGGAATCAATACAGCGAAGTTTTTCACAGCTGCCTCCACTGCAACCAAGTTCTTCCACAAGTTAGGAGACAAAAACTAGTCACGACACTACAACGGTGTGATCACTCAAACGCAACATATAATTGTAACGATACTTCTTTACCTTTATAATCCAGTACATTCTGCAAAGAAAAAATCCAGGATTTAATTTGCTTTTTTCGAAATATTTTTATGTGTTGCACCTGCTGATGCAATTTTGATTTCATTCACAAAGATGCCAAGACCACTTTTCACTGATGAACTTTGACTCTGCTAGACAATTAAATAATACGTTGTACTTTTATATTCCTTGCCTGCACGGACAACCTTGCACTTACCTGCATTAACTTCCATCTGAAAGATTGTGGCCCATTCCCCGAGCCCATCAACATTCAGCTGTAACTTTTTTTTTGTTTGCTCATCGCAACATGCATTTTCACCTATTTCAGTATCATCCACAAATTTTATTATGTTACACTCTGTCCCTCCTTGCAGATCATTTATGCAGCTGGTAAATGTTTGAGGTCCAAGAATTGAACTCTGCAGTATCCCACTAGCAGCTGCACCATTCAGAGAGCTACCCATTTATCCCGACCTTCTGTTTTCTGTCCATCAGTCAGTCCTATACTCAAACCAATACTCTACGTTTGAACTATGTGGACAATAGAAAGTGAGAGTTTGTCCACCTCAATCTAAGAACATTGAATACGGGAATACATTGGCTGGGAGGATGGTTGAGGTTGGAAAGCTTACGACCTTTGAAAAAGAGTTAATCCCGAAATGTCTTTGCATTCAAAGTTATTGTCCTCTGCTGGAGAAGTGGGGCTTGTGTAGATTTTGTGTAGCATTAATAATAGTGTTGATGAAGTACCTCTACTGAACTGCATGATTTGATGATCCTATTTTACAGTATAAGCATCCTTACTCCGTATTCCTCAGAATACACCTACATCTTCATGGAAAGTGTTTAATGCATTATCCTCAACACGTTCCGATGGCAAAATAAACGTCAACAGGTTCAGCACTCTCTGGATTAAGGCATTTAGCCTCAGCACAGTCCTAGAAAAATTTACCCTGTACCCTTAAACTCTAGCGGTTGGTTCTGGAGAAGCTTATTGCCTGGCTGGTCTCAAGGTCTGTCTTCCTCTGAAAATCTTGCCATTTTTTGAACAGTAAATGTGTTTTAACTTAAACACTTCATGGAATAAGTAGAAAATTGGGATGCGTGATTATTCCTGTCTTTTGAGTAACATTTGAACTTGTGGAAATAGTTTCTCAGATCATGATCTTCTATCCAAAGCATGATACGTCAATTTATCCCAATTGAAAATGAAAAATAATTTTGACTCCCCAGGGACACCGATAATTGCAGAAACTGAATAATAAATCTTGTTTATCGCCTGACTAGGTAGTCAGTCCATTTATTTTACTGAAAAGAATTGTGTGTTTCGTTGGAGCGGAGAACCTCAGACCAGCACCTGGGCACAACAATGGAAGGAATCATGAGATGAAACAAAGAACTGTAGATACGAAATGAATGAAACTAACACTGAGATTGCTGGAGAAACTTGGCAAGTCTGGCAGCATTTGTAAAGATAGAGCCAAGATATTGCCAGCTGTTCAACGTTTCGTCATTTTCTGATGTCTTTGCTCAGTCAACAAAAGGGTGACTTGCTAAGTACAGTTTAGGTATTAAAACATGCAACGTTCGCACTGTTAGTTCTTCAAACAATTTCACTTGTATTTCCAACAACATTTATGACGTGGGTCAAGCAACGACCTTTCATCTCAAAATTGATTTGAACACGTTTCTCTCTCCATATTATTAGAATTATAATTTTGCAAGTTGTGCAACATAAATTTGGGAATCAAATCAGATGTTGCCAACAGTTTGGTAAAATATAATCAACATTAAAATATGCATTGATATACATGTATCGTTTCTGTGTCTCTCCCAAACTATTTAATTATATCCGACTTGAAGAGCTTCAAGTTGAGCTTGATCAGTTAATTACTCTAGAAAAGATTAATTGGATTTTGAATGTTGATCTTACATTTAATTAACATCGTGCCTCTGAAAAAATGTCGAAGTAAATCTTCAATACATAAGATAGAACTTCTGCCTTTTCTATGTCAAACATTCATCTGTGCAAGTTTTTTTCCATCTTCCTCGGCCTTTATTGGCTTGTCATTTTTTAATTAGTTTTGTTGCAGTAGCGCTTCAAGAACATTTCGTTTCAGATGGCCATCAAAATAGGAACATCAATAGGCCGTTCGGTCCCTTGAGCATGCTCTGCTATTCAATACGATCACGGCTGATTAGAAACTCCTCATGTCTACCTTCCTATCCTTTCCCCACAACCTTTGATACCCTCCTGATCAATAATCTATCTATTTCAGACTTATAAACACACAAGGACACTGCCCCCACAGCTGTCTCTCGGAAAAGTAGTCATGAATCTACAAAAATGGATGCATGCCATGTCAAAGGATGTTTCCCCCAAACAATGATAAATTTACTCGTGACACATCAAAACTGACTGTGCTACTGTTGGAAAAAAGAGAGAAAAAATGCTTAATAATTTCTCTCGTTAACAAGAACTAAAACAAAGCCAAGAAATTGACAGAGAACAATGACTAATTCCCATTCCTGTTGAGTGCGGGGGGGCAATGTCTTTTGGTCTGCGATGCTCTTCCAATTATAATACTTGGGTGAAAGGTGCATCTGTTATTCAGCTGTGTCATCTCCTCATGGACGCATAAGTGAAATGGAGCGGCAAAAAGTCTCTTCAGTGAACGTTATTCTGATGTTGCATCACATCTTTTTTCAACGAGGGACATCTTGCTCTATAAATAAGGTCTATTAACTGCCCTCAAAAGCGTTCCAATTAAGCCATCGATCTGGGTACAATTCCAACATTCTTCAGAGAATGGTGCAGCCAAACATTGTCCAAGTAAAAATAATTTACTATCCAATTCTCGCAGCCTTCGGCATTCCGGGTAAGTCAGTAATGTTATGTTGTTTCACCCAATCATTGAATTGTCACAGTCAGAAAGGGATGTCTAACACACTGCGATATATTTGACAGCTTCTAACACTTTGGTCAGTGAAGATCGCAGAGATGCAAGGAAATAGGGGCAGGAGGAGGTGAGGCAATAGTTAAAATTGTATTTCCATTCGTCAATGAATTGTTGACCTCCATTTTGTCGTAAGAGCAGGAAATCAATAAGTCACATGGAAAAGTATCACTGATTGCTAAATGAATGAAGCATAATATAGGGACTGGATATTTTCTTTCTGGCACATTCGAGAAGACAGTTCGCCTTTTTAAACTGAAGGGAAGCAGATTTAAAACAGAGATGAGAAGGGCTTACTTCCCTCAAAGAGCCGTGAATCTGTGTAATTCACAACCACATTTTTTGGTAGATGCAGGCATAATAAATACATTTAAGAATGGGATCGAAAATGTTGCAATAAATGTGCTGCAGGGCTGTGGACAGTAGGCCACAAAGTGAGACCGAGATGAAATCAGGCACGTTGATATCAAATTCTTGAACAGGATCGAAGGGCTGAATGGCCTCCCCGCTACTCGTTCTTATTTTCTAAGATCTAATCTCCTCAGCAGCTTCACATCCTTCTGAATGGACAGTAGCTCTCAGTGAATGCAATATTCCAGCTGATGCAGAAGTAGTGCCTGACACACGTTGAATGTAAGCTGCTTGCACTTGATCTCCGTGCCCGTACCAATTAACTGAGGTAACTTGCAAATCACTTGGTCAACCTGTCCCGCCAATGTCAGTGATGCATCCACCCAACTTCCTCTTCATCAGCATTCCATGGCAATACATTGTAAAAATGTCTATGGCTTTGTGGGAATTTAATCAAATTGTTTGGTACCACTCTTCGCTGCCTGTTTTAATTCGAGAGCTACACTGAACAGATAACTGTATAGTTCATGAGAGCCGGCTCCATAAAGTGAGGGACACGGTATGGATGCATTTATTTTTGATGACACCTGTGAATTGAAGCTCTTTGGATGAATGTCGTGGTTAAGTCGTAAAATCAGATTAATACATAATTTATAGGAGATAAAGCAAGGGGTCTAGGGAAGTATATTAAAAATCCATAGCGTTCAAGGATCTGTTGATACTACGATTTGGAAAGGTAAATTGAAACTTAACCTTGATAGTTGGCATTTTGCATATTTTATATTCCCTGATAGAGTTTAAATTTGCAATTGACAACATCTTCTCAAAGACTAGCTCCATCATGTTGACAAAAAAAACTCTCTGAAATCAGGCTTTTTTTTTGTATTTCCATAGAAATTCACCTCTTCGTACTTATAACTGCCAAAACATTCTCCACCTACTCACGGAAGCATTGAACTGGACAGCATGGAACGAAACCTTCTGCCTGAGTCATCCATGCTGACCAAATATTCTAAATCAATTTGGATCTATTTGCCAACATTTGACTATATCCCTTTACAGCCTTCCTATTAACATGGGCATCCTGATGCCATTTAATGTTAAAATTGGTCCAACCGCAACCACTTCACATCGCAGCTCATGCTGTACATGTAACACCCTCTGTGTGAAGTGGTTGTGCCTTGAGTCCCATTTTTTTTCCCTCTCACCCTAAAGCCCATACCTTTTGGATACCTTCCCCACTACCGCCCTGGGGAAGTGATCTTGGGTATTCACACGATCTATACCCCTCATGGTTTCATTGACTTCGATAAGATCACCCCTCAACCTGTGATGCCCCAGGGAAAATAGTCCTTTTCTATTCATCCTTTCTCTACAGTTCAAACTCTGAAACCTTCGCAGCATCCCTTTAAATCCCTTTTGAGCCTTCCCACAGCAGGCTCCAAAGACTATTCATTTCATCCGAACACCTGAGATTCTATTTTCTGTATCTCTGCTTTCTTGTTATTGAAGTAGAGCCCAGAGAATGAAATAGTCTTTGGACTGCATTTGGAACAGAACGATTATGCCTTTTAAAGATACATCACAAAATTCTGTTTAATCCTTGATTATCCTCTTATTACCAACATATTTAAATTTGAGAGTATGCAATCTCAGATATAAGAATCAAATGAATATTCTATCGAGCCGACAGTACGTTTTCTGCATGCATCAGACTCATTTGAAAGCAAGAAATCTGCAATCTGTTGTGTCAGAGGTGATGCAGATTGTCGAAACTGCTTAAGTGACATGACCAGTAAATCATAATTAATGTGTTTCTCTTTTTCATTTATTCCTCAATTTGGTCTCTTTCTCTTGGTACCAGAATACCGGCTCTAATTCGAGAGGATTGGTGTTAAAACTTCGCCATTAGATCGATTACTTTGCTGCTTAAAATTGCTCTGCTTCAGTTAATACATTGTTAACAAATTGTTTCGTCTTTTGTTTGAGCGATATACCTTGTGTCAAATATTGCCCTGCTGATTCAAACAGTCGTTTTTAGGAACCATTGGGCTCAATTTTCCGACGCACTAAACTTTTAATGTTCCTGCGGTGATTTGATTTGGCCGTTGTTTCACATATCTGAAAGTAACCTAACCTATGAGAGGACAACTCCTACAATTCACTTTGAAATAGTTGAAAACAATTCACTGGATGATGTTGGAAACAAGCCAACTTATCAGTCTCGCCATTCTGTGTATTCAATGATTTGTTATCCCATAATACACTTTCCATTACTCGCATATAGTTAATAAAAAATAGCATTGCACAATTCTCTGAGTAGCAAACTTTTCAGAATTTCACCACGAAGTTTGTAGAATTTCTTTTTCTGAATGATTCTTCTGTTTGACTTTGATTCAATTGGCTTACAGCAAACTTGGCGACAATGATCATTCTCTCCAAGGGAAACTGCGGCCTTTCCACTTGTACCTCTGCTTACATGATGGCTATGGCAACAGCAGCGTTTTTGGTCATGATCTTCAACATAATTGTGTTTCGAATTTTCAGTTATCACTTTACACATTCGTTCTTTTTCTACACTGGAGTGTGTAAGTTACTTAATTACATGAGCTCAGTCACCCTGTTCGTGTCAGTGTGGTTCACAGTCATGTTCACATTTGATCGATATGTATTTATATGTTGTGAGAGGCTGAAAACAAAGTATTGCAGAGTGAGGATAGCGGGTGCAGTTATAATGATCACCACTGCCCTTGTTTGTCTGGAGAACATACCCTATTGGTTTGCATATGAACCTGAACAAGTCATTGATCAATTACAGTGGGGTTGCCGCACAAAGTTGAACTTCTTCACTTCGCCGTTGGGTACAGCATTCTCCTGGTTACAAAGCATATTAGTTCCTTGGCTTCCATTTCTTTTGCTATTCACATTTAACTGCTTGACCATAAGGCGTATTGTCGTCGCCAATAGATCTCGCAGAGCTGTCCGTGGAAGCATTCATAAGACTCAAAGAGATCCAGAGATGGAAAGTCGAAGGAGGTCCATTATTTTACTCTTCACAATATCAGGGAGTTTTATTCTTCTCTGGCTGACAGCAGCTGTGAGCTTTTTATCGACTAGGATAACAAACACTGCACATTATCGAGGTGATTATGCAGCTCCTGCCTACATTGCCACTGAAACGGGCTACATGCTCATGAATTTGAGTTCATGCACTAATGCGTGTATTTATACAGCCACACAAAGCAAATTCAGGGAAGAACTGAAGGAAATGCTAGCATTCCCTTGTTCATTTATTCTGATATTGCTCAATCGAAAGGAAAACTGATAAAAAGAAAATCTTATCTCTGCCTCCTTTTCATTCCTCTGCCTACGAAGGTTCTGATGAGGGGAAACAAATCCCTTGCATTTTACGTTCTGTAATTGTAAACTGTATACCTCAAGACAGAATGGAAACCGTTGAGTTATACACCATATTTCATGAATGATATTATGTCACTGATTCATGTCAATGAAATAAAATAAGCTGAAATTGTATCAGTTTGTGGTCACCATTCGACCAACCTTGACATTTAAGGTGAAGTATTTCACTCTAATAAACCCAGACCCTCCGCTCTCACATCAATTTATTGCTCTTTCCAGGTGAGGTTACCAAGAATGCCTTACCATTTCAAACCCACCATTTGTCTGCAGCAAAGTGAATCTCAAAGTAATCTCAACTAATAAGAGAATAGCCGCTTTGGTTTGAAGGGCAGTGCTTGTCACTGGCCACTCGGGTGTTTTCCTATCTTGCTGGTGTTGGCAATTGAATAAAGATTCGTGCACCTTGTGCTTCTCACTGTGTCTCACAACTACACACACACAAAAAAGGAGAATAGCTGATGGCTCTCTGCGACTTCAGGGTGAACGGGATCAAAGTCCAACCCTTGGGAAAATGCAACTATCATTTGCTCTATCTAAACCTCCATTACCTTTTTACTTCTATCATTTGTCTCTCAACCTCTTAGCTTCCTGTGCAAACTTCCCAGCTTTCACAAATTTTCTTTCACACTCAAGCCTTCCACACCCGGCAACATCCTAATAACTCTCTCCTGAACCCTCTCCAGCTGAATAATGTCCTTGGCAACTAGCACGAGACACAGTATTCCAGAAGAGCCCTTATCTTATAGAACCAATATCTTATAGAGCCTAAACATGACTTCAAAACTGCTGTACTCAAAGGACTGAACAATGAAAGCAAGCATGCCAAACACATTTTCAGTCGCCCTTTCTGTATGTGACGCAAACTTCAAAGGATTATGCACCTGCACCCCTTGGACCCTCGTGTTGTGAAGATGGATTGATTTGTTGAATAAAGCAAGGGATTTATCTTTTTTGTGTTGGGGGGATAGAACAGAGATTCCATAAGTACACCCCATAAGGTGGGGTACATAGCCGCTTGCAGATAACAGAAATGATTATGGGGTAGACAAGAAAAAGTCTATGGATAACTCATCCGTTCCAATTTTTTCATGATCTGTGCTTCCTTGGCTGCTCCTTAATGAGGAAGAATGGCTCAAGCCTTGGTGGGATTTGGACACACGTCCACCAGAGCATTACTTGGGTGTTTCGATTAATAATCCAACAATAGCAACTCTGGGTCATCTCCTCCCTGTTGGACCTTGAGATGATATTGCTGATCGTGTGCAGTCCCTGCATGGTTCATTCATTACCATGAAGAATGCAAATGGAAACTAATACACTCCGCTCTTTTGGTGTCACCGGTTTAATCAAAGGATGGGCATCTTCTATTTTTAACTGAGGAGATGTCCTTGTTCCTGCAGCTTCTACCAAGAAGAATCGTTCACATTGTAAGATCAAGTAATGATTATAAATTCGTTGTTCGTATAATTCTTGGGATTGGATATTGAGATCCGTCCAGTCACACAATAACAGTATACCAACAACATTCCTTGTCTTTTCAACTTCCTTCTGCAACTAGAACAACACTGACAAACATAACCTTTTTAAGAGAGGTTTTGAGATTTTTAACATTTAGGTTTTCATTAAATCAGATCTTTTCGCACTGTGCATTCACTTATTTTAAACATAAAAGTTCTGCATGGCTTGTTTCTAGAAACGGGGAATATGATCGCTGTTTATTTATTGGATTTGGGAGATGAGCGCTTTCTGAACATGCAGAAGCAGTCATCGAGCAATCTGTGGAAGCTATGACTTCAATTGCTGTTTGACTTTGTTCCTCTCTCAGCCCCTTCAAAGCAGCTTCATCCAGAGATAAAAATACATGGTGAATTGGTCGCTTCAATTCAGAACTGGCTTGCCCTGAGAAGGCCCTGGGAAGTGGTGGAAGCACATTTTTAGTCTTGCTGGTAGTCCGTCAGAATTCGTGTTCCAAAGTGAACTGAACTTGAACTTCTGTTGTTTGTGATAGAACGTAGCACATAAAATAGTACGGCAAAGGATTGAGGCATCCAACCCACGATGTTGTGCTGAATACGACATCAAATTGAATGTATCTCTTCTTTCTGCCCTTGATCCATATCCCTCCATTTCTTGAATTTTATTGTATTTATCTTAAAGTGTCTTAGAAAATCATAAAGCTTCACTACCCCTGTTCTGAGGGGGTCTGGCCTAGTCTGTAGTATTGGGAGTAATGAAGACACTACATTACTTTACTCTTCCCGATATTGCACAGTATTATATTCATGTGAATGACTTTTCATCTACAAGTATGACTGTCACTGCATTTTAACAAAGTGATTATGCAGCTCCTGTCTACATTGCCACGGAAACAGGCCTCATGCTCATGTGCTGGAATTCTTGTACAACCGTATGCATTTATGCAGAAACACACAGTAAGTTCAGGCATGAGCTGGATGTAGTGTTGACATTTCTTTGGCCATGTCTTCTCAAATGAGCCAATCGAAATTCAAAGTAAGAAATATCATATGATCTTTCTGTTTGTGTTGTCCTGTCTTAGGAAAACTCATGAAATGAAGCAAATGTATGACATTTCATATTCCTTGATTCAAATCTGAGTACTTGAATAAAAGTGATGAAAATTGTGCAATTACGTACCAATTACTAAGTTCCATTTGCGTGCTATACCAACATACGAGTTAGTGCGATTCATTTCCCGGACATCCAAATCCCTCTGCCCTGAAACACTCAGATGTTTCTCTCCATTTCGATAATAAGTTGCCTTTTTCTTCCTCCAATTAAAACTCACATTTATCAGTGTTACATATCATCTGCTAAGTATTGGCCCATTATCCACAATGACTTTGCAAATTTCTTGTTTCTTCAGTACATCTTACGTCCATAACCTATTAGCGTGCAATCTTGCAAAACAGACTGTGGCACTTCCTCGTTCTTGTGGTGTGGATGAGGAAACCTGCTCCCAGATGCCTGGCTCTTTTGAAGGAGACCATGGTAGTGGGTTTGTGTTTCAACAGCTGCGTGAGGAGGGAGAGTGCACTTCGGTAGAAAATGTTACTTCAAATATAGAGAAAGTGTTGTTAGAGTCAAAAAGTAGAGTGCTGGAAAAGCACAGCTGGTCAGGCAGCATCCGAGGAGCAGGAGAGTCGGTGTTTTGACTTAATCTATTCATCAGGATTCACCACATTCCCGATGAAGGGCTTATGCTCGAAACGTCGACTCTCCTGCTTCTCAAGAATAAGCCCTTCATCATGAATGTGGTGAATCCTGACGAATAAATTAAGTTCAAACACCGACTCTCCTGCTCCTCGGTTGCTGCCTGACAGATTGTAGTTTTCCAGCACTACACCTTTTGACTCTGATCTCCATCATCTGCAGTCCTCACTTTCTCCAAAATGTCTCCCTGTTCCTGTGATCCCGAGGAGTAATGCCTTTTAAAAAGAGTGGATGAGATAGGGGCACCTCACCAATGCACCATCCTACTGCCCTGCTCCCATCGCCACCCCCCTCCCCAACAACATTCCTTCCTTTTTCTCCTTTTCTCTGTGGGTTTTTGGAGCACAGGTGTGGGTATCTGAAACAGCTCCTCACTGCCGTTCCCACACCGAAAGGCTTTGGATTTGGTTTCACATCTAGTGCTGCCATGACCGACTCCGGATCACTGTTTTCTGAAAGCTGCTCCGATCTGGGGGCCCGATACGCTCCTGGGAGGCTTCACCCAAATGGAGCGCTGCAGTCACAGATCTGGACAGCACAAAAACACACATTTCAGTCCAACTCGTACATGCCGATGAGATATCCAAAACTAATCCACTCCCATTTGCCATCACTTGACGCATACCTCTCTAAATCCGACCAAATCATATACCCGTCCAGATGCCTTTTAAATTTTATAATTGTACCAGCCTCCACCACTTCTCTGGCTGCTTATTGTGAAAACCCATCACTGTCTGCATGAAAATATTGCCCTTCGGCCCTTTTTCGATCTTTTTCCTCTCACCCTCAACTCATGCCCTCGATTTCTGGACTCCCTCAGCCCTCGGAAATGACTTTGTCTACTTATCCTACCCATGCCCCTTATGATGTTATAAACCTCCATAAGGTCACCTCTCAGCCTCCGACGCTTCAGGGAAAACAGCACCAGCTGATTCAGCCTCTCTCTGCAGCTCAAACACTCCAACACTGGCAACATCTTTGTAAATCTTTTCTGAATCCTTTAGAGCGTCACAAAATCCTTCCCAGAGGAGGGATGTAAACTGCCATCAATATTCCAAAGGTGGCCTGACGATTGTCCTCATCAATCTCTCTTCCAGGCCCTCATTCAGCGGTGGACTGTCATACCAGCCCTAGCCCGCAACCCATTGATACTGTGAACTGCAGCTCATTCCTGCGGCAGCTGAGGGAGTGTCATGACGGGAGTAATGACAGTGCCAACTGTGACTTCTCGGGCGTTGTCAGCAACCTTGGAGGACAGAAGAGTTCTGCCAGTTGTCACAACTCCTTGCAAGCTTCATGAGGGAGACAGGTTATTCTTATGAAAGCAACGTTATTGTAAACATAAAACCTTCAGCGAAGATTTGTTGCTGTGTCTGCATTGTGACTCACACTGGCACAACTGAAACAGGCTACCTTCTGCAGCATTCCGTTGTAGTTTTAAATACATGCCTTCAGGTTCATTTCCCCTTGTGAAGCCTACCATAATGTACAAACGAAACTCACTGTTACTACAACATCAATACAAATACAAGAGTTCATTAAACTCAATTCTCGGCATCATCAAAGGATACTTCGCTTGAGATTTTAACCCCCCTTGTCTCTAATTTCTGAAACATGTACTTACTGACGTCCTTTTGCAATTTTATAACTTCTTTCTGTGCTGCTGTTCTACTGTTTATAAGGAACAAGTTTTCACTCAAAGCACTAAACCAATAAAATCCATCTCTATAATTCAGGGGTTTTGAGGATGCCGAATAAAAATGTTTGTTCACAATAAATTTCTCAGTGTGCTCATTCCTGAAGAAGGGCTTTTGCCCAAAACATTGATTCTCCTGCTCCTCGGATGCTGCCTGACCTGCTTTGTTTTTCCAGCACCACATTTTTCAACCTTCGTCCTCAGTCCCAACTCAAGAAACAATTTGCAAATTAAATTTCAGCCATGTATCCACTTCTTGATGCAAAACTCCAGAATGCAAATTGCATGATACTTCATTGATGTTTCCAAACAATATCGTCACAGGCAAAGTTTAATTCAAAATGTAATCAGTGCTGAATTTCAATATTCTTGCAGTCAGTTCAGCCTACAGTTCTTACTGTTGTTATCGAATGTAATGATGAATTCAGAGAGAGCTTTCAGTAGATCCATCAACACTTCCATGAATTTCCTCAGGGTCGCTGAGGAAATGCACGCATTTGAACAGGAGCTCAAACACCACAACATTGCTTCAGTTTCCATTGCAATGTGTCCTTGATTTCTGCGGTCATCAGAGTAGTAAGCTGTATTTGTAAGCATGGTAATTACAAAACTCACAAAAGCTGTCAGCCACAGGAGTATAACACAACCTGAAATGGCGAAGAGTAAAATAATAGGTTTCTTTCTCTTCTCCATTTCCGGATGATGCTGAGGATCAGTCAGCTGACTCTGAAGTCCTCTGCGGGATCTGCTGCTCACTAGTATCGGTCTGGTTGTTGGCAAAACTGTTGTGATTCTGTAAAACCAGTGACATATTATTCCTGGGTCTGAAGAAAGGAAAGATACACGGTGCAGGCTGTTCCAGTGCATCTTGTTAATTATTTATTAAAATCCAAGTTTAACATTCGTGTGAATGTACTTGAAGCAGATGCAGACACGGCTCATGGTTATTTCTGTTACTACAGTTCTCACAGTGCAATGTCTTGTTTTATACTGTGTGCAACAAATAACGATAAAGCGGTCAAATGTGAAGGCAACTGTGAACCAAACAGACAAATTGAGAACAAATTCAGCTTGCAGTTATGGTTAATTTTGAATGATATACTCGAATCTGGAATTTTCTGTCTGGAAGGAGTTGCTCAGTCATTACGAGTTGTGTGATGTTATGGCATTATTAAGCTGTTGTTTTTATCCTAATATACAAATCATGAACAGAGAAACAGAGGAATTAGTAGTGGGAGAAGGCAATTCAACCTTTTAAGTCTGCTTCACCATTTAGCATGATCATGGCTGATATTGTCCTAGTCTCCACTTCACTCACTTTCCTATCGCCCTTTATCCTGCTTTTCATCAGAAACTTTTTTTTTTCTCGACTACTTTGATTCATTCTGCCTCCACTGCACTCTAGGGCAGTGGTTTCCACAGATTCACAACTCACTGAGAACAGTATTTTCTCGTCATTTCAGTTTTGAACCCTACATATTCTCACGCTACATCAATAACGTCTATTTTTGGGATTGTCCCACAAGTGGGATCATCTGTTTGGTGTGCACCCTATCAATGTCCGACAGCATTTTGTGTGCTTCAATCAGTTCCCCTTCATTCTTCTGAACTCCAGCGAGTGCAAACCCAAGCTATTCCACTACTCCTCACCTGATGGCCGTTTCATCCCTGGAATCAATGCAGCGAAGTTTTTCACAGCTGCCTCCACTGCAACCAAGTTCTTCCACAAGTTAGGAGACAAAAACTAGTCACGACACTTCAACGGTGTGATCACTCAAACGCAACATATAATTGTAACGATACTTCTTTACCTTTATAATCCAGTACATTCTGCAAAGAAAAAATCCAGGATTTAATTTGCTTTTTTCGAAATATTTTTATGTGTTGCACCTGCTGATGCAATTTTGATTTCATTCACAAAGATGCCAAGACCACTTTTCACTGATGAACTTTGACTCTGCTAGACAATTAAATAATACGTTGTACTTTTATATTCCTTGCCTGCACGGACAACCTTGCACTTACCTGCATTAACTTCCATCTGAAAGATTGTGGCCCATTCCCCGAGCCCATCAACATTCAGCTGTAACTTTTTTTTTGTTTGCTCATCGCAACATGCATTTTCACCTATTTCAGTATCATCCTCAAATTTTATTATGTTACACTCTGTCCCTCCTTGCAGATCATTTATGCAGCTGGTAAATGTTTGAGGTCCAAGAATTGAACTCTGCAGTATCCCACTAGCAGCTGCACCATTCAGAGAGCTACCCATTTATCCCGACCTTCTGTTTTCTGTCCATCAGTCAGTCCTATACTCAAACCAATACTCTACGTTTGAACTATGTGGACAATAGAAAGTGAGAGTTTGTCCACCTCAATCTAAGAACATTGAATACGGGAATACATTGGCTGGGAGGATGGTTGAGGTTGGAAAGCTTACGACCTTTGAAAAAGAGTTAATCCCGAAATGTCTTTGCATTCAAAGTTATTGTCCTCTGCTGGAGAAGTGGGGCTTGTGTAGATTTTGTGTAGCATTAATAATAGTGTTGATGAAGTACCTCTACTGAACTGCATGATTTGATGATCCTATTTTACAGTATAAGCATCCTTACTCCGTATTCCTCAGAATACACCTACATCTTCATGGAAAGTGTTTAATGCATTATCCTCAACACGTTCCGATGGCAAAATAAACGTCAACAGGTTCAGCACTCTCTGGATTAAGGCATTTAGCCTCAGCACAGTCCTAGAAAAATTTACCCTGTACCCTTAAACTCTAGCGGTTGGTTCTGGAGAAGCTTATTGCCTGGCTGGTCTCAAGGTCTGTCTTCCTCTGAAAATCTTGCCATTTTTTGAACAGTAAATGTGTTTTAACTTAAACACTTCATGGAATAAGTAGAAAATTGGGATGCGTGATTATTCCTGTCTTTTGAGTAACATTTGAACTTGTGGAAATAGTTTCTCAGATCATGATCTTCTATCCAAAGCATGATACGTCAATTTATCCCAATTGAAAATGAAAAATAATTTTGACTCCCCAGGGACACCGATAATTGCAGAAACTGAATAATAAATCTTGTTTATCGCCTGACTAGGTAGTCAGTCCATTTATTTTACTGAAAAGAATTGTGTGTTTCGTTGGAGCGGAGAACCTCAGACCAGCACCTGGGCACAACAATGGAAGGAATCATGAGATGAAACAAAGAACTGTAGATACGAAATGAATGAAACTAACACTGAGATTGCTGGAGAAACTTGGCAAGTCTGGCAGCATTTGTAAAGATAGAGCCAAGATATTGCCAGCTGTTCAACGTTTCGTCATTTTCTGATGTCTTTGCTCAGTCAACAAAAGGGTGACTTGCTAAGTACAGTTTAGGTATTAAAACATGCAACGTTCGCACTGTTAGTTCTTCAAACAATTTCACTTGTATTTCCAACAACATTTATGACGTGGGTCAAGCAACGACCTTTCATCTCAAAATTGATTTGAACACGTTTCTCTCTCCATATTATTAGAATTATAATTTTGCAAGTTGTGCAACATAAATTTGGGAATCAAATCAGATGTTGCCAACAGTTTGGTAAAATATAATCAACATTAAAATATGCATTGATATACATGTATCGTTTCTGTGTCTCTCCCAAACTATTTAATTATATCCGACTTGAAGAGCTTCAAGTTGAGCTTGATCAGTTAATTACTCTAGAAAAGATTAATTGGATTTTGAATGTTGATCTTACATTTAATTAACATCGTGCCTCTGAAAAAATGTCGAAGTAAATCTTCAATACATAAGATAGAACTTCTGCCTTTTCTATGTCAAACATTCATCTGTGCAAGTTTTTTTCCATCTTCCTCGGCCTTTATTGGCTTGTCATTTTTTAATTAGTTTTGTTGCAGTAGCGCTTCAAGAACATTTCGTTTCAGATGGCCATCAAAATAGGAACATCAATAGGCCGTTCGGTCCCTTGAGCATGCTCTGCTATTCAATAAGATCACGGCTGATTAGAAACTCCTCATGTCTACCTTCCTATCCTTTCCCCACAACCTTTGATACCCTCCTGATCAATAATCTATCTATTTCAGACTTATAAACACACAAGGACACTGCCCCCACAGCTGTCTCTCGGAAAAGTAGTCATGAATCTACAAAAATGGATGCATGCCATGTCAAAGGATGTTTCCCCCAAACAATGATAAATTTACTCGTGACACATCAAAACTGACTGTGCTACTGTTGGAAAAAAGAGAGAAAAAATGCTTAATAATTTCTCTCGTTAACAAGAACTAAAACAAAGCCAAGAAATTGACAGAGAACAATGACTAATTCCCATTCCTGTTGAGTGCGGGGGGGCAATGTCTTTTGGTCTGCGATGCTCTTCCAATTATAATACTTGGGTGAAAGGTGCATCTGTTATTCAGCTGTGTCATCTCCTCATGGACGCATAAGTGAAATGGAGCGGCAAAAAGTCTCTTCAGTGAACGTTATTCTGATGTTGCATCACATCTTTTTTCAACGAGGGACATCTTGCTCTATAAATAAGGTCTATTAACTGCCCTCAAAAGCGTTCCAATTAAGCCATCGATCTGGGTACAATTCCAACATTCTTCAGAGAATGGTGCAGCCAAACATTGTCCAAGTAAAAATAATTTACTATCCAATTCTCGCAGCCTTCGGCATTCCGGGTAAGTCAGTAATGTTATGTTGTTTCACCCAATCATTGAATTGTCACAGTCAGAAAGGGATGTCTAACACACTGCGATATATTTGACAGCTTCTAACACTTTGGTCAGTGAAGATCGCAGAGATGCAAGGAAATAGGGGCAGGAGGAGGTGAGGCAATAGTTAAAATTGTATTTCCATTCGTCAATGAATTGTTGACCTCCATTTTGTCGTAAGAGCAGGAAATCAATAAGTCACATGGAAAAGTATCACTGATTGCTAAATGAATGAAGCATAATATCGGGACTGGATATTTTCTTTCTGGCACATTCGAGAAGACAGTTCGCCTTTTTTAACTGAAGGGAAGCAGATTTAAAACAGAGATGAGAAGGGCTTACTTCCCTCAAAGAGCCGTGAATCTGTGTAATTCACAACCACATTTCTTGGTAGATGCAGGCATAATAAATATATTTAAGAATGGGATCGAAAATGTTGCAATAAATGTGCTGCAGGGCTGTGGACAGTAGGCCACAAAGTGAGACCGAGATGAAATCAGGCACGTTGATATCAAATTCTTGAACAGGATCGAAGGGCTGAATGGCCTCCCCGCTACTCGTTCTTATTTTCTAAGATCTAATCTCCTCAGCAGCTTCACATCCTTCTGAATGGACAGTAGCTCTCAGTGAATGCAATATTCCAGCTGATGCAGAAGTAGTGCCTGACACACGTTGAATGTAAGCTGCTTGCACTTGATCTCCGTGCCCGTACCAATTAACTGAGGTAACTTGCAAATCACTTGGTCAACCTGTCCCGCCAATGTCAGTGATGCATCCACCCAACTTCCTCTTCATCAGCATTCCATGGCAATACATTGTAAAAATGTCTATGGCTTTGTGGGAATTTAATCAAATTGTTTGGTACCACTCTTCGCTGCCTGTTTTAATTCGAGAGCTACACTGAACAGATAACTGTATAGTTCATGAGAGCCGGCTCCATAAAGTGAGGGACACGGTATGGATGCATTTATTTTTGATGACACCTGTGAATTGAAGCTCTTTGGATGAATGTCGTGGTTAAGTCATAAAATCAGATTAATACATAATTTATAGGAGATAAAGCAAGGGGTCTAGGGAAGTATATTAAAAATCCATAGCGTTCAAGGATCTGTTGATACTACGATTTGGAAAGGTAAATTGAAACTTAACCTTGATAGTTGGCATTTTGCATATTTTATATTCCCTGATAGAGTTTAAATTTGCAATTGACAACATCTTCTCAAAGACTAGCTCCATCATGTTGACAAAAAAAACTCTCTGAAATCAGGCTTTTTTTTTGTATTTCCATAGAAATTCACCTCTTCGTACTTATAACTGCCAAAACATTCTCCACCTACTCACGGAAGCATTGAACTGGACAGCATGGAACGAAACCTTCTGCCTGAGTCATCCATGCTGACCAAATATTCTAAATCAATTTGGATCTATTTGCCAACATTTGACTATATCCCTTTACAGCCTTCCTATTAACATGGGCATCCTGATGCCATTTAATGTTAAAATTGGTCCAACCGCAACCACTTCACATCGCAGCTCATGCTGTACATGTAACACCCTCTGTGTGAAGTGGTTGTGCCTTGAGTCCCATTTTTTTTCCCTCTCACCCTAAAGCCCATACCTTTTGGATACCTTCCCCACTACCGCCCTGGGGAAGTGATCTTGGGTATTCACACGATCTATACCCCTCATGGTTTCATTGACTTCGATAAGATCACCCTCAACCTGTGATGCCCCAGGGAAAATAGTCCTTTTCTATTCATCCTTTCTCTACAGTTCAAACTCTGAAACCTTCGCAGCATCCCTTTAAATCCCTTTTGAGCCTTCCCACAGCAGGCTCCAAAGACTATTCATTTCATCCGAACACCTGAGATTCTATTTTCTGTATCTCTGCTTTCTTGTTATTGAAGTAGAGCCCAGAGAATGAAATAGTCTTTGGACTGCATTTGGAACAGAACGATTATGCCTTTTAAAGATACATCACAAAATTCTGTTTAATCCTTGATTATCCTCTTATTACCAACATATTTAAATTTGAGAGTATGCAATCTCAGATATAAGAATCAAATGAATATTCTATCGAGCCGACAGTACGTTTTCTGCATGCATCAGACTCATTTGAAAGCAAGAAATCTGCAATCTGTTGTGTCAGAGGTGATGCAGATTGTCGAAACTGCTTAAGTGACATGACCAGTAAATCATAATTAATGTGTTTCTCTTTTTCATTTATTCCTCAATTTGGTCTCTTTCTCTTGGTACCAGAATACCGGCTCTAATTCGAGAGGATTGGTGTTAAAACTTCGCCATTAGATCAATTACTTTGCTGCTTAAAATTGCTCTGCTTCAGTTAATACATTGTTAACAAATTGTTTCGTCTTTTGTTTGAGCGATATACCTTGTGTCAAATATTGCCCTGCTGATTCAAACAATCGTTTTTAGGAACCATTGGGCTCAATTTTCCGACGCACTAAACTTTTAATGTTCCTGCGGTGATTTGATTTGGCCGTTGTTTCACATATCTGAAAGTAACCTAACCTATGAGAGGACAACTCCTACAATTCACTTTGAAATAGTTGAAAACAATTCACTGGATGATGTTGGAAACAAGCCAACTTATCAGTCTCGCCATTCTGTGTATTCAATGATTTGTTATCCCATAATACACTTTCCATTACTCGCATATAGTTAATAAAAAATAGCATTGCACAATTCTCTGAGTAGCAAACTTTTCAGAATTTCACCACGAAGTTTGTAGAATTTCTTTTTCTGAATGATTCTTCTGTTTGACTTTGATTCAATTGGCTTACAGCAAACTTGGCGACAATGATCATTCTCTCCAAGGGAAACTGCGGCCTTTCCACTTGTACCTCTGCTTACATGATGGCTATGGCAACAGCAGCGTTTTTGGTCATGATCTTCAACATAATTGTGTTTCGAATTTTCAGTTATCACTTTACACATTCGTTCTTTTTCTACACTGGAGTGTGTAAGTTACTTAATTACATGAGCTCAGTCACCCTGTTCGTGTCAGTGTGGTTCACAGTCATGTTCACATTTGATCGATATGTATTTATATGTTGTGAGAGGCTGAAAACAAAGTATTGCAGAGTGAGGATAGCGGGTGCAGTTATAATGATCACCACTGCCCTTGTTTGTCTGGAGAACATACCCTATTGGTTTGCATATGAACCTGAACAAGTCATTGATCAATTACAGTGGGGTTGCCGCACAAAGTTGAACTTCTTCACTTCGCCGTTGGGTACAGCATTCTCCTGGTTACAAAGCATATTAGTTCCTTGGCTTCCATTTCTTTTGCTATTCACATTTAACTGCTTGACCATAAGGCGTATTGTCGTCGCCAATAGATCTCGCAGAGCTGTCCGTGGAAGCATTCATAAGACTCAAAGAGATCCAGAGATGGAAAGTCGAAGGAGGTCCATTATTTTACTCTTCACAATATCAGGGAGTTTTATTCTTCTCTGGCTGACAGCAGCTGTGAGCTTTTTATCGACTAGGATAACAAACACTGCACATTATCGAGGTGATTATGCAGCTCCTGCCTACATTGCCACTGAAACGGGCTACATGCTCATGTATTTGAGTTCATGCACTAATGCGTGTATTTATACAGCCACACAAAGCAAATTCAGGGAAGAACTGAAGGAAATGCTAGCATTCCCTTGTTCATTTATTCTGATATTGCTCAATCGAAAGGAAAACTGATAAAAAGAAAATCTTATCTCTGCCTCCTTTTCATTCCTCTGCCTACGAAGGTTCTGATGAGGGGAAACAAATCCCTTGCATTTTACGTTCTGTAATTGTAAACTGTATACCTCAAGGCAGAATGGAAACCGTTGAGTTATACACCATATTTCATGAATGATATTATGTCACTGATTCATGTCAATGAAATAAAATAAGCTGAAATGGTATCAGTTTGTGGTCACCATTCGACCAACCTTGACATTTAAGGTGAAGTATTTCACTCTAATAAACCCAGACCCTCCGCTCTCACATCAATTTATTGCTCTTTCCAGGTGAGGTTACCAAGAATGCCTTACCATTTCAAACCCACCATTTGTCTGCAGCAAAGTGAATCTCAAAGTAATCTCAACTAATAAGAGAATAGCCGCTTTGGTTTGAAGGGCAGTGCTTGTCACTGGCCACTCGGGTGTTTTCCTATCTTGCTGGTGTTGGCAATTGAATAAAGATTCGTGCACCTTGTGCTTCTCACTGTGTCTCACAACTACACACACACAAAAAAGGAGAATAGCTGATGGCTCTCTGCGACTTCAGGGTGAACGGGATCAAAGTCCAACCCTTGGGAAAATGCAACTATCATTTGCTCTATCTAAACCTCCATTACCTTTTTTACTTCTATCATTTGTCTCTCAACCTCTTAGCTTCCTGTGCAAACTTCCCAGCTTTCACAAATTTTCTTTCACACTCAAGCCTTCCACACCCGGCAACATCCTAATAACTCTCTCCTGAACCCTCTCCAGCTGAATAATGTCCTTGGCAACTAGCACGAGACACAGTATTCCAGAAGAGCCCTTATCTTATAGAACCAATATCTTATAGAGCCTAAACATGACTTCAAAACTGCTGTACTCAAAGGACTGAACAATGAAAGCAAGCATGCCAAACACATTTTCAGTCGCCCTTTCTGTATGTGACGCAAACTTCAAAGGATTATGCACCTGCACCCCTTGGACCCTCGTGTTGTGAAGATGGATTGATTTGTTGAATAAAGCAAGGGATTTATCTTTTTTGTGTTGGGGGGATAGAACAGAGATTCCATAAGTACACCCCATAAGGTGGGGTACATAGCCGCTTGCAGATAACAGAAATGATTATGGGGTAGACAAGAAAAAGTCTATGGATAACTCATCCGTTCCAATTTTTTCATGATCTGTGCTTCCTTGGCTGCTCCTTAATGAGGAAGAATGGCTCAAGCCTTGGTGGGATTTGGACACACGTCCACCAGAGCATTACTTGGGTGTTTCGATTAATAATCCAACAATAGCAACTCTGGGTCATCTCCTCCCTGTTGGACCTTGAGATGATATTGCTGATCGTGTGCAGTCCCTGCATGGTTCATTCATTACCATGAAGAATGCAAATGGAAACTAATACACTCCGCTCTTTTGGTGTCACCGGTTTAATCAAAGGATGGGCATCTTCTATTTTTAACTGAGGAGATGTCCTTGTTCCTGCAGCTTCTACCAAGAAGAATCGTTCACATTGTAAGATCAAGTAATGATTATAAATTCGTTGTTCGTATAATTCTTGGGATTGGATATTGAGATCCGTCCAGTCACACAATAACAGTATACCAACAACATTCCTTGTCTTTTCAACTTCCTTCTGCAACTAGAACAACACTGACAAACATAACCTTTTTAAGAGAGGTTTTGAGATTTTTAACATTTAGGTTTTCATTAAATCAGATCTTTTCGCACTGTGCATTCACTTATTTTAAACATAAAAGTTCTGCATGGCTTGTTTCTAGAAACGGGGAATATGATCGCTGTTTATTTATTGGATTTGGGAGATGAGCGCTTTCTGAACATGCAGAAGCAGTCATCGAGCAATCTGTGGAAGCTATGACTTCAATTGCTGTTTGACTTTGTTCCTCTCTCAGCCCCTTCAAAGCAGCTTCATCCAGAGATAAAAATACATGGTGAATTGGTCGCTTCAATTCAGAACTGGCTTGCCCTGAGAAGGCCCTGGGAAGTGGTGGAAGCACATTTTTAGTCTTGCTGGTAGTCCGTCAGAATTCGTGTTCCAAAGTGAACTGAACTTGAACTTCTGTTGTTTGTGATAGAACGTAGCACATAAAATAGTACGGCAAAGGATTGAGGCATCCAACCCACGATGTTGTGCTGAATACGACATCAAATTGAATGTATCTCTTCTTTCTGCCCTTGATCCATATCCCTCCATTTCTTGAATTTTATTGTATTTATCTTAAAGTGTCTTAGAAAATCATAATGCTTCACTACCCCTGTTCTGAGGGGGTCTGGCCTAGTCTGTAGTATTGGGAGTAATGAAGACACTACATTACTTTACTCTTCCCGATATTGCACAGTATTATATTCATGTGAATGACTTTTCATCTACAAGTATGACTGTCACTGCATTTTAACAAAGTGATTATGCAGCTCCTGTCTACATTGCCACGGAAACAGGCCTCATGCTCATGTGCTGGAATTCTTGTACAACCGTATGCATTTATGCAGAAACACACAGTAAGTTCAGGCATGAGCTGGATGTAGTGTTGGCATTTCTTTGGCCATGTCTTCTCAAATGAGCCAATCGAAATTCAAAGTAAGAAATATCATATGATCTTTCTGTTTGTGTTGTCCTGTCTTAGGAAAACTCATGAAATGAAGCAAATGTATGACATTTCATATTCCTTGATTCAAATCTGAGTACTTGAATAAAAGTGATGAAAATTGTGCAATTACGTACCAATTACTAAGTTCCATTTGCGTGCTATACCAACATACGAGTTAGTGCGATTCCTTTCCCGGACATCCAAATCCCTCTGCCCTGAAACACTCAGATGTTTCTCTCCATTTCGATAATAAGTTGCCTTTTTCTTCCTCCAATTAAAACTCACATTTATCAGTGTTACATATCATCTGCTAAGTATTGGCCCATTATCCACAATGACTTTGCAAATTTCTTGTTTCTTCAGTACATCTTACGTCCATAACCTATTAGCGTGCAATCTTGCAAAACAGACTGTGGCACTTCCTCGTTCTTGTGGTGTGGATGAGGAAACCTGCTCCCAGATGCCTGGCTCTTTTGAAGGAGACCATGGTAGTGGGTTTGTGTTTCAACAGCTGCGTGAGGAGGGAGAGTGCACTTCGGTAGAAAATGTTACTTCAAATATAGAGAAAGTGTTGTTAGAGTCAAAAAGTAGAGTGCTGGAAAAGCACAGCTGGTCAGGCAGCATCCGAGGAGCAGGAGAGTCGGTGTTTTGACTTAATCTATTCATCAGGATTCACCACATTCCCGATGAAGGGCTTATGCTCGAAACGTCGACTCTCCTGCTTCTCAAGAATAAGCCCTTCATCACGAATGTGGTGAATCCTGACGAATAAATTAAGTTCAAACACCGACTCTCCTGCTCCTCGGTTGCTGCCTGACAGATTGTAGTTTTCCAGCACTACACCTTTTGACTCTGATCTCCATCATCTGCAGTCCTCACTTTCTCCAAAATGTCTCCCTGTTCCTGTGATCCCGAGGAGTAATGCCTTTTAAAAAGAGTGGATGAGATAGGGGCACCTCACCAATGCACCATCCTACTGCCCTGCTCCCATCGCCACCCCCCTCCCCAACAACATTCCTTCCTTTTTCTCCTTTTCTCTGTGGGTTTTTGGAGCACAGGTGTGGGTATCTGAAACAGCTCCTCACTGCCGTTCCCACACCGAAAGGCTTTGGATTTGGTTTCACATCTAGTGCTGCCATGACCGACTCCGGATCACTGTTTTCTGAAAGCTGCTCCGATCTGGGGGCCCGATACGCTCCTGGGAGGCTTCACCCAAATGGAGCGCTGCAGTCACAGATCTGGACAGCACAAAAACACACATTTCAGTCCAACTCGTACATGCCGATGAGATATCCAAAACTAATCCACTCCCATTTGCCATCACTTGACGCATACCTCTCTAAATCCGACCAAATCATATACCCGTCCAGATGCCTTTTAAATTTTATAATTGTACCAGCCTCCACCACTTCTCTGGCTGCTTATTGTGAAAACCCATCACTGTCTGCATGAAAATATTGCCCTTCGGCCCTTTTTCGATCTTTTTCCTCTCACCCTCAACTCATGCCCTCGATTTCTGGACTCCCTCAGCCCTCGGAAATGACTTTGTCTACTTATCCTACCCATGCCCCTTATGATGTTATAAACCTCCATAAGGTCACCTCTCAGCCTCCGACGCTTCAGGGAAAACAGCACCAGCTGATTCAGCCTCTCTCTGCAGCTCAAACACTCCAACACTGGCAACATCTTTGTAAATCTTTTCTGAATCCTTTAGAGCGTCACAAAATCCTTCCCAGAGGAGGGATGTAAACTGCCATCAATATTCCAAAGGTGGCCTGACGATTGTCCTCATCAATCTCTCTTCCAGGCCCTCATTCAGCGGTGGACTGTCATACCAGCCCTAGCCCGCAACCCATTGATACTGTGAACTGCAGCTCATTCCTGCGGCAGCTGAGGGAGTGTCATGACGGGAGTAATGACAGTGCCAACTGTGACTTCTCGGGCGTTGTCAGCAACCTTGGAGGACAGAAGAGTTCTGCCAGTTGTCACAACTCCTTGCAAGCTTCATGAGGGAGACAGGTTATTCTTATGAAAGCAACGTTATTGTAAACATAAAACCTTCAGCGAAGATTTGTTGCTGTGTCTGCATTGTGACTCACACTGGCACAACTGAAACAGGCTACCTCCTGCAGCATTCCGTTGTAGTTTTAAATACATGCCTTCAGGTTCATTTCCCCTTGTGAAGCCTACCATAATGTACAAACGAAACTCACTGTTACTACAACATCAATACAAATACAAGAGTTCATTAAACTCAATTCTCGGCATCATCAAAGGATACTTCGCTTGAGATTTTAACCCCCCTTGTCTCTAATTTCTGAAACATGTACTTACTGACGTCCTTTTGCAATTTTATAACTTCTTTCTGTGCTGCTGTTCTACTGTTTATAAGGAACAAGTTTTCACTCAAAGCACTAAACCAATAAAATCCATCTCTATAATTCAGGGGTTTTGAGGATGCCGAATAAAAATGTTTGTTCACAATAAATTTCTCAGTGTGCTCATTCCTGAAGAAGGGCTTTTGCCCAAAACATTGATTCTCCTGCTCCTCGGATGCTGCCTGACCTGCTTTGTTTTTCCAGCACCACATTTTTCAACCTTCGTCCTCAGTCCCAACTCAAGAAACAATTTGCAAATTAAATTTCAGCCATGTATCCACTTCTTGATGCAAAACTCCAGAATGCAAATTGCATGATACTTCATTGATGTTTCCAAACAATATCGTCACAGGCAAAGTTTAATTCAAAATGTAATCAGTGCTGAATTTCAATATTCTTGCAGTCAGTTCAGCCTACAGTTCTTACTGTTGTTATCGAATGTAATGATGAATTCAGAGAGAGCTTTCAGTAGATCCATCAACACTTCCATGAATTTCCTCAGGGTCGCTGAGGAAATGCACGCATTTGAACAGGAGCTCAAACACCACAACATTGCTTCAGTTTCCATTGCAATGTGTCCTTGATTTCTGCGGTCATCAGAGTAGTAAGCTGTATTTGTAAGCATGGTAATTACAAAACTCACAAAAGCTGTCAGCCACAGGAGTATAACACAACCTGAAATGGCGAAGAGTAAAATAATAGGTTTCTTTCTCTTCTCCATTTCCGGATGATGCTGAGGATCAGTCAGCTGACTCTGAAGTCCTCTGCGGGATCTGCTGCTCACTAGTATCGGTCTGGTTGTCGGCAAAACTGTTGTGATTCTGTAAAACCAGTGATATATTATTCCTGGGTCTGAAGAAAGGAAAGATACACGGTGCAGGCTGTTCCAGTGCATCTTGTTAACTATTTATTAAAATCCAAGTTTAACATTCGTGTGAATGTACTTGAAGCAGATGCAGACACGGCTCATGGTTATTTCTGTTACTACAGTTCTCACAGTGCAATGTCTTGTTTTATACTGTGTGCAACAAATAACGATACAGCGGTCAAATGTGAAGGCAACTGTGAACCAAACAGACAAATTGAGAACAAATTCAGCTTGCAGATATGGTTAATTTTGAATGATATACTCGAATCTGGAATTTTCTGTCTGGAAGGAGTTGCTCAGTCATTACGAGTTGTGTGATGTTATGGCATTATTAAGCTGTTGTTTTTATCCTAATATACAAATCATGAACAGAGAAACAGAGGAATTAGTAGTGGGAGAAGGCAATTCAACCTTTTAAGTCTGCTTCACCATTTAGCATGATCATGGCTGATATTGTACTAGTCTCCACTTCACTCACTTTCCTATCGCCCTTTATCCTGCTTTTCATCAGAAACTTTTTTTTTTCTCGACTACTTTGATTCATTCTGCCTCCACTGCACTCTAGGGCAGTGGTTTCCACAAATTCACAACTCAGTGAGAACAGTACTTTCTCGTCATCTCAGTTTTGAACCCTACGTATTCTCACGCTACATCAATAACGTCTATTTTTGGGATTGTCCCACAAGTGGGATCATCTGTTTGGTGTGCACCCTATCAATGTCCGACAGCATTTTGTGTACTTCAATCAGTTCCCCTTCATTGTTCTGAACTCCAGCGAGTGCAAACCCAAGCTATTCCACTACTCCTCACCTGATGGCCGTTTCATCCCTGGAATCAATGCAGCGAAGTTTTTCACAGCTGCCTCCACTGCAACCAAGTTCTTCCACAAGTTAGGAGACAAAAACTAGTCACGACACTTCAACGGTGTGATCACTCAAACGCAACATATAAGTGTAACGATACTTCTTTACCTTTATAATCCAGTACATTCTGCAAAGAAAAAATCCAGGATTTAATTTGCTTTTTTCGAAATATTTTTATGTGTTGCACCTGCTGATGCAATTTTGATTTCATTCACAAAGATGCCAAGACCACTTTTCACCGATGAACTTTGACTCTGCTAGACAATTAAATAATACGTTGTACTTTTATATTCCTTGCCAGCACGGACAACCTTGCACTTACCTGCATTAACTTCCATCTGAAAGATTGTGGCACATTCCCCGAGCCCATCAACATTCAGCTGTAACTTTTTTTTTGCTGATCGTAACATGCATTTCCACCTATCTCAGCATCATCCTCAAATTTTATTATGTTACACTCTGTCCCTCCTTGCAGATCATTAATGCAGCTGGTAAATGTTTGAGGTCCAAGAATCGAACTCTGCAGTATCCCACTAGCAGCTGCACCATTCAGAGAGCTACGCATTTATCCCTACCTTCTGTTTTCTGTCCATCATTCAGTCCTCTACTCAAACCAATACTCTACGTTTGAACTATGTGGACAATAGAAAGTCAGAGTTTGTCCACCTCAATCTAAGAACATTGAATACGGGAATACATTGGCTGGGAGGATGGTTGAGGTGGGAAACCTTACGACCTTTGAAAAAGAGTTAATCCCGAAATGTCTTTGTATTCAAAGTTATTGTCCTCTGCTGGAGAAGTGGGGCTTGTGTAGATTTTGTGTGGCATTAATAATAGTGTTGATGAATTACCTCTACTGAACTGCATAATTCGATGAACTTATTTTACAGTATAAGCATTCTGCCAGGGAACACCGTTCATATATTTGATGTTGGGATGGCTTTGAATGTTCATAGCATTTAGTCTATCACAATGTTCTGTTTTCTGATTTTGCTTTGAAATCATTGAATTTTCAAATTCCCAGCTTTTTACAGAATTTGACCACTTCTTTAAAATGATGCAATCCTCAATTAATTGAGAAAACGGTGCAGAACAAAAATGGATCAATTAAGATGGAACAAAGAGAGAAATTAGCAATGTAAATGAATAAAACCAAATGAATAAATGAAATAAACGTCGGGTTTTACGCAGACATATTATGAAAGGTGGCAAGGTAGTTTGTGATGGTAGGATTACAAACTAACTATTTTTAGACTTTATCAGACTAGACAAGTAAAGCTTAAGGCACTATGACCAAACAGTGTTGCTCTCTCATTGTAGAGAGAAGACTGGTGGCCCTGAGGGTCACCACACTTTAGGCAATGGGAGAACTTGAGGAGGAGACTCGTACATGGTAACTTCAGTCAGCGCAGGAATTGAACCCACACTGTCAGCATCACTCTGCATCGATAACGAGGCATCCAGATAGCTGACTCCCTCCCAGAAAATAATGCGAGAGAACAGATATCAGGAATTCATGATGAAATGTGACTCACTTACTTGGTGACGAGCGTAACGATGTTCTGCCTTGCTTCAGGAACTTAATTTTCACATTGCCTTTGGATGAATTGCTGTACACGACAGAACTGGAAACTGAATCACAGACAGTTCGATACATTTGTGATAGTTACCAAGAAAGGACATACGGATTTAGGAATGATCTGTCACATATGAACAATCTAATTGAAGAATTATAAACTGCAACTGAGGCTGCTAAAAGGAACTCGGGGGAAACGGCATTAATGTGAGTAATTCTGCCATCCAATAACTTGCATTCAAAAAATAAGTTCATAGAAATTAAACAGTAATCATCATACCGATTAGCGATGAACACTAACTTGCCTGTATTTTGACTTGTGCCCAGCTATTTCGGTCTAACATATGTCCACATCAATGTGAATGAATTCTAGGCATTTCAGCTATGACAGAGGCAAAAATAAGCCTTTATGATCATTAGTCTTGAAGACTCTCAGCACATTTTATTGAGTTAGGAATACAGAAACATTGTAAAAAGGAACAACAACCTGCTTTTCGGGTGGTTCAGAATGCTCTGACACTCAGTATGCTCCTGCAAGATCATCCAACTCAGTATATTCTCCCACAGCTTTATCGTATTTTCTTACTCCGCATTCCTCAGAATACACCTACATCTTCATGGAAAGTGTTTCATGCATTATCCTCAACACGTTCCGATGGCAAAATAAACGTCAACAGGTTCAGCACTCTCTGGGTTAAGGCATTTAGCCTCAGCACAGTCCTAGAAAAATTTACCCTAGACCCTTAAACTCTAGCGTTTGGTTCTGGAGAAGCTTATTGCCTGGCTGGTCTCAAGGTCTGTCTTCCTCTGAAAATCTTGCCATTTTTTGATCAGTAAATGTGTTTTAACTTAAACACTTCATGGAATAAGTAGAAAATTGGGATGCGTGATTATTCCTGTCTTTTGAGTAACATCTGAACTTGTGGAAATAGTTTCTCAGATCATGATCTTCTATCCAAAGCATGATACGGCAATTTATCCCAATTGAAAATGAAAAATAATTTTCACTCCCCAGGGACACCGATAATTGCAGAAACTGAATAATAAATCTTGTTTATCAGCAGACTAGGTTGTCAGTCCATTTATTTTACTGAAAAGAATTGTGTGTTTCGTTGGAGCTGAGAACCTCAGACCAGCACCTGGGCACAACAATGGAAGGAATCATGAGATGAAACAAAGAACTGTAGATACTAAATGAATGAAACTAACACTGAGATTGCTGGAGAAACTTGGCAAGTCTGGCAGCATTTGAAAAGATAGAGCCAAGATATTGCCAGCTGTTCAACGTTTCGTCATTTTCTGATGTCTTTGCTCAGTCAACAAAAGGGTGACTTGCTAAGTACAGTTTAGGTATTAAAACATGCAACGTTCGCACTGTTAGTTCTTCAAACAATTTCACTTGTATTTCCAACAACATTTATGACGTTGGTCAAGCAACGACCTTTCATCTCAAAATTGATTTGAACACGTTTCTCTCTCCATATTATTAGAATTATAATTTTGCAAGTTGTGCAACATAAATTTGGGAATCAAGTCAGATGTTGCCAACAGTTTGGTAAAATATAATCAACATTAAAATATGCATTGATATACATGTATCGTTTCTGTGTCTCTCCCAAACTATTTAATTATATCCGACTTGAAGAGCTTCAAGTTGAGCTTGATCAGTTAATTACTCTAGAAAAGATTAATTGGATTTTGAATGTTGATCTTACATTTAATTAACATCGTGCCTCTGAAAAAATGTCGAAGTAAATCTTCAATACATAAGATAGAACTTCTCCCTTTTCTATGTCAAACATTCATCTGTGCAAGTTTTTTTCCATCTTCCTCGGCCTTTATTGGCTTGTCATTTTTTAATTAGTTTTGTTGCAGTAGCGCTTCAAGAACATTTCGTTTCAGATGGCCATCAAAATAGGAACATCAATAGGCCGTTCGGTCCCTTGAGCATGCTCTGCTATTCAATACGATCACGGCTGATTAGAAACTCCTCATGTCTACCTTCCTATCCTTTCCCCACAACCTTTGATACCCTCCTGATCAATAATCTATCTATTTCAGACTTATAAACACACAAGGACACTGCCCCCACAGCTGTCTCTCGGAAAAGTAGTCATGAATCTACAAAAATGGATGCATGCCATGTCAAAGGATGTTTCCCCCAAACAATGATAAATTTACTCGTGACACATCAAAACTGACTGTGCTACTGTTGGAAAAAAGAGAGAAAAAATGCTTAATAATTTCTCTCGTTAACAAGAACTAAAACAAAGCCAAGAAATTGACAGAGAACAATGACTAATTCCCATTCCTGTTGAGTGCGGGGGGGCAATGTCTTTTGGTCTGCGATGCTCTTCCAATTATAATACTTGGGTGAAAGGTGCATCTGTTATTCAGCTGTGTCATCTCCTCATGGACGCATAAGTGAAATGGAGCGGCAAAAAGTCTCTTCAGTGAACGTTATTCTGATGTTGCATCACATCTTTTTTCAACGAGGGACATCTTGCTCTATAAATAAGGTCTATTAACTGCCCTCAAAAGCGTTCCAATTAAGCCATCGATCTGGGTACAATTCCAACATTCTTCAGAGAATGGTGCAGCCAAACATTGTCCAAGTAAAAATAATTTACTATCCAATTCTCGCAGCCTTCGGCATTCCGGGTAAGTCAGTAATGTTATGTTGTTTCACCCAATCATTGAATTGTCACAGTCAGAAAGGGATGTCTAACACACTGCGATATATTTGACAGCTTCTAACACTTTGGTCAGTGAAGATCGCAGAGATGCAAGGAAATAGGGGCAGGAGGAGGTGAGGCAATAGTTAAAATTGTATTTCCATTCGTCAATGAATTGTTGACCTCCATTTTGTCGTAAGAGCAGGAAATCAATAAGTCACATGGAAAAGTATCACTGATTGCTAAATGAATGAAGCATAATATAGGGACTGGATATTTTCTTTCTGGCACATTCGAGAAGACAGTTCGCCTTTTTAAACTGAAGGGAAGCAGATTTAAAACAGAGATGAGAAGGGCTTACTTCCCTCAAAGAGCCGTGAATCTGTGTAATTCACAACCACATTTCTTGGTAGATGCAGGCATAATAAATATATTTAAGAATGGGATCGAAAATGTTGCAATAAATGTGCTGCAGGGCTGTGGACAGTAGGCCACAAAGTGAGACCGAGATGAAATCAGGCACGTTGATATCAAATTCTTGAACAGGATCGAAGGGCTGAATGGCCTCCCCGCTACTCGTTCTTATTTTCTAAGATCTAATCTCCTCAGCAGCTTCACATCCTTCTGAATGGACAGTAGCTCTCAGTGAATGCAATATTCCAGCTGATGCAGAAGTAGTGCCTGACACACGTTGAATGTAAGCTGCTTGCACTTGATCTCCGTGCCCGTACCAATTAACTGAGGTAACTTGCAAATCACTTGGTCAACCTGTCCCGCCAATGTCAGTGATGCATCCACCCAACTTCCTCTTCATCAGCATTCCATGGCAATACATTGTAAAAATGTCTATGGCTTTGTGGGAATTTAATCAAATTGTTTGGTACCACTCTTCGCTGCCTGTTTTAATTCGAGAGCTACACTGAACAGATAACTGTATAGTTCATGAGAGCCGGCTCCATAAAGTGAGGGACACGGTATGGATGCATTTATTTTTGATGACACCTGTGAATTGAAGCTCTTTGGATGAATGTCGTGGTTAAGTCGTAAAATCAGATTAATACATAATTTATAGGAGATAAAGCAAGGGGTCTAGGGAAGTATATTAAAAATCCATAGCGTTCAAGGATCTGTTGATACTACGATTTGGAAAGGTAAATTGAAACTTAACCTTGATAGTTGGCATTTTGCATATTTTATATTCCCTGATAGAGTTTAAATTTGCAATTGACAACATCTTCTCAAAGACTAGCTCCATCATGTTGACAAAAAAAACTCTCTGAAATCAGGCTTTTTTTTTGTATTTCCATAGAAATTCACCTCTTCGTACTTATAACTGCCAAAACATTCTCCACCTACTCACGGAAGCATTGAACTGGACAGCATGGAACGAAACCTTCTGCCTGAGTCATCCATGCTGACCAAATATTCTAAATCAATTCGGATCTATTTGCCAACATTTGACTATATCCCTTTACAGCCTTCCTATTAACATGGGCATCCTGATGCCATTTAATGTTAAAATTGGTCCAACCGCAACCACTTCACATCGCAGCTCATGCTGTACATGTAACACCCTCTGTGTGAAGTGGTTGTGCCTTGAGTCCCATTTTTTTCCCTCTCACCCTAAAGCCCATACCTTTTGGATACCTTCCCCACTACCGCCCTGGGGAAGTGATCTTGGGTATTCACACGATCTATACCCCTCATGGTTTCATTGACATCGATAAGATCACCCTCAACCTGTGATGCCCCAGGGAAAATAGTCCTTTTCTATTCATCCTTTCTCTACAGTTCAAACTCTGAAACCTTCGCAGCATCCCTTTAAATCCCTTTTGAGCCTTCCCACAGCAGGCTCCAAAGACTATTCATTTCATCCGAACACCTGAGATTCTATTTTCTGTATCTCTGCTTTCTTGTTATTGAAGTAGAGCCCAGAGAATGAAATAGTCTTTGGACTGCATTTGGAACAGAACGATTATGCCTTTTAAAGATACATCACAAAATTCTGTTTAATCCTTGATTATCCTCTTATTACCAACATATTTAAATTTGAGAGTATGCAATCTCAGATATAAGAATCAAATGAATATTCTATCGAGCCGACAGTACGTTTTCTGCATGCATCAGACTCATTTGAAAGCAAGAAATCTGCAATCTGTTGTGCCAGAGGTGATGCAGATTGTCGAAACTGCTTAAGTGACATGACCAGTAAATCATAATTAATGTGTTTCTCTTTTTCATTTATTCCTCAATTTGGTCTCTTTCTCTTGGTACCAGAATACCGGCTCTAATTAGAGAGGATTGGTGTTAAAACTTCGCCATTAGATCGATTACTTTGCTGCTTAAAATTGCTCTGCTTCAGTTAATACATTGTTAACAAATTGTTTCGTCTTTTGTTTGAGCGATATACCTTGTGTCAAATATTGCCCTGCTGATTCAAACAGTCGTTTTTAGGAACCATTGGGCTCAATTTTCCGACGCACTAAACTTTTAATGTTCCTGCGGTGATTTGATTTGGCCGTTGTTTCACATATCTGAAAGTAACCTAACCTATGAGAGGACAACTCCTACAATTCACTTTGAAATAGTTGAAAACAATTCACTGGATGATGTTGGAAACAAGCCAACTTATCAGTCTCGCCATTCTGTGTATTCAATGATTTGTTATCCCATAATACACTTTCCATTACTCGCACATAGTTAATAAAAAATAGCATTGCACAATTCTCTGAGTAGCAAACTTTTCAGAATTTCACCACGAAGTTTGTAGAATTTCTTTTTCTGAATGATTCTTCTGTTTGACTTTGATTCAATTGGCTTACAGCAAACTTGGCGACAATGATCATTCTCTCCAAGGGAAACTGCGGCCTTTCCACTTGTACCTCTGCTTACATGATGGCTATGGCAACAGCAGCGTTTTTGGTCATGATCTTCAACATAATTGTGTTTCGAATTTTCAGTTATCACTTTACACATTCGTTCTTTTTCTACACTGGAGTGTGTAAGTTACTTAATTACATGAGCTCAGTCACCCTGTTCGTGTCAGTGTGGTTCACAGTCATGTTCACATTTGATCGATATGTTGTGAGAGGCTGAAAACAAAGTATTGCAGAGTGAGGATAGCGGGTGCAGTTATAATGATCACCACTGCCCTTGTTTGTCTGGAGAACATACCCTATTGGTTTGCATATGAACCTGAACAAGTCATTGATCAATTACAGTGGGGTTGCCGCACAAAGTTGAACTTCTTCACTTCGCCGTTGGGTACAGCATTCTCCTGGTTACAAAGCATATTAGTTCCTTGGCTTCCATTTCTTTTGCTATTCACATTTAACTGCTTGACCATAAGGCGTATTGTCGTCGCCAATAGATCTCGCAGAGCTGTCCGTGGAAGCATTCATAAGACTCAAAGAGATCCAGAGATGGAAAGTCGAAGGAGGTCCATTATTTTACTCTTCACAATATCAGGGAGTTTTATTCTTCTCTGGCTGACAGCAGCTGTGAGCTTTTTATCGACTAGGATAACAAACACTGCACATTATCGAGGTGATTATGCAGCTCCTGCCTACATTGCCACTGAAACGGGCTACATGCTCATGTATTTGAGTTCATGCACTAATGCGTGTATTTATACAGCCACACAAAGCAAATTCAGGGAAGAACTGAAGGAAATGCTAGCATTCCCTTGTTCATTTATTCTGATATTGCTCAATCGAAAGGAAAACTGATAAAAAGAAAATCTTATCTCTGCATCCTTTTCATTCCTCTGCCTACGAAGGTTCTGATGAGGGGAAACAAATCCCTTGCATTTTACGTTCTGTAATTGTAAACTGTATACCTCAAGACAGAATGGAAACCGTTGAGTTATACACCATATTTCATGAATGATATTATGTCACTGATTCATGTCAATGAAATAAAATAAGCTGAAATGGTATCAGTTTGTGGTCACCATTCGACCAACCTTGACATTTAAGGTGAAGTATTTCACTCTAATAAACCCAGACCCTCCGCTCTCACATCAATTTATTGCTCTTTCCAGGTGAGGTTACCAAGAATGCCTTACCATTTCAAACCCACCATTTGTCTGCAGCAAAGTGAATCTCAAAGTAATCTCAACTAATAAGAGAATAGCCGCTTTGGTTTGAAGGGCAGTGCTTGTCACTGGCCACTCGGGTGTTTTCCTATCTTGCTGGTGTTGGCAATTGAATAAAGATTCGTGCACCTTGTGCTTCTCACTGTGTCTCACAACTACACACACACAAAAAAGGAGAATAGCTGATGGCTCTCTGCGACTTCAGGGTGAACGGGATCAAAGTCCAACCCTTGGGAAAATGCAACTATCATTTGCTCTATCTAAACCTCCATTACCTTTTTACTTCTATCATTTGTCTCTCAACCTCTTAGCTTCCTGTGCAAACTTCCCAGCTTTCACAAATTTTCTTTCACACTCAAGCCTTCCACACCCGGCAACATCCTAATAACTCTCTCCTGAACCCTCTCCAGCTGAATAATGTCCTTGGCAACTAGCACGAGACACAGTATTCCAGAAGAGCCCTTATCTTATAGAACCAATATCTTATAGAGCCTAAACATGACTTCAAAACTGCTGTACTCAAAGGACTGAACAATGAAAGCAAGCATGCCAAACACATTTTCAGTCGCCCTTTCTGTATGTGACGCAAACTTCAAAGGATTATGCACCTGCACCCCTTGGACCCTCGTGTTGTGAAGATGGATTGATTTGTTGAATAAAGCAAGGGATTTATCTTTTTTGTGTTGGGGGGATAGAACAGAGATTCCATAAGTACACCCCATAAGGTGGGGTACATAGCCGCTTGCAGATAACAGAAATGATTATGGGGTAGACAAGAAAAAGTCTATGGATAACTCATCCGTTCCAATTTTTTCATGATCTGTGCTTCCTTGGCTGCTCCTTAATGAGGAAGAATGGCTCAAGCCTTGGTGGGATTTGGACACACATCCACCAGAGCATTACTTGGGTGTTTCGATTAATAATCCAACAATAGCAACTCTGGGTCATCTCCTCCCTGTTGGACCTTGAGATGATATTGCTGATCGTGTGCAGTCCCTGCATGGTTCATTCATTACCATGAAGAATGCAAATGGAAACTAATACACTCCGCTCTTTTGGTGTCACCGGTTTAATCAAAGGATGGGCATCTTCTATTTTTAACTGAGGAGATGTCCTTGTTCCTGCAGCTTCTACCAAGAAGAATCGTTCACATTGTAAGATCAAGTAATGATTATAAATTCGTTGTTCGTATAATTCTTGGGATTGGATATTGAGATCCGTCCAGTCACACAATAACAGTATACCAACAACATTCCTTGTCTTTTCAACTTCCTTCTGCAACTAGAACAACACTGACAAACATAACCTTTTTAAGAGAGGTTTTGAGATTTTTAACATTTAGGTTTTCATTAAATCAGATCTTTTCGCACTGTGCATTCACTTATTTTAAACATAAAAGTTCTGCATGGCTTGTTTCTAGAAACGGGGAATATGATCGCTGTTTATTTATTGGATTTGGGAGATGAGCGCTTTCTGAACATGCAGAAGCAGTCATCGAGCAATCTGTGGAAGCTATGACTTCAATTGCTGTTTGACTTTGTTCCTCTCTCAGCCCCTTCAAAGCAGCTTCATCCAGAGATAAAAATACATGGTGAATTGGTCGCTTCAATTCAGAACTGGCTTGCCCTGAGAAGGCCCTGGGAAGTGGTGGAAGCACATTTTTAGTCTTGCTGGTAGTCCGTCAGAATTCGTGTTCCAAAGTGAACTGAACTTGAACTTCTGTTGTTTGTGATAGAACGTAGCACATAAAATAGTACGGCAAAGGATTGAGGCATCCAACCCACGATGTTGTGCTGAATACGACATCAAATTGAATGTATCTCTTCTTTCTGCCCTTGATCCATATCCCTCCATTTCTTGAATTTTATTGTATTTATCTTAAAGTGTCTTAGAAAATCATAAAGCTTCACTACCCCTGTTCTGAGGGGGTCTGGCCTAGTCTGTAGTATTGGGAGTAATGAAGACACTACATTACTTTACTCTTCCCGATATTGCACAGTATTATATTCATGTGAATGACTTTTCATCTACAAGTATGACTGTCACTGCATTTTAACAAAGTGATTATGCAGCTCCTGTCTACATTGCCACGGAAACAGGCCTCATGCTCATGTGCTGGAATTCTTGTACAACCGTATGCATTTATGCAGAAACACACAGTAAGTTCAGGCATGAGCTGGATGTAGTGTTGACATTTCTTTGGCCATGTCTTCTCAAATGAGCCAATCGAAATTCAAAGTAAGAAATATCATATGATCTTTCTGTTTGTGTTGTCCTGTCTTAGGAAAACTCATGAAATGAAGCAAATGTATGACATTTCATATTCCTTGATTCAAATCTGAGTACTTGAATAAAAGTGATGAAAATTGTGCAATTACGTACCAATTACTAAGTTCCATTTGCGTGCTATACCAACATACGAGTTAGTGCGATTCATTTCCCGGACATCCAAATCCCTCTGCCCTGAAACACTCAGATGTTTCTCTCCATTTCGATAATAAGTTGCCTTTTTCTTCCTCCAATTAAAACTCACATTTATCAGTATTACATATCATCTGCTAAGTATTGGCCCATTATCCACAATGACTTTGCAAATTTCTTGTTTCTTCAGTACATCTTACGTCCATAACCTATTAGCGTGCAATCTTGCAAAACAGACTGTGGCACTTCCTCGTTCTTGTGGTGTGGATGAGGAAACCTGCTCCCAGATGCCTGGCTCTTTTGAAGGAGACCATGGTAGTGGGTTTGTGTTTCAACAGCTGCGTGAGGAGCGAGAGTGCACTTCGGTAGAAAATGTTACTTCAAATATAGAGAAAGTGTTGTTAGAGTCAAAAAGTAGAGTGCTGGAAAAGCACAGCTGGTCAGGCAGCATCCGAGGAGCAGGAGAGTCGGTGTTTTGACTTAATCTATTCATCAGGATTCACCACATTCCCGATGAAGGGCTTATGCTCGAAACGTCGACTCTCCTGCTTCTCAAGAATAAGCCCTTCATCACGAATGTGGTGAATCCTGACGAATAAATTAAGTTCAAACACCGACTCTCCTGCTCCTCGGTTGCTGCCTGACAGATTGTAGTTTTCCAGCACTACACCTTTTGACTCTGATCTCCATCATCTGCAGTCCTCACTTTCTCCAAAATGTCTCCCTGTTCCTGTGATCCCGAGGAGTAATGCCTTTTAAAAAGAGTGGATGAGATAGGGGCACCTCACCAATGCACCATCCTACTGCCCTGCTCCCATCGCCACCCCCCTCCCCAACAACATTCCTTCCTTTTTCTCCTTTTCTCTGTGGGTTTTTGGAGCACAGGTGTGGGTATCTGAAACAGCTCCTCACTGCCGTTCCCACACCGAAAGGCTTTGGATTTGGTTTCACATCTAGTGCTGCCATGACCGACTCCGGATCACTGTTTTCTGAAAGCTGCTCCGATCTGGGGGCCCGATACGCTCCTGGGAGGCTTCCCCCAAATGGAGCGCTGCAGTCACAGATCTGTACAGCACAAAAACACACATTTCAGTCCAACTCGTACATGCCGATGAGATATCCAAAACTAGTCCACTCCCATTTGCCATCACTTGACGCATACCTCTCTAAATCCGACCAAATCATATACCCGTCCAGATGCCTTTTAAATTTTATAATTGTACCAGCCTCCACCACTTCTCTGGCTGCTTATTGTGAAAACCCATCACTGTCTGCATGAAAATATTGCCCTTCAGCCCTTTTTCGATCTTTTTCCTCTCACCCTCAACTCATGCCCTCTATTTCTGGACTCCCTCAGCCCTCGGAAATGACTTTGTCTACTTATCCTATCCATGCCCCTCATGATGTTATAAACCTCCATAAGGTCACCTCTCAGCCTCCGACGCTCCAGGGAAAACAGCACCAGCCGATTCAGCCTCTCTCTGTTGCTCAAACACTCCAACACTGGCAACATCTTTGGAAATCTTTTCTGAATCCTTTAGAGCTTCACAAAATCATTTCCAGAGGAGGGATGTAAACTGTCATCATTATTCCAAAGGTGGCCTGACGATTGTCCTCATCAATCTCTCTTCCAGGCCCGCATTCAGCGGTGGACTGTCATACCAGCCCGAGCCCCAACCCATTGATACTGTGAACTGCAGCTCCTTCCTGCGGCAGCTGAGGGAGCGTCATGATGGGAATAATGACAGTGCAAACTGTGACTTCTTGGGTGTTGTCAGCAACCTTGGCGGACAGAAGAGTTCTGCCAGTTGTCACAACTCCTTGCAACCATCATGAGGGAGACAGGTTATTCTTATGACAGCAACGTTATTGAAAACATAAAACTTTCAGCGAAGACTTGTTGCTGTGTCTGCATTGTGACTCACACTGGCACAACTGAAACAGGCGACCTTCTGCAGAATTCCGTTGTAGTTTTAAATACATGCCTTCAGGATCATTTCCCCTTGGTAAGCCTACGATAATGTACAAACGAAATTCACTCTTATTACAACATCAATGCGAATACAAGAGCTCATTAAACTCAATTCTCGGCATCATCAAGGGATACTTCGCTTGAGATTTTAACCCTCCTTGTCTCTAATTTCTGAAACATGTACTAACTGACGTCCTTTTGCAATTTTATAACTTCTTTCTGTGCTGCTGTACTCCTGTTTCTAAGGAACAAGTTTTCATTGAAAGCACTTAACCATTAAAATCCATCTCTATAATTCAGGGGTTTTGATGATGCCTCATAAAAAAGTTTGTTCACAATAGATTTCTCAGTGTGCTCATTCCTGAAGAAGGGCTTATGCCCGAAACGTCGATTCTCCTGCTCCTCGGATGCTGCCTGGCCTGCTGTGTTTTTCCAGCACCACATTTTTCAACCTTCGTCCTCAGTCCCAACCCAAGAAACAATTTGCAAATTAAATTTCAGCCTTGTCTCCCCTTCTTGATGCAAAACTCCAGAATGCAAATTGCATGATACTTCATTGATGTTTCCAAACAATATTATCACAGGCAAAGTTTAATTCAAAATGTAATCAGTGCTGAATTTCAATATTCTTGCAGGCAGTTCAGCCTACAGTTCTTACAGTGCCAGTGTTGTTTTCGAATGTAATGATGAATTCAGAGAGAGCTTTCAGTAGATCTATCAACACTTCCATGAATTTCCTCAGGGTCGCTGAGGAAATGCACGCATTTGAACAGGAGCTCAAACACCACAACATTGCTTCAGTTTCCATTGCAATCTGTCCTTGATTTCTGCGGTCATCAGAGTAGTAAGCTGTATTTGTAGGCATGGTAATTACAAAACTCACAAAAGCTGTCAGCCACAGGAGTATAACGCAACCTGAAATGGCGAAGAGTAAATAATAGGTTTCTTTCTCTTCTCCATTTCCGGATGATGCTGAGGATCAGTCAGCTGACTCTGAAGTCCTCTGCGGGATCTGCTGCTCGCAAGGATCGATCTGGTTGTTGGCAAAACTGTTTTGATTCTGTAAAACCAGTGATATATTATTCCTGGGTCTGAAGAAAGGAAAGATACACGGTGCAGGCTGTTCCAGTGCATCTTGTTAACTATTTATTTAGATCCAAGTTTAACATTCTTGGGAATGTCTTTGAAGCAGATGCAGACACCATAAGACCATAAGACCATAAGACATAGGAGTGGACGTAAGGCCATTCGACCAATCGAGTCCACTCCGCCATTCAATCATGGCTGATGGGCATTTCAACTCCACTTACCCGCATTCTCCCCGTAGCCCTTAATTCCCTGAGACAACAAGAATCTATCAATCTCTGCCTTGAAGACATTTAGCGTCCCAGCCTCCACTGCACTCTGTGGCAATGAATTCCACATGTCTCTGCATTTCGGTTCTGAATTTACCCCGTTTAATTCTAAGGCTGTGGCCACGGATCCTAGTCTCCTCACCTAATGGAAACAATTTCCTAGCGTCCACCCTTTCCAAGCCATGTATTATCTTGTACGTTTCTATTAAGTCTCCACCTAATCTTCTAAACTCCAATGAATACAATCCCATGATCCTCTGCCGTTCCTCATATGTTAGACCTACCATTCCAGGGATCATCCGTGTGAATCTCCGCTGGACACGTTCCAGTGCCAGTATGTCCTTCCTGACATACTTATAGTTATTTCTGTTCCTGCAGTTCTCACAGTGCAATGTCTTGTTTTATACTGTGTGCAACAAAGAACGATAAAGCGGTCAAATGTGAAGGCAACTGTGAACCAAACAGACAAATTGAGAACAAATTCAGCTTGCAGATATGGATAATTTTGAATGATAATATCGAATCTAGAATTTTCTGTCTGGAAGGACTTGCTCAGTCATTACGAGTTGTGTGATGGTATAGCATTATTAAGCTGTTGTTTTTATCCTGATATACCAATCATGAACAGAGAAACAGAGGAATTAGTAGTGGGAGAAGGCAATTGAACCATTTAAGTGTGCTCAACTATTTAGCATGATCAAGGTTGATATTGTCCTAGTCTCCACTTCACTCACTTTCCTATAGCCCTTTATCCTGCTTTTCATCAGAAACATTTTTTTTTCTCGACTACTTTGATTCATTCTGCCTCCACTGCACTCTGGGGCAGTGTTTTCCACAAATTCACAACTCACTGAGAACAGTACTTTCTCGTCATCTCAGTTTTGAACCCTACGTATTCTCACGCTACATCAATAACGTCTATTTTTGGGATTGTCCCACAAGTGGGATCATCTGTTTGGTGTGCACCCTATCAATGTCCGACAGCATTTTGTGTACTTCAATCAGTTCCCCTTCATTCCTCTGAACTCCAGCGAGTGCAAACCCAAACTATTCCACTACTCCTCACCTGATGGCCGTTTCATCCCTGGAATCAATACCGTGAAGTTTTTCACAGCTGCCTCCACTGCAACCAAGTTCTTCCACAAGTTAGGAGACAAAAACTAGACACTATACTTCAACGTTGTGGCCACTCAAACGCAATATATAATTGTAACGATACTTCTTTACCTTTATAATCCAGTACATTCTGCAAAAAAAATCAAGGATTTAATTTGGTTTTTTCGAAATATTTTTATGTGTTGCACCTGCTGACCCAATTTTGATTTCATTCACAAAGATGCCAAGACCACTTTTCACCGATGAACTTTGACTCTGCGAGACAATTAAATAATACGTTGTACTTTTATATTCCTTGCCAGCACGGACAACCTTGCACTTAACTGCATTAACTTCCATCTGAAAGATTGTGGCCCATTCCCCGAGCCCATCAACATTCAGCTGTAACTTTTTTTTTGCTGATCGTAACATGCATTTCCACCTATCTCAGCATCATCCTCAAATTTTATTATGTTACACTCTGTCCCTCCTTGCAGATCATTAATGCAGCTGGTAAATGTTTGAGGTCCAAGAATCGAACTCGCAGTATCCCACTAGCAGCTGCACCATTCAGAGAGCTACCCATTTATCCCGACCTTCTGTTTTCTGTCCATCATTCAGTCCTCTACTCAAACCAATACTCTACGTTTGAACTATGTGGACAATAGAAAGTCAGAGTTTGTCCACCTCAATCTAAGAACATTGAATACGGGAATACATTGGCTGGGAGGATGGTTGAGGTGGGAAACCTTACGACCTTTGAAAAAGAGTTAATCCCGAAATGTCTTTGTATTCAAAGTTATTGTCCTCTGCTGGAGAAGTGGGGCTTGTGTAGATTTTGTGTGGCATTAATAATAGTGTTGATGAATTACCTCTACTGAACTGCATAATTCGATGAACTTATTTTACAGTATAAGCATTCTGCCAGGGAACACCGTTCATATATTTGATGTTGGGATGGCTTTGAATGTTCATAGCATTTAGTCTATCACAATGTTCTGTTTTCTGATTTTGCTTTGAAATCATTGAATTTTCAAATTCCCAGCTTTTTACAGAATTTGACCACTTCTTTAAAATGATGCAATCCTCAATTAATTGAGAAAACGGTGCAGAACAAAAATGGATCAATTAAGATGGAACAAAGAGAGAAATTAGCAATGTAAATGAATAAAACCAAATGAATAAATGAAATAAACGTCGGGTTTTACGCAGACATATTATGAAAGGTGGCAAGGTAGTTTGTGATGGTAGGATTACAAACTAACTATTTTTAGACTTTATCAGACTAGACAAGTAAAGCTTAAGGCACCATGACCAAACAGTGTTGCTCTCTCATTGTAGAGAGAAGACTGGTGGCCCTGAGGGTCACCACACTTTAGGCAATGGGAGAACTTGAGGAGGAGACTCGTACATGGTAACTTCAGTCAGCGCAGGAATTGAACCCACACTGTCAGCATCACTCTGCATCGATAACGAGGCATCCAGATAGCTGACTCCCTCCCAGAAAATAATGCGAGAGAACAGATATCAGGAATTCATGATGAAATGTGACTCACTTACTTGGTGATGAGCGTAACGATGTTCTGCCTTGCTTCGGGAACTTAATTTTCACATTGCCTTTGGATGAATTGCTGTACACGACAGAACTGGAAACTGAATCACAGACAGTTCGATACATTTGTGATAGTTACCAAGAAAGGACATACGGATTTAGGAATGATCTGTCACATATGAACAATCTAATTGAAGAATTATAAACTGCAACTGAGGCTGCTAAAAGGAACTCGGGGGAAACGGCATTAATGTGAGTAATTCTGCCATCCAATAACTTGCATTCAAAAAATAAGTTCATAGAAATTAAACAGTAATCATCATACCGATTAGCGATGAACACTAACTTGCCTGTATTTTGACTTGTGCCCAGCTATTTCGGTCTAACATATGTCCACATCAATGTGAATGAATTCTAGGCATTTCAGCTATGACAGAGGCAAAAATAAGCCTTTATGATCATTAGTCTTGAAGACTCTCAGCACATTTTATTGAGTTAGGAATACAGAAACATTGTAAAAAGGAACAACAACCTGCTTTTCGGGTGGTTCAGAATGCTCTGACACTCAGTATGCTCCTGCAAGATCATCCAACTCAGTATATTCTCCCACAGCTTTATCGTATTTTCTTACTCCGCATTCCTCAGAATACACCTACATCTTCATGGAAAGTGTTTCATGCATTATCCTCAACACGTTCCGATGGCAAAATAAACGTCAACAGGTTCAGCACTCTCTGGGTTAAGGCATTTAGCCTCAGCACAGTCCTAGAAAAATTTACCCTAGACCCTTAAACTCTAGCGTTTGGTTCTGGAGAAGCTTATTGCCTGGCTGGTCTCAAGGTCTGTCTTCCTCTGAAAATCTTGCCATTTTTTGATCAGTAAATGTGTTTTAACTTAAACACTTCATGGAATAAGTAGAAAATTGGGATGCGTGATTATTCCTGTCTTTTGAGTAACATCTGAACTTGTGGAAATAGTTTCTCAGATCATGATCTTCTATCCAAAGTATGATACGGCAATTTATCCCAATTGAAAATGAAAAATAATTTTCACTCCCCAGGGACACCGATAATTGCAGAAACTGAATAATAAATCTTGTTTATCAGCAGACTAGGTTGTCAGTCCATTTATTTTACTGAAAAGAATTGTGTGTTTCGTTGGAGCTGAGAACCTCAGACCAGCACCTGGGCACAACAATGGAAGGAATCATGAGATGAAACAAAGAACTGTAGATACTAAATGAATGAAACTAACACTGAGATTGCTGGAGAAACTTGGCAAGTCTGGCAGCATTTGTAAAGATAGAGCCAAGATATTGCCAGCTGTTCAACGTTTCGTCATTTTCTGATGTCTTTGCTCAGTCAACAAAAGGGTGACTTGCTAAGTACAGTTTAGGTATTAAAACATGCAACGTTCGCACTGTTAGTTCTTCAAACAATTTCACTTGTATTTCCAACAACATTTATGACGTTGGTCAAGCAACGACCTTTCATCTCAAAATTGATTTGAACACGTTTCTCTCTCCATATTATTAGAATTATAATTTTGCAAGTTGTGCAACATAAATTTGGGAATCAAGTCAGATGTTGCCAACAGTTTGGTAAAATATAATCAACATTAAAATATGCATTGATATACATGTATCGTTTCTGTGTCTCTCCCAAACTCTTTAATTATATCTGTCTTGAAGAGCTTCAAGTTGAGCTTGATCAGTTAATTACTTTAGAAAAGATTAATTGGATTTTGAATGTTGATCTTACATTTAATTAACATCGTGCCTCTGAAAAAATGTCGAAGTAAATCTTCAATACATTAGATAGAATTTCTGCCTTTTCTATGCCAAACATTCATCTGTGCAAGTTTTTTTCCATCTTCCTCGGCCTTTATTGGCTTGTCATTTTTAAATTTGTTTTGTTGCAGTCGCGCTTCAAGAACATTTCGTATCAGATGGCCATCAAAATAGGAACATTAATAGGCCATTCGGTCCCTTGAGCATGCTCTGCTATTCAATACGATCACGGCTGATTAGAAATTCCTCATGTCCACCTTCCTATCCTTTCCCCACAACCTTTCATCCCCTTCTAATCAATAATCTATCCATTTCAGACTTATAAACACACAAGGACACTGCCCCCACAGCTGTCTCTCGGAAAAGTAGTCATGAATCTACAAAAATGGATGCATGCCATGTCAAAGGATGTTTCCCCCAAACAATGATAAATTTACTCGTGACAAATCAAAACTGACTGTGCTACTGTTGGAAAAAAGAGAGAAAAAATGCTTAATAATTTCTCTCGTTAACAAGAACTAAAACGAAGCCAAGAAATTGACAGAGAACATTGACTAATTCCCATTCCTGTGGGGGGGGGGGGGGGATGTGCCAATGTCTTTTGGTCTGCGATGCTCTTCCAATTATAATACTTTGGTGAAAGGTGCATCTGTTATTCAGCTGTGTCATCTCCTCATGGACACATAAGTGAAATGGAGCGGCAAAAAGTCTCTTCAGTGAACGTTATTCTGACGTTGCATCACATTTTTTTTCAACGAGGGACACATTGCTCTATAAATAAGGTCTATTAACTGCCCTCAAAAGCGTTCCAATGAAGCCATCGATCTGGGTACATTTCCAACATTCTTCAGAGAATGGTGAAGCCAAACATTGTCCAACTAAAAATAATTTACTATCCGATTCTCGCAGCCTTCGGCATTCCGGGTAAGTCAGTAATGTTATGTTGTTTCACCCAATCATTGAATTGTCACAGTCAGAAAGGGATGTCTAACACACTGCTATATGTTTGACAGCTTCTAACACTGTGGTCAGTGAAGATCGCAGAGACGCACAGGAAATAGGGGCAGGAGGAGGTGAGGCAATAGTTAAAATTGTATTTCCATTCGTCAATGAATTGTTGACCTCCATTTTGTCGTAAGAGCAGGAAGTCAATAAGTCAAATGGAAAAGTATCACTGATTGCTAAATGAATGAAGCATAATATAGGGACTGGATATTTTCTTTCTGGCACATTCGAGAAGACAGTTCGCCTTTTTAAACTGAAGGGAAGCAGATTTAAAACAGAGATGAGAAGGGCTTACTTCCCACAAAGAGCCGTGAATCTGTGTAATTCACAACCACATTTCTTGGTAGATGCAGGCATAATAAATATATTTAAGAATGGGATCGAAAATGTTGTAATAAATGTGCTGCAGGGCTGTGGACAGTAGGCCACAAAGTGAGACCGAGATGAAATCAGGCACGTTGATATCAAATTCTTGAACAGGATCGAAGGGCTGAATGGCCTCCCAACTCCTCGTTCTTATTTTCTAAGATCTCATCTCCTCAGCAGCTTCACATCCTTCTGAATGGACAGTAGATCACAGTGAAAGCAATATTCCAGCTGAGGCAGAAGTAGTGCCTGACACACGTTGAATGTCAGCTGCTTGCACTTGATCTCCGTGCCCGGACCAATTAACTGAGGTAACTTGCAAATCACTTGGTCAACCTGTCCCGCCAATGTCAGTGATGCATCCACCCAACTTCCTCTTCATCAGCATTCCATGACAATACATTGTAAAAATGTCTATGGCTTTGTGGGAATTTAATCAATTTGTTTGGTACCACTCTTCGCTGCCTGTTTTAATTCGAGAGCTACACTGAACAGATAACTGTATAGTTCATGAGAGCCGGCTCCATAAAGTGAGGGACACGGTATGGATGCATTTATTTTTGATGATACCTGTGAATTGAAGCTCTTTGGATGAATGTCGTGGTTAAATCGTGCAATCAGATTAATACATAATTTATAGGAGTTAAAGCAAGGGGTCTAGGGAGGTATATTAAAAATCCGTAGCGTTCAAGGATCTGTTGATACTACGATTTGGAAAGGTAAATTGAAACTTAACCTTGATAGTTGGCATTTTGCATATTTTATATTCCCTGATAGAGTTTAAATTTGCAATTGACAACATCTTCTCAAAGACTAGCTCCATCATGTTGACAAAAAAATTCTCTCTCAAATCAGGCTTTTTTTTTGTATTTCCATAGAAATTCACCTCTTCGTACTTATAACTGCCAAAACATTCTCCACCTACTCACGGAAGCATAGAACTGGACAGCATGGAACGAAACCTTCTGCCTGAATCATCCATGCTGAACAATTATTCTAAATCAATTTGGCTCTATTTGCCAACATTTGACTATATCCCTTTACAGCCTTCCTATTAACATGGGCATCCTGATGCCATTTAATGTTAAAATTGGTCCAACCGCAACCACTTCACATCGCAGCTCATGCTGTACATGTAACACCCTCTGTGTGAAGCGGTTGTGCCTTGAGTCCCATTTTTTTTCCCTCTCACCCTAAAGCCCATACCTTTTGGATACCTTCCCCACCACCGCCCTGGGGAAGTGATCTTGGGTATTCACACGGTCTATACCCCTCATGATTTCATTGACTTCGATAAGATCACCCTCAACCTGTGATGCCCCAGGGAAAATAGTCCTTTTCTATTCATCCTTTCTCTACAGTTCAAACTCTGAAACCTTCGCAGCATCCATTTAAATCCCTTTTGAGCCTTCCCACAGCAGGCTCCAAAGAATATTCATTTGATCCGAACACCTGAGATTGTATTTTGTGTATCTCTGCTTTCTTGTTATTGACGTAGAGCCCAGAGAATGAAATAGTCTTTGGACTGCATTTGGAACAGAACGATTATGGCCTTTTAAAGATACATCACAAAATTCTCTTTGCTCCTTGATTATCCTCTTATTACCAACATATTTGAATTTCAGAGTATGCAATCTCAGATATAAGAATCAAATGAATATTCTATCGAGCCGACAGTACGTTTTCTGCATGCATCAGACTCATTTGAAACCAAGAAATCTGCATTCTGTTGTGTCAGAGGTGATGCAGATTGTCGAAACTGCTTAAGTGACATGACCAGTAAATCATAATTAATGTGTTTCTCTTTTTCATTTATTCCTCAATTTGGTCTCTTTCTCTTGGTACCAGAATACCGGCTCTAATTAGAGAGGATTGGTGTTAAAACTTCGCCATTAGATCGATTACTTTGCTGCTTAAAATTGCTCTGCTTCAATTAATACATTGTTAACAAATTGTTTCGTCTTTTGTTTGAGCGATATACCTTGTGTCAAATATTGCCCTGCTGATTCAAAGAGTCGTTTTTAGGAACCATTGGGCTCAATTTTCCGAGGCACTAAACATTTTAATATTCCTGCGGTGATTTGATTTGGCCGTTGTTTCACATATCTGAAAGTAACCTAACCTATGAGAGGACAACTCCTACAATTCACTTTGAAATAGTTGAAAACAATTCACTGGATGATGTTGGAAATAAGCCAACTTATCAGTCTCGCCATTCTGTGTATTCAATGATTTGTTATCCCATAATACACTTTCCATTACTCGCACACAGTTAATAAAAAATAGCATTGCACAATTCTCTGAGTAGCAAACTTTTCAGAATTTCACCACGAAGTTTGTAGAATTTCTTTTTCTGAATGATTCTGCTGTTTGACTTTGATTCAATTGGCTTACAGCAAACTTGGCGACAATGATCATTCTCTCCAAGGGAAACTGCGGCCTTTCCACTTGTACCTCTGCTTACATGATGGCCATGGCAACAGCAGCTTTTCTGGTCATGATCTTCAACATAACTTTCGTTCGAATTTTCAGTTTTCACTTGACACATTCGTTCTTTTTCTACACTGGAGTGTGTAAGTTACTTAATTACATGAGCTCAGTCACCCTGTACATGTCAGTGTGGTTCACAGTCATGTTCACTTTTGATCGATATGTATTTATATGTTGTGAGAGGCTGAAAATAAAGTATTGCAGATTGAGGATAGCGGGTGCAGTTATAATGATCACCACTGCCCTGGTTTGTCTGGAGAACATACCCTATTGGTTTGCATATGAACCTGAACAAGTAATTGATCAATTCCAGTGGGGTTGCCGCACAAAGTTGAACTTCTTCACTTCGCCGTTGGGTACAGCATTCTCCTGGTTACAAAGTATATTAGTTCTTTGGCTTCCATTTCCTTTGCTATTCACATTTAACTGCTTGACCATCAGGCGTATTGTCATCGCCAATAGATCTCGCAGAGCTGTCCGAGGAAACCTTCATAAGAGTCAAAGAGACCCAGAGACGGAAAGTCGAAGGAAATCCATTATTTTACTCTTCACTATATCAGGGAGTTTTATTCTTCTTTGGCTGACAGCAGCTGTGAGCTTTTTATCTACGAGGATAACAAACACTGCACATTATCGAGGTGATTATGCAGCTCCTGCCTACATTGCCACTGAAACGGGCTACATGCTCATGTATTGGAGTTCATGCACTAACGTGTGTATTTATACAGCCACACAAAGCAAATTCAGGGAAGAACTGAAGGAAATGTTAGCATTCCCTTGTTCATTTATTCTGATATTGGTCAATCGAAAGAAAAAGTGATAAAAAGAAAATCTTATCTCTGCCTCCTTTTCATTCCTCTGCCTACGAAGGTTCTGATGAGGAGAAACAAATCCCTTGCATTTTACGTTCTGGAATTGTCAACTGTATATCTCAAGACAGAATGGAAACCGTTGAGTTATTAATTCTTTGGCTTCCATTTCCTTTGCTATTCACATTTAACTGCTTGACCATCAGGCGTATCGCTTTTCGTGAATGATATTATGTAAATGATTCATGTCAATGAAATAAAATAAGCGGAAATTGTATCAGTATGTGGTCACCATTCAAACCACCTTGACATTGAAGCTGAACTATTCCACTCTAATAAACCCAGACCCTCCGCTCTCACATCAATTCATTGCGCTTTCCAGCTGAAGTTACCAAGAATGCCTTACCATTTCAAACCCGCCACTTGTCTGCAGCAAAGTGAATCTCAAAGTAATCTCAACGAATAAGAGAATAGCTGATGGCTCTCTGCGACTTCAGGGTGAACGGGATCAAAGTCCAACCCTTGGGAAAATGCAACTATCATTTGCTCTATCTAAACCTCCATTACCATTAATTTTTTACTTCTATCATTTGTCTCTCAACCTCTCAGCTTCCAGTGCAAAATTCCCAGCTTTCACAATTATTCTTTCACACTCAAGCCTTCCACACCCGGCAACATCCTAATAAGTCTCTCCTGAACCTTCCCCAGCAGAATAATGTCCTTCCTTCAACTTGGCAACTGGCACTAGACACAGTATTCCAGAAGAGCCCTTACCAATATCTTATCGAACCTAAACATGACTTCACAACTGCTGTACTCAAAGGACGGAACAATGAAAGCAAGCATGCCAAACGCATCTTCACTTGCCCTTTTTGTATGTGCTGCAAACTTCAAAGAATTATGCACCAGCAGCCCTTGGACCCTCGATTCTACAATACTGCGCAAAAGCGTACCCTTAATTGCATTAGCCCGACCGTTGTTTGTTGAACCAAAATGCAAGGCATTCCATTCATTCAAATAGAAATCCATCTGCTCTGTTTCAGGTCACTGTCTCTTTGACCAAGATACCTTTGTAACCTTAGAAAACTCACTATAATCTCTCCAACGCCACCAGTTTACGAACCACCAAACGTTTAAATTACGCCTTCTACATTCCTATGCAAAAGAGGAGACAGAACTGATGCCTGTGAGCACTGCTGGCCAAAGGCCCCATTAGGAATTAATTCTCTAACATTCCTGCCTGTCTCCTGCCATTAATCAATTATGTATCCAATTGGCAAGCTTACCCAGAATCGCGTGCTGATTCACCTACCATGCGGAAATAGTCCAAGGATTTGCTAAAGTCCACGTAAACTATGTAAACTGCTCTGCCTTCATCAATTGGTTTGGGAGCTTGTTGAAAAAAAGTTCTCAATCAAGTTTGTCAGATACAATTGTCCTCGCACAAAACCGTGCTGGCATTCCCGAATCATTTTTGTTCTTTCCTAAATGTCCATAAATCCTATCTTTTATAATAACCTCCAACAATTTACCCACAAAAGAAAACAGAATCACAAGTACATAGAACATAGAGCAGTACATCACAGTAAAGGCACTTCTGCCATTGATGTTGTGCTGTCCTTCTATGTTACTCTAAGATCAGACTAACCTACATACCCTTCATTGTACTATTTTCGATGTGCCTATGCAAGAGTCGCATAAATGTCCCTACTACCACTGACAACAGTGCATTCCACGCATCCACCAACCTCTGTGGAAAGAACCGACCTGAGATCTCCCTTCAAACTTCCTCCAATTCCCTTAAAATATGGAACCTCGTGACAGACATTTCTGCCATGGGGAAAAGTCTCTGGCTATCCACTTTATCTATGCCTTTCAACATCTTATCCACGCCTGTCACTTCATCTCTCATCCTTCTAAACTCCAAAGACAAAAGCTGTAGCTCTCTAAACCTTCTTTCGTATGACATGATCTTCAGTCCAGGGAGCATTCTGGGAAATCTCCTGTGGACCCTCTCTGAAGCTTCCACATCTTTCCAATAATGAGACGAATAGAACTGAACACCGTATTGCAAATGTGATCTAACAGAGCTCTAAAGAGCTGCACATAGTCTCACCGTTCTTAAACTCAGTCACTTTGGTAATGAAAGGCAAAGCATCAAGCGCCTTCTGAACAATCCCATCTACCTGGGTGGAAACTTTGAGGGATCTATGGACATGGTCACCAAGATCCATGTGTTCCTTAACACTGCCTAAACCCCTGTCTTTTCCCCAGTAGAAAATTACACAAAACCAGGTTATAGCCCATCAGGTTTATTTGGATGCAACAGCTTTCGGAGAACTGCTCATTCATCAGGTGCTTGTAGAGTATATGATTGTAAGACACAGTATTTATGGCAAAAGTTTACAATGTGATGCAACTGAAATTACATATTGAAAAAGAACTGGACTTTTTTATGTTTTGGAATTACTATGTTTGTTTCAGTTCTTTCATACGTAAATCTAAGAAACGTTTTTTTTTTCGAAACATTACATTTTCAAGTGAACATCAGCAAGAGGTGCCATGTCAGCTAAGATAATGCATTGAAGGTGTGATGTGCCCTGTGTGAGGCTGTCTGTGCCCTAATGTTCAGACTGATTCTATTTCCTTTTTAAAAAGTGATTTACAGAATCAGGCTTGGATTCGTGCAGTTGTTGAGTTAAATACAATTTTACTCTGCACGTACAAATTCACCACATTGATGTAGTTTAGGCTGAGGTTAGAAACAAGAAAGGAGACATCATTCCGTTGGAGTTTTCTATAGACCTAGGAATTGTTCTCGGGCTGCAGAGGTAAGGATATCAAAGATGATTCTTGATAGGAGCTAGAGGAACAGGGTAGTTGTTATGGGGGACTTTAACTTCCCCAATGTTGACTGGGGAATACTAGAGCTCAAGAAGTTTAGATGTGTAAATTTTTGCTCAATGCGTGCAGAAGTATTTTCTGACACAGTTTGTCGACAGGCCAACAAGGGGCGACGCCATATTGGATTTGGTCCTGCGGAATGAACCCGGCCACGTTTTAGATTTGGAGGTAGGTGCACACTTTGGTGATAGTGACTATGTTTAGTGGCAAGGGGCAGGAGTAGGTATATACCGGAGGGAAAGAGATATAACTGAGAGAAAGGCAATGCGATTAGGCAAGATTTGGGATGCATAGGATAGGGAGGGAAACTACAGGGGATGGACAGACTTGAAATTTGGAGCTTACTCAAGGAAAGGCTACTGTGGGTCTTTTATAAGTGTGGGCATCACGGTGGCTCAGTGGTTAGCACTGCTGCCTAACAGCGCCAAAGACCCGGGTTCAATTACGGCCTCAGGCAACTGACTGTGTGGAGTTTGCACATTCTTCCCGCGTCTGCGTGGGTTTGCTCCGGTTTCCTGCCACAGTCCAAAAATGTGTTGGTTAAGTGAATTGGCCATGCTAAATTGCCCGTAGTGTTAGGTGAAGGGGTAAATGTAGGGTAATGGGTCTGGGTGGGTTGCTCTTCGGACGGTCATCTCATCTATATATCTATCAGGGAGGGAAGTATTTGTCGAGAGATTAAGCCATGGTTACCAAAGAAGTTGAAGCTCTTGTCAAGCTTATGTGAGGATGAAGCATGAAGGCTCACTTCGTTACTTGAGAGTTATACATTCGCCAGAAAAGATCGTAAGAGAGGACAACGAAGAACCACGATGCGACAAAGGTAATTGTTGGAGCATAGGATTATGGAAATCCTATATAGGTATATCAGGAATAAAAGAATGACTGGAGTAAGATGAGGGCAAATCAATGATAGAAGTGGAAAGTTGTCTGTGGAATCTGAGGACATAGGGGAAGCACTTAATCAATACTTTTCGTCAGTATTCACACTGGAAAATGCCAATGTCAGTGAGAATGTGGAGATACGGGCTAAAAATTAAATGCGATTGAAGTTAAATAAAAGAGGAGATTTTAGCAAATTTGGAAGATCTAAATGTAGATGAGACCCCTGGTCCGGATATGATTTCTCCTAGTATTCCCTGGGAAGCCATGGAGGATACTGCAAAGCTTTTGTCGTTCATCCTTATGTCATAATTGTCATAAGTGGAGGACAGCAAATATTGTTCCGTTGTTGAAGAAGGGAAGTCCAGGCAACCCTTGGTCAGTATAGGCCACTAAGCGTTAATTCGGTTGTGATTAAGGTGATGGAAAAGGTTATAATAGATAGGATTTATATTCATCCGGAAAGGAATAACTTGATTAGGGATAGGTAACCCGTTTTCGTGAAGGGTAGGTCATGCCTCAGTAACCTTATTGAGTTCTTTGAGAAAGTGACAAAGCAGGTAGATGAAGGTAAAGCGGTTGATGTGGTGTACATGGTCGTCAGTATGGCATTTGATAAGGTCCCACACAGTAGGCTGTTGCACAAGTATGGAGTTTCTTGATTGAAGGTGATTTCGTGGTTTGGATCAGAAATTGGCTGGCTGAAAGAGGACAGAGGTTGATGGTTGATGGGAAATGTTCATGCCAGGGCTCAGTTTCTAGTGGTGTGCTGCAAGAATCTGTTATCGGATCACTGCTGCTTGTCATTTTCGTAAATGATCTGGATGTGTGCATAGAATGATAAGTCAGTAAATTTACGGGTGGCATTATTGTCAGCAGAGTTGTGGATAGTGCCGAATGATGTTATGGGTTGCAGGGGATGGCAGGGGGATATGTATGTGGGCGGCATAGTGGCTCAATGGTTAACACTGCAGCCTCACAGCGCCAGGACCCTGCTTCGATTCCTGTCTCAGGCGACTTTCTGAGTTGGGTTTGCACATTCCCCCTGTGTCTGCTTGGGTTTCCTCCGGGTTCTCTGTTTCCTCCCACAGTCCAAAGATGTGTGGGTCACGTGAATTAACTATGCTCAATTGCACACAGAGTGTGAGGTCAATTAGTCAGATTCAGAGAGTAGTTGAGGCATTGAACGGCCTGCCAGCAACAGTAGTACACTCGCTGATGATAATGGCATTTAAATGGGCATTACATACATATGTATAATAATGTAACGGTGTAGAGTAGATGGGCATCAGATTAATTTCACAGGTAGGTGCAGTATCGAGGGCTGAAGGCGTGCATCACACTGTAATTTTAAATGTTCTAAAATTATATGTGCATGTGTGTGATGCTATGAGTGCCTTTGAGAGTGTGTGTATATGAGTGCAAAGGAGAATAAGTCTTTGAGACGTTGTGAGTGTGTGTGTGTGTGTGTGTGTGTGTGGGCATGAGTGTGATTATGTGTCTGTGAGCGTATGAGAGAGATTGTGTATGAGAGTGTCTGGGTGAGTGCATGGGTCTGTGAAGGTGTGTGTGAGATTAAGTGTGTAGTACAGTCGGGTCCCAGTTGAGGCCAATATTATGGGTACTGAACTTGGTCACCAACCCCGGCTCAGTTACTTTACATTGTTGCCTGTTCCATATTCCGCCTTGGAGGTACAAGATCGATATCCCGGATTGCTTAAGTATTCTTCAAATGTGAGGGAACTCTCTTGTCTGTTGATTGTCGTGTGGTGCCTATTCATCCATTGTTGTGGCCTCTGCTCAGTCTCGCCAATGTACCATGCCTCAGGGTATCCTCGCCTGGAGCATATACGATAGACAATGTTGGCCGAGTCGCATGACGACCTGCCGATTAGATGGTGGGTGGTTTCCCCCTGTGTAATGGTGGTGTCCGTATCGACACTCTGACATGACTTGCAGTGTCTGCCATGACAGGGTTTTATCATGTTGTCCTGAAAGCCGGCCAGTTTGTTTCGAGCAGTGAGCCGTTTGAGGTTTGGTGTTTGTGTTAAGGAGAGAATTGGAGGCGTGGGGAATGTCTCGGCAAGGTGCACAACCTCAATGATAATGTTTTTGCAAACTGCAAAGAACATGGCGCAGTTTGTCCCCACCTAGGAATTACCGGATAACGAAGGATAGCCTGTCGGTTGCTGCTCATGTCGAGTCCTGAGGAGGTCAACATGGTTTCTCGCGATGGCATGTCAGAACTGGCTGTTGATGAGTTCGGCAAAGTGCTCCGTTCTTATGAGGTCCTCCTTGAGTACTTCCTAGTGCCCGTCACGTTCCTCCTCATCTGAACAGATCCTGTGCATATGTGATTTTGTCCGTAGGGGATAGCTGTTTCAATATGTTTTGGGTGGAAGCTGGAGAAATGTAGCATCATGTGGTTATCCGTGGGTTTGCATTAGAGTGAGATGTGGAGGTGCCCATCCTTGACGGCGATGCATATGTGCAGGAATGAGGCACATGCTAAAGACTAGTCCATGGGGAGTTGGATGGTGAGATGAAACTTATTGATGTCACTGTGCAGTTGTTCCATTGACTCCTCCCCATGTGTCTATAGGATGAAAATGTTGTCAATGTACCTCGTGTATAGTATTGCTTGGAGGTCCTGCGCAAAGAAGGAGTCTTGTTCGAAACTTTACATGAAAATGTTGGCATACTGGGGTGCAAATTTCATCTCCATTGCTGTTCTGTGTGTCGGCATGAAGAACTATTTGTCAAAGTGTAAAATGTAGTAGTTGGCGATAAAGCAGGTGAGTTGTACTGCGGTGCTCGGAGATTGGCAGTTGGTGATGTTGAGTATTGAGGTTATTGCTATGATGCCGTCATTGTGGGATGCTGGTGTAGAGTGCTGTAACGTCCATTGTGATGAGGAATGTTGCGTTTTTTTCTGGTCCATGGGTGCTGAGCTTCTGTTCGAAATGTGTAGTGTCGCAGCAGAAGCTGGGTGGACCCATTACAATGGGTTTCAAGATGCCTTCGACCTAGTCAGAGAGGTTCTCACACAGGGTCCCATTGTCTGAAACGATAGGACGTACTGATGTGTTCACTATGTGTATTTTCGGAAGACAGGAAGGTCCCTACGCGAGAAATAAAAGCGATGATGGTGCATAGGGAACTCTGAAGGACTAGATCCAAAGGTCTGATCAATGTGTTTATTGCACGGGTGTGCTTTTTGGTTGGATCAGCCGGTAGTTGCCTGGTGTTCCTGGTTGTTCAGTTGTCAGGAACCTTCCTGCAGTATGGTGCTCTATTCTGAATGAAAAAATTATCCTCCTTCACCTGTTGGTTTGCTGACAATGTTGTGATTGATTTTGTGAACATGGATGTTGTTGCGTTGTGATTGATGGTGATGCATTGCCCTATCTTGTATTTGCAGCTGATGAATCTGGCATTTATATATTTCCTGACAGTTTGAGCGTGCATGCCATACCCAGGGCAGTGGCCCTCCTGTGGGTTCTAAGTTACCTTTCTTTGATTGCCCTTCTATGGATCCCTGTTCTGGTTCATCGTTGGGCTCATTGGGATCGCTGCTGGCATCCTGAGAGAATTCCCAGAGTCTCAATTGTCTGATGAATACCTCCAGGTCTGCAACAGACTTCCAGCCTTCAGAGATCACTACGTGCCCTCATCCCATGTACTTCTCGCATGGGTGACTTCTACTGCCTTCTGAAGGTGCACAAAGCCAACGCATCAGGACATTCCATCCTATCAGGCAATGGGACCCTGTGTGAGAACCACTTTGGCTATGTCGAAGACATCTTGAAACCCAGTGTACAGAGTACACCCAGGTTCTGTCTCGACACTCCAGATTTTGTATAGAAACTCAGCACTCACAGACCGTTTGAACTGGGAACATTCCTCATCACAATGGACGTTTCAGCACTCTACACCAGCATCCCCCACAATGACGGCATCGCAGCAACAGCCTCAGTATTCAACACTAACAACAGCCAATCTCTGAACACCATTGCACAACTCATCCACTTTATCCCCGAGCACAACGTTTTCACCTTTCAGGGATGCCCACATAAGAATACAGTCTGATGCTCAACTCATCAGCCGCCAAGTTAGACGTGCCCTGCGAGAAACCATAATGACCTCCTCAGGAGACACACATGAGCTGCAACTGACAGAGTACCCTTCGTTGTCCAACACTTTTCAGGAGTGGAAAATGTACGCCATGTCCATCACAGTCTGCAACATATTATGAATAAGAATGTGTACCTCGCCAAGACCTTCCCCTCGCCTTCAGTCTCGCCTTTAAACAACACCAAACCTTAAACAGATCAAAGTTTGCTGCAACCTGCCCGGCTTTCAGGACACCACCCTATAATTTTGTCATGGAGGACACTACAAGACGTGTCAGAGTATCAACATGAATGCTACCATTACACGTGGAGGCACCACCCACCATTAACGTGGCAGTTACTCATGTGACTCGGGCAATGTTGTCTCTCTCATACGCTACAGGCAATCCTGCCCTGAGGCATAGTACATTGGCAAGAACAAACAGAGGCTATGGCAACAGATGAATGGACACCACACAACAATCACCAGCCATGAGTGTTCCCTCCCAGTCGGAGAACACTTCAGCAGTCCAGGATTTTCGACCTCGGACCTTTGGGCTACCATTCTCCAAGGCGGACTTCTCAACAGGCAACAATGCAAAGTGGTCGGGCAGAAGCTAATAGCCAAGTTCAATACCCATGGGTATCGCCTCAACTGGGGAACTTGTGTTCATGTTACAGTGCATGTAAGCCCACCGCACTACACACACACACACGCCCATACACTCACGCAAAACGTCTCTCACACATAAACCCTCTCTTATTCGATCACACATACACATCTCCATTCATACCCTCACACGCACCCTCTCATGGATTGATACCTCTTTACACTCACACTCAGATATATATACACACTCTATCACAGGCAGTCATTTCCCCTCCCCACACAGACACACATGCATACCCACATGCATGTGCGCATACACACACACACACACAAGATTGTGGGGTGAATTTTTACTTGAAGAATTACATTTTATTTTACTGATAAACTGCGTGAATCCATGTTAGATTCTGTAAATCCTTTTTTTTAGCAATAGAATCAGTCTGAACATTGGGCACAGACAGTCTAACATTGTGCACCTCACACATTCAATCCATGGTCCGAGTTGACATGGCACGTCCTATTAAAGTTCATTTGAGAATGTAAATTTCAAATAAAGGTTCTGGGATTTATGTATGAAAGAACTGAAACCAACATGCTATTGAAAAAGATGACTTAACAAACAATCTAGGTCATTTTCAACATATATTTTCAGTTGCATCACACAGGGAACTTTCGCTACAAATTTGTGTCTTACAATCTTATACTCCACAACCACCTAATGAAGGAGCTGCGCTCTAAAAGCTGGTTCTTCCAAGTAAATCTGTTGGAATATAAACTGGTGTTGTTTGATTTTTAACTTTGTACACCCCAGCCCAACACCGGCATCTCCAAACCATGTATTTCACCCTGTATTCTGCATTCAAATTCGACCTTCCCAAGTATATTACTTCATACTTTTCCGGTTTGAACCCCATCTATTACTTAGCGGCACTCTTCTTCACACTGTCAATGTCTCATTGCAAACTGCAACAGCCTTCCACATTATCCACAACTCCACTACCCTTCGTGTTATTGGAAAATTTACTAGTTTACCTTTAAATTGCCTCATCCAGTCAATTACAAAAATCACAAAGAACAGAGTTCCAAGAACCGATCCCTGCAGAACACTACTGGTCATTGTACTCCAGGCTGAATGCATTCCACACACCACAACCCTCTCGCTTCTATGGGCCAGCCAATTACCTGTTCACACACACAGATGTAGCTGTATCCCATGCCTCCTTATTTTTGGAGTGAGCGTACTATGAGGAACCTTATCATTCGCCTTGATAAAATCCAATTCACCACATCCATTTCTCTATCTTCATCAATGTGTCTTGTCACTCCTCAAAGAATTCAGTAACGTTTGTGAGACATGATATTCCCCTCACAAAGCAATGCTAACTATCTCTAATCAAACTATGGTTTTCCAAGTTATCGAAAATCATGTATCTCAGAATACTGTCTAATACTGTGCACACCACTGACGTTAGACTGACTTGTCTGTAATACCAAGGAGTATCCCTATTCACTTTGTTGAATTACTCACCCTCCAATCATCTGACACTACTCCAGAGGACAGTAAGGACGTAAAGGTTATCGCCAATGGTAGAGCAATCACTTCCGTTGATTTCTAAAGTTACTTTGGTCTTTCTTGTTTGGCCCAAGAGGTTTACCTATGCTTACATTGTCAAAACGTTCAGCATAGCCTCCTTCCGAACATCAACCTGTTCTGGCATATCATTCTGTTTCGTGCTGTACTCCAAAACATCAAGTTCGCTCTCATTAATGAATTCTGAAGCAAAGTATTCATGAAGGACCTATCCATATGCCTCCAATTCTCCAATTCTCTCCACTATCCCTGACCATCGCTAAGCTCACTGTGGCCATCTTATTGTTCCTCACATAAATGTACACTTCGTTGGGATTTTTCTTAATCCTACCCTCTAAAGCTTTTCCATGCCCTCTTCGAGCTCTCCCAATCCATTCTTCATTTCCTCCCTGTATGCCTTCTGACCCTCTAAAGACCTAGCTGATAACTGTTTCCTCTGTCTTAAATGAGCTTTCTTCTTCCTCTTGACTCAATGTTTCACTTCCCTTGTCACCAAAGGTTCTTCAAATCTATCAACCCTTCCTTGCCTCAGTGGGACAAATCTGCCCAGTGCTATCAGCAAGTGCTTCCTCAACTACCTCCACATTTCAGTGGAGGGAAAGCTCCCAGTAATGTGACTGCTCCTTCACTGTTTCTGACCTCCACCCATACTGACTCTGCAGACAAACGCTCCTCGACGACATACCTTTCTGCAGCTGTGAGACAATCCATTTTGAACAGAGCAGCGAGGAGAGAGGGCGGAGAGAAGCGAGGGTTGCCGTATAGGTAATTTTTTCTCACTTAAAAAAAGGGACTTACCTCTGGAGTCGGGCTTCCATTTTAATCAGAGCTGCGAGGAGAGAGGACGGAGAGAAGTAAGGTCTGCTGGAAAGATTTTAAGTGAGTGAGATCTAAACCTGACACCGTACATCATGGGGTGTCCCTCGCACCCACCTCCTCCAACCTTATTCAGAACATGTTTTCATGGTTTGTGTTTTGTTTTCGTCTCTGCTCTGTTTAGTCCTGTGTAGGCTTCCAGAGTAGCGGGGTATGGCTGTTAGGGCAGTTGCATGTTTCTCCTGCAGAATGAGGCAGGTGAGAGACACAACAAATGTCTCTGCTGACCACATCTGCGGGAAGTGCTGCCAACAGCAGCTCCTTGAAAACCGAGTTAGGGAACTGGTGCTGGAGCTGGATGAACTGCAGGTCATCCAGGAGGCTGAGGGAGAAATTGAGAGAATGTACAGGGAGATGGTCACCCCTCCGACACAGGATAAGGATAGCTGGGTTTTATTTGGGCAAGAAATGGGGACCGACGGACACAGCGGGATCCACTGCGAATAGAAATATGGTAGGTGTCTCAATAGTTAGATGGATTGACAAGCGACTTTGTGGTCAGGAAAGGGGCACCCGGAGGATATGTTGCCTCCCCGGTGTCAGGGTCCAGGATGTCACCAATCGGGTTTACATGATTCTGAAGGGGGAGGGGGAGCAGCCGAAAATCGTGAAACGTCGTCGCATTAGCGATATGGCCAGGAAACGGGCTGAGGATGTGAAAGGTGACTCAACAGAGCTCGGTTGGAAGTACGAATAGAATTGTGTTCTCAGGTTTGATACTGTGCAACAAAAAAGTGAGTTGAGGAATAAGGATTGCGTCGAGCTTAACGCGTGGCTGCGATGCTGGTGCAGGAGGGGGGCCTTCTGATACCTAGACCATTGGGATGCCTTCAGGGGAAGGTGTAATCTGTGCATGAAAAGTGGGTTTCTCCTGAGCTGGCAGGGTACAATTGTCCTTGGTGAGAGATCCTCGTATGGATCAGGAGAATTTTAACTAGTTTGCCGGGAAGTGGGAACCAGAGCAACACATCTGAGATGGGGGTAGTTGTTATGGAGCAGTGACAGGATTTAGTGAATCTATCGACGGGGCGTTTCATGTGATGATGCAAAGGGATCGGTTAAAGTGCGTCAGTTTTAACGCAAGGACTGTCAGAAATAAGAGTGATGAACTTAGAGTATGGATCAGTACTTGTGACTATGATGCTGTGGCCATAACGGAGACGTGCGTTTCACAGGGTCAGGAATGGTTTCCAAGTGTTTCAGGTTTAGACTGTTTAATAAGAACAGGAAGGGTGGAAAAAGAGGAGGGGTATCGTATTGCTAATTAGCGACTGCAGCACAGATACAGAAACGAAGGTTGTCGAGGAAGGTTGTCTACTGAGTCAGAATGGGTGGAAGGTTGGAACACTAAAGGAGCAGCCACCTCATTGGGGTTTTCTACAGACCTCCCAAGAGCAGTAAGGAGTTTGAATTACTTATAGGCCGGTCGATTTTGGAAAAAAGCAGATGTAGTAGGGTTGTTGTTATGTGTGACTTCAACTTTCCCAATATTAAATGGAACTTCCTTCGTGCAGACGATTTGACTGGAGCCGTTTTTGTCAGGAGTTTTCAGGAATGGTTCCATACTCAGTATGTAGACAGGCCGATGAGGGAAACGGCCATTTTGGATTTGAAGCTCGGCAATGAGCCAGAACAGGTGTCAGATCTCGCAGTGGGAGAATACTTTGGTGTCAGTGACCATAACTGCTTCACATTTACCATAGCCAAGGAGAAGGAAAGGAGCAGTTACCGTTGGAAGATATTTAATTGGGTAAATGGAAATTATGACGTTATTAGACAGGAGTTGGCAAGTACAGTTTGGGAGCAATTGTTCCACAGAAAGGGCACAACAGACATGTGCAAACTCTTTAAGGAGCAGTTGTTGAGAGTGATGCATAAATTTGTTTCTTTGAGACAGAAAATAAGGGGTAAGATTAAGGAGACTTGGATGATGAGAAGAGAGGAGCTTCTTGTGAAAAAGAAGCAGGCAGCTTACGTAATTTGGAGAAAGCAAGGGTCGAGCACAGCTTTAGAGGATTACAGGCTTGCTAGAAACGAGCTCAGAAATGGACGGTGGAGAGGCAGGAGGGGGCACTAAAGCGAGTTGGCAGGAAGAGTTAGGAAAACTCCAAAGGCATGTTACTCATATGTGAGGAATAAGAGAATGATCAGCAAGAATGTAGGGCCAGTTAGGGATAACATAGGGAACTTGTGTGTGGGGAAGCACTAAAAGAGCTTTTTTGTTTCGGTTTTTACTGGGGGAAGGGACTTTGTTTGAATGAGAACATTGAGGAGCTGGGAAACAGGCTTGAACAGATCAAGATTGATGAAGTTGATGTGCTACAAATTTGGGCAAACAATATGAGTAATAAGTCCCCAGGGCCAGACCACATTTATTCTAGGTTGCTCTGGGAAGCAAGAAAAGAATTTGTTAAGCCATTGGCGAAGACCTTTGCTTACTCACTGTCCACGGGAGTCATAGTGGAAGATTGAAGGGAGTTGAACATAGCTCATCTTTTTCAAGAAGGGTAATAGGGAAATTCCTAGCAATTACAGACAAGTGTGGTCATCAAGTGTTTTGAAAAAAATCTGATGGGCAGAATTTATGACATTTTGGAAAAGCATTGCATGATTAAAGGCAGACAGTATGGCTTTTTGAAGGGCAGCTCATGCCTCACAAATCTTATTGAATTCTTTTTGGACGCGTCAACGGTGGTCGAGCAGTGGATGTGGTGTATATGGATTTCTGCAAGACATTTGATGGGGTTCCCCATGGTAGGCTCATTCATAAAATCAGGAAGTATGGGATACAGGGAGATCTGGCTGTTTAGTTTCAGAACTGGTTGGCTAAGAGAAGGCAGAAAGTGGTGGTAAATGCAAAGTTTGGGAGCAATTCTGCCTGGAGGACAGTGCTGAGTGGTGTCCCGCAGGGCTCTGTTCTTGGGCCTCTGCTCTTTGTAGATTTTATAAATGGCTTGAATGAGGAGGTTGAGGGTTGGCTTAGTAAATTAGCCGACGACAGAAAGGTTGGAGGTACTGTTGAAATTATCCAGAGCTGTTGCAGGCTGCAGCGCGACATTTTTAGGATGCAGAGCTCGGCTCAGAAATGGCAGATGGAATTCAACATGGTAATTGCGAAGTGATGCATTTTGGAAGGTAGAACTTGAGTGCTGAATCTCATAGAAAAGACAGGATTCTTGGCAATGCCGAGGAACAGCGGGATCATGATGCTCAAGTGAATAGGTCCTCAAATCTACCACCCAAGTGGATGGGGTTGTTAAGAAAGCACGTGGTGTTTCGGCGTCCACAGAGTGCTCGACTTTTCGAGTTTTTAAGAGCTGCGAGGTTTTGTTGCAGCTCCACAAGACTATGGTGAGACCAAACTTGGAATATTGTACCCAGTTCTTCTTGCCCTATTATAGGAATGATATGGAGGCTTTGGAGAGAGTGCAAAGAAGATTTACCAGGATGCTGCCTCGACTGGAATTCATGCCTTACGAAGTGAAACTGGCTAAGCTCTGACGTTTCTCTCTGGAGAGAAGGAGGAAGAGAGGTTTACTGATCAAAGTGTGCAAGGTAATGAAAGGCATGTACAGAGTCAATAGCCAGAGACTTTTCCCCAGGGTAGGATTGACTGGCGTGAGGGTCATATATATACAATGTTAGAAGGAAAGTAGAGACGAAATATCAGAGGTCAGTTCTTTACACAGAGAGTTGTGAATGCATGGAATGCATTGCCAGTGGCAGTGGTGGAAGCAGAGTCATTATGGACATTTATGTAAATGCTCGACATGCACATGAACCTCTTTTACCTCTCCCGCTATTCCTCTTGAAACATCTAAACTGTGCAGCATCCAACAACTATTCCTGCCCCTTTGATATTCATGTCACCAGAATGGCCACAGCATCATAGTTCCAAGTACTAACCCATGGTCTGAATTCGTCACCCTTTTTCCTGATACTGCTTGTCATAAAATAGACACAATGCAACCCATCATATTGACGTCACCTTGGCCCTATCGATTCCCTTACCCTCTCCATCGACTCTCTGCAAGCTGTATCTGGCTTTTCCCCACATACTCCATTGTCTAATCGGTAGCTCACGTTCCCAATCTTTTGCCAATCTAGAATAAACTGTCTGGAAAAACTCGAACAACCTTCGTCTCAGGATATTGGTGCCCTCCTGGTCAGATGTAAACTGTCCTTCTTGTGCAGGTCCCACCATCCCCAGAAGGTATCCCAACGTTCCACATATCCGAATACCTCCGTCCTACACCAGACCTGCAGACACGTGTTTATGTGCAGTCGCTCGCTATTCCCAGACTCAATAGCACGGAGCACAAACTTGAGTTTGCTACTCTGCTTGTCTTGCATTCCATCTTCCAATATAACTCACGATATTTTCGTTTCGTGCCCTCAAACGTTTCCCTACCTATGTCATTGGCATCGATGCATACCACGAATTCTGGCTACTCTTCCCCCCATCCCCCACCTCCCTGAAGAATTCCATAGACTTGATCCGATATATTCCTGAACCTGGCACCTGGGAGGTAACATACCATCTGGGAGTTTCGCTCGCAGCCATAGAATCGCATGTCTGTTCCTCTCAACATTGACTCCTTATCACTATTAGAGTGGTGCCAGAAAAACGCTAAGTTCAGATAGCAACCGAGGAGCGGGAAAATCGAGGCTGCCTGAGCTGCTGTACTTTTCCAGCTCCACTCTAAGCCTGAGTCTAATCTCCAGCAACTGCAGTACTCCCTTTCGCCTCCTTATCATTATTGGTCACCTGTCCTCCCCGTTTCCCATGTGAGCCACGAAGCTAGATCAGTTCCAGAAGCTTTGGCTTTCTACTGATAGGATCCCCATTTACACACACCACCACCACCCCCAACCTCCCCCCCCCCCCCAACCTTCCAAGCAATATTGAAAACAATATACTTAATTTTGAGGGAAACGACAACAGATTCTATCATTCCCAGGTTTCTCCTTACAACCTTACTTTAAGAAGGGAACAACATTAGCCACCCTCCAGTCATCATGCACGTTACCTCACCCGGAGAGATGATACAAGTATTTTCTGAAGAGATCCAGCAATTTCCTCCCTTACTCCGCAAAACGTTTTGAAATACATTGGATTAGATCCCGATCTATTTTTAAGTTATCTCATACCTTCTGAACTTTCCTCTTCTGTATTGTGAACGGTTCTTAGAAATTCAATACTTAGTTCTCTGCATTCCCTGGACTTCATTTCTTTCTCCACAATAATAGCAGGTGTGAAATCTTCATTTACTATATCTCCCATCTCCTGGGGTTTAACACAAAGGTGACCACCTTGATCTTTAAGTGGTCATTCACTATCTCAAGTTACCCTCTTTTTAATGTATTTGTAGAATCTCTTTGAATTATCCTTACGTTTGTCTGATAATGCGATGTCACATCTCTTCTTTGCCATCTTGATTTCTGTCTTAAGATTGTCTCTAACTCTTTATATTGATGAAGAGTATGAATTGAACTAAGTTTTCACTCTCTAAAATCAGATAATGTTTTATTCTTAACAAGACCCTCAATACCTTCATTTATCCATTGTTCCTTATTCTGACCGGTCTTCCCCCTTATTTTAACAAGAACATAATGTCTCTGACATGTCGTCATCATACTCTTAAAAGCCCCCACTTGAGAGATGTCCTTTGACATTGAAAAGTCTATTCCAAACAACTTTTGAACTTTCTTCTCTCATGCCATTAAAACTTGCCTAAGTCCAAATGAAATCTTCAGCTTTGATTTAAGGCATACCCTTTCCCGTCAATATTTTGAAACTAAAAGAATCATGATCGCTCGACCCAAAATGATCACTTGGTTTAATGCAGACAACTCATCCAAAAACAATATGGGCCAGTCTCTCCCCAATCGTGAACATAATGGTCATTTGTCAGTGATAGTTCATACATATTACAATTGATCATCATTTTTGTGTCGCAAATCTCACTGCATCTGATGCACTGTTTTTATATGAAGGGGAATATATAATCAAGAGCAATGCACAGTTCAGCCAATTTGGAATAACACGTTCCTGCGCAATATACTAATAGTTGAGCAACATTTATTTTTCTCTCTCCATTAATTATCCTTACGCAAACGTGGCAAGGGAATACTGGTATAAAAAAAGCACGAGTAAATATGAATTCTAGTTTGGTACAGCATTCTTTAATCAACTTGCCTCGTGTTTTATCTCTTTGTATTGAATGCACAGAGCGATTTCAGAATATCCAGAATCTCTTCTCTGAATTTTCTCTGAGTCACCGCATAGATGCACGTGTTTGAACAGGAACTCAAATACCTCAGCATGGCTCCTGTTTCGACAATGATGTAGATTGGATTTCCAAAATCTCCTCGGTAATAAGTGGGATTTGTGATTCTGGTCATTACAAGATTTATGACAGTTGTCAGCCACAAGAGAATGAAACTCCCTGAGATAGCAAAGAGGAAAACAATGGATTTCATTCGATTCTTCACCTCGGGATCATATTAATTGTCAATTGTATGAGTCCGAAGTGCTCTGCGGGTTTTGCTAGTCACTAGGACATGTCTGACTGTCAATGCATTAAAGAAAGCAATTTAAATGAAAGGAAGCCAAACTAAACAGACGCTGAAAAACCAGATGTACACTCCTCCTGCAACTGAGGAAAAGAATTCCACACTTGACTGGCAGTTCCACTTCACATTGTTCACAATGTATTCATGATCATATGCAAAGAAAATGGGGAATTCCTTGATCCACATGAGGACACAAATCACGCTTATAATTGTGACTGGAATTCGCACAGTACAATACGTTGTCTTAAACTTTGGATAGCAGATAATGACAAAGCGATCAAAAGTGTACGCAACAGTGAACCATACTGACAAATTCAGCATAACACAACCCAGGTAAAAAATAAACTTACAAATATGGGTATGAGACAGAAGGGAAGTAGAAAGTGATACGTAAGAATACTGTAAACCAGTACATTAATGATAATGACCAGTAGGTCTTCTGTTGCCATGGCAAGCATGTAGAAAGAGATACATTTCGAGAGGCCACAGTTTCCTCGTACAAGAATAACAATCGTCATCATGCTCGCTGCAAGCAAAACGCAGGAGAGGTCATCATTATGTCAACAAGTGGAAAGTGCATCCTTTCTAAATTGTCTATATCAACTTAGTAGATGTTCATTAAATCCCTCTCACTCTTGTTTGCTTTGAGGCTGAAAACCCACTCAATCCAATCTCAGTTTTCTGGTAAATCTCCACAGTACTATTGCCAGGGCAAGCATAACCATCACACCAACTGCCCCATCCTCAACCCTAAAAGTGTGGATTCCAGAACTGCTCACAATTAAAAACACTTTACAAAAGTAATGCCCATTGTTCAAAGTTGTGACATGAAAAATCTGATGGAGAACGTCTTTTAATCATACTAACATTTTACGTGTATCAATGCGGCATTCAAGTTCATTTGATTGGCAAAAATTACAACTATTAAAAAAGCGAACAACTCATCATATTGGTGGAATGCTATGACCAGGATCTTATGCCTTTATCATCATTGGCAAATCATAAAACAGACGAAAGTTACATTTGCTGGCAGATCATTTTTCTGTGGGAACATGTCAATTTTGATATCTGAAACTCGAATGCTAATGGAATATGAATGATATTGTTATTAATGAAGAGTTTAAGAAAAATCAGTCAAACCAACCAAATTCTCCTGTTTATTAAATTGAAAAATCTTGCCCCCTCTACTGTAAGACAAAACTCAGTTCCATAAAGTTTGGTTTAAAATGTGAACTGCAACAATAACAAAAGAAATAATCAATTTCAAGTGATGCTTGAGTGCTCTGAGATGTTTGGGTGAATATCTGCAAACTTCAGATAGTTTTTTTTCCTCTATAAATCGAAAAATCATGTTCACAAACCTTCAACCAATGAATGTCCTTCCATATTTGCTTTCACTCTATGCATTTTCTCATGATTAGTCAATTTGTAAAAATTCAACTTTACTAGATAGAGGACAACTCTTCATATTGATATCATGTTTTGAATTGGCCCTATGTCTCTCTCATAATTGGCAAATACATAATGCAGACAAATATAACATTTGTATGTAAGTAATTATTTTTCTGCACAATCAAATCAGTCTTAACATCTGAAACCTGAATGTACGTGGAGTGTCATTGACCTTACAATATAGGAACAGTTTTGAAGTAAAATGAATCAACCTCAGCCAATGCCTTCCCATTGACTCGCCAATTTCTTCAGCTTATTACATTGAAGATGTCTTGCTGTCTCCATTGTATGACATAACGCAATTCTATGAAATTAAATTAAAAAGCAAACGGTATCAAAAAAAAATTGATGCTTGAGTGTTCACGGGAATTTAGGTGACTATGTAACCACTTTGAATGGGTTTTAACTATAAATCTAGAGGCTACATACGCTTTGTGCCATGGATGTACACTGAACAACAGCGGTGATAACAGAGAAGGATGATGTCGTGGACTTATTAGGCCCCCTCAAATCATTTCAGGAAATTCGTCCAGCCCCTAACTTTGGTAGTTGTTTTAAGCAGGTGTAAGGCAGGTATTCTAGGAGGGATGCAGTTGGTCAAATGACGTAGTTGAAGTAAAACATAATTTATTTACAAGAGTACCGAATGAAACTCAAAAGAGAACAGAATACAGAATAGCGTAACCTTTCCAAAAACCCAACATATAATCCCAAATTAGCGATGCTGTTCCAAATACTAGCTACAATCCCCACAAACACCCCTTGGAACAAAAGGCTAAATCAAACGCATGGCCTTACAGGAGAGATGTCAGAGAAAGAAGAGGATCAGCCTGGCCCTGCTTCTTTGTGTCCAGCAGCTCTTACAGCTGCCTGACCCCTTTAAGTGAATAGTTGTACGAAACCAATCCAGAGATAGGCTGATCTGGGAGAATTGGTTTACTTTTTAACTTTTTGCTTTAAAACAAAAAAAACATTAAAACCTTCTTCCTGAGGCAGTATCTATTATCTATAATCAAACAGGACCTAAAACCTAATCAAACGCAGACATTTCAGACTCCGTGCCTTTTACGACATGTCTAGAAATAAAGGCATGGACAGCATAGACTTATTCAAGGAGCAGCACCATCACAGACTGAAGCAGTGGAAACTGCATATATAATATGCAGAAGAAGTTTGCAATGTTCTCCATATAACGTCGGATAACATCTTTACATTTCTGGCACTGAAACAAACACTAAGGGCAAAAGCTCCATAGTCAGATTAAGTTGAGGATTCAATTTCACGTTGTGTGATTTTTGTTGCAATTGTGTTTGTACGGACCAGGGCAATCAGAGAGTTTTCAAGCCATCATGAGGAAAATTGTATTGAAACATTCTAATGAGATCCTTGTTGAGAAAGGGATCCAAGCAGCCATGAGATCATCTTTCTCAGAAAATAAGAACCAGAAGCAGGAGAAGGTCGTTCAGCTCCTAGAACCTTCTGTGCCATACAACATGATCATAACTGATCTCCTCTCAGCCTCAACTCCATTTTACTCTCCATAACATTCCACACGTGACAACTTACAAATCTGCCCATTTTCTCCTTAAAGGTTATGTAATGTTCGAGCTTCTACGACACGCTGGGGCAGACAATTCCACAGATTCACGGTCCTTTGGGAAAATGAATTTCTCCTCACCGCTGTTTAAAATCTCCTGCCCCCTCCACAAACCCTGCGAAATCTTGATCCAGACTTGCCCACATGATGAACCATCCTCTCCGTGCCTCCTTTGTCAGCCCCTTTTAGCGTTTTCCAAATCTTGAAAATATTTCACCATCTATACATTTCTCAGTTCAGTGAAATGAGGACAATGTGGGTGGACAGGTCAGTATGAGAAACGTCAGCCAATGCAGTGTTGAGATCAGTGACACATTATAGTTTTTCAAGAATAGGTTGGGAATCAATTGACACAAAATGACAATAAAAAGTTCAAACAGGTCTCACCCGGAATACCAATGGTTGCGAGAATTGGATAATAAATCTCCTTTACCAGCAGAATTATTGGTCGTTCCATTTTTCTGAGGAGGGATCATTTCTTTTCGACGTGGGAGACTCAGATAAGTGGTCACCAGTGCCAGAAGAGGCATCTTATATTTAACTGCTCGCCTATCCTCAAAGGAATTGACGAAGTCTGTTTTGAATGAACAGTGGGCACAGGCTTTTCACAGTTAAACTCCCATGAATAGTTTTGCTTTGATCAATCGCAGGAACATACATCTTTTAAATTGTTGTTGAAACAAATAATCAAGTAAATGCAAGGGCAATCGTGGTGATTAGAAATAACACCGTGTATGCTAGCTGCAAGAGCAGGGAACTTCCCACCTTGAACCTTTTTCCGAATGCAATATGATCACAACTCATCCGAGATCCCTCACATCCACTTTCTTGCCTCTTCCCAGTATCGTATGATTCTCCAACTGGTCAAACATCAGTGACTCTCAACCTTAAATATACACAAGGAGTCTGTCCCCAGTGCTTCATGTCAAAAGGAGCTCCAACCACTCACAACCCTCTAAGAGTAGTAATCACTCCTCATTTCACTCTTAAATCGGGGCCCCTTCATTCTGATATGATGCTTTGTGATCGAAACCTCTCTGATGGAGAAGGGAGGGAGGAGGCAAAATACCCTCTCAGGATTAACCCTGTCAGTCCCTTTAAGAATCATGTGCCCTTGAATGAGATCACCTCAAATTCTTATCAACTCCAGTGAGTAGGTTCCCAACCTATTCAACGTTTACATTATCACAAGTGCACATAGCGTCATAGAGTCATAGAAATGTACAGCACAGAAACAGACACTTCGGTCCAACTCGTCCATGCCAACGAGATATCCCAACCCAATCTTGTCCCACCTGCCATCACCCTGCCCATATCCCTCTAAACCCTACCTTTTTGTAAAATCATCTAAATTCCTTTTAAAATTTGAAATTTTACTAAGCCACCACCACTTCGTCTGGCAGCTCATTCCATACAGCTACCAACCTCTACATGAAAACGTTGCCCTTCAGTCGCTTTTATATTTTTCCGCTCTCACCCTAAATCTATGGCCTCTAGTTCTGGACTCCCCCAGCCCAGGGAAAGTACTTTGTCTATTTATCCTATCCATGCCCCTCATAATTTTGTAAACCTCTATAAGGTCACCACTCAGCCTCCGAAGCACCAGGGAAAACAGCCCCAGCCTGTTCAGCCTCTCCCTATATCCCAAATCCTCCAACCCTGGCAACATCCTTGCAAATCTTTTCTGAACACTTCCAAATTTCACAACATCTTTCCGATAGGAAGGAGACCAGAGTTGCACGCAATATTCCAACAGTGGCCTAACCAATGTCCTGTACAGACACAACATGACCTCCCAACTCCTGTACTCAATACTCTGACCAATGAAGGAAACCATACCAAACGCCTTCTTCACTATTCTATCTAACTACATCTAAATATTGATTGAATGTTACAAGGGTCTCTACCTCTACCACGCTCTCAGGCAGTGATTTCCACCTTTCCGACATCCTCCAGGTTTAAAAAAAAGCATATTTCTGCTCACATCTCCTTCAAACATTGATCAGCTTAGCTTTAATCAAGCCTCCGATATTGATCCCTCTATGACAAGGAATAGGTCGCGTATGCCTTCGCTCTCTATGCCTCTATGCCTCTCTATGTTTTGATACTTCCCGTGCATGTCCCCTCTCAATCTCCTCTGTTCTAACGAAAACAACTCATCTTGTCTAATCTCTCATCGTAATTTAAATTCTCCAGCCCAGCCAATTCCCTGGACAATATCTTCTGCACCACCTCAAGTTCTATCCTGTGCTTCTTAAAATGTAGATTCCAGAGCTGCCCAATTTATTCGAGCTGTGGCTTTCCAGACGTTTCATCCAGTTCTCGTGTATCCTCCCTGCTCTCAATCTCATCTTATAAAAACACCAGCTACCATATGACGTTCCAACAGCAGTATCCACGTGTCCTATGACCTTTAGAGTCAAGTGTTCATGCAATGACTATGCAACAAGTTTCCTCTGATACCCAGTGCTTTCCAGGGTCCGACCATTCATCGTGTGTTCCCTTTTATCACAGATAATAACCAGCAATGTTAACTTGATTTCTTTGCATGGATAATCATCCATCTCCAATGGATTCCGTTTTCCTTTCTAATTCTTTTCCTTCTGAGTTTCAAACAATCTAGTCAAGAAAGTTATTTTGTGCATTTTCCTTTTGCATTGGATAAGGACACCGTCAGCTGGGCTGTATTTATTGCCCATCGTTGATCACTCAAAGGGCAGTTAAGCGACTGTCACTTCTCTCTGTACCCAGACCAGGTACAAACAGCAGTTTTCTTTCCTAAACGGCAGTGGTTAACCAGATGAGTCTTCTTTGTTTTTTCCTGACAATCGATTTATCACCAGACTCTTCATTAAAGATAGTTATTGTATTCAAATTCCACTCTCAGCCATGGTGGGTTTCGGACTGGCGTCCACAGACCATTACTCTGGTCTCTGAGTTAACAGTCCAGCGATAAGGGCATGAGATCATTGCTTTTCTATGCATGCTTGCGATTCCTCTTGGCCTATTACACAATCGTGTTTTGACTATACCAAGTTAAGTTAAAAATCCCCTCATCACTTGTACAACATCCTTTTGTCTTGGGACATAAATTGCCTTCAGATTTTGTTTTCTAAGTTCATGGAGCACAGGCGATACTGCTTGGACATCCAAAGTTAGATACAAGGTGCTATATCACAGGATTTGAAGAGTCAGCTGATTGTTTTTGATCCAAGAGAACGTAGACCATCAAATAAGAGTGCCATCAAACGGTGTATCTTTACAGCTTGTGTGTAGCAGTGGTCGTGTACCTGCCTTTAGGCCTGGGTTTAAGACCTACCTGCTCCAGATGTGTGTGATAATATCTCTGATTAGAAGGATTAGAAGTATTTAAAGTCGTCTATTGCTGCAATGCCAACTTGGTTTTTAAAGTTTCTCTTAATTGTATATGAGCATGACCATACAGTGTATATGGCAGTCGGTTCCATGAGAAACATAAGTAGCATTGGAGTTATTGGATGCACATGATACCAGGAGTAATGTTTGAACATTAATGGCATTGCAATGAGTGCCGTCTTCCAATTTTGATGGGACATCAGTTTTGCAATGTCAGTCAATGAAGGGTTGTCACGTGACACAATTCCCAGTGTAACAGAACATCAGCACCAGTATCAGAGGAACAGAGGCTTTTGTGGTGCGACATGGGCCCCACAGGGAGCAGGCGTTTTTGGAGAATATATAGTGGGCGGAAGACAAAGCTGTGACTGTTAATGTAAGGAACACAGGAGCTTAGGCCCACGAAGAGGCCATTCAGCTCGTTGAGCCTGTTCTGTCATTCAGTGAGACCATGTTTGGTCTGTGGTCTCACTCCACATATCTGCTTTCATCTCATTTTCACAAATATCTTTGCCGAGCACAAAAAGCCATTCCTCTCAGATTTAAAATTACCAAATTATTGTGTATCCATTGCTATTTCAAGAAGAGCGTTTAAAAAATTCTCCCCCTTTGTCTATACAAATGCTTCTGACAATCCCACTGAACAGTTAGATACAAATTCTCAGATGATGTCTCTTAATGTGTGAAAAGCGAAGAGTGGAAGCGATTCATTTTCATATGTTATCTACATTTTCCTTTGATAGCTTGAGTATTTCGATTTAAATCATGAAGACTTCAATTACAATATAAACTTCAAAATCATTGGGGAAACAGGCCTAATGTACATAATGTATCCTCCTAGCTTAACTTCGATGTCTGGATTAACCCTATGTTATACTCCCTCCAAAAGCCAAACTGTCCTTCCTAAGGTGTCATGCACAGATCTGCGTACAGTGCTCCAAGAGGGGTCTAAACTGGACTCCGTCTACCTGCAACATTTTATACCCCATCATCTCAAAGAAAAAGGCCAAAGTCCTAGGAGCCCCGGATCATTTTCTGGACCGGTTTGTGTATTTTAAAGATCTAGACATGTGAAACATGAAGTCACACGGTACATTTTTGGTTTTACTTTATGTGAGTGGAACAACTTCCCCCTCTCTGCATTCTCCAAGCTGAGCAGCATTTTGATATTTCGATCATGTCTCCACTGAGCCTTCTCCTCTCCAACAGAAACAGCCCTATCTTCTCCAATCAATGTCCAGAATAGGAGGTTTCATCTTCGAACATTTCTTCTCTGCACTCACTTTAATATCTTCACATCCTTCGTAAATGAAGTAAAGATCTGGAAATAGTTCTATCACTGAGACCGAACAAATGCCTTATGGAAGTCTATCATAAAATAATTGCTCTTGTAATCCCTGCCCCAGTCAATGAAGCATAGGTTTCAAAGAGATCTTTCGATGTACCCCCTTCAGGAATTCATTTACGTGCGCATCCAAGCCCCTTCAAACAGGCACCTCCTTTAGAATTGCAATCCTTGCTTAATACTCTCTTTCAACGTTCATTGGACTGAATTGTACCATCTCGGACTTATACCGTTTTTGTCTTGGTGCCAGTCTCTTGGCATTTCCCATTAAACATGGACACTGCTTGTGTTTGATTAATCATCTAATGCCATCTTCAATGCCTCAACTGAAGCTGCTTCGACTACACTCCCAGGCAGAGCTTTCTATTTCCTAACACACACAATCTGGAAAAGGTCCTTGCTTCTTACTGAGCTCGCTTCCAATTTCTATCTCAACTGTGGCCACACGGCCCTCCCATGTGTCGATCCATGTCTGAATGGGTGCACATTCTCCCCGGGGAGAAAATAAGGAGTGCAGATGATGGCGATCAGAGTCGAGAGTGTGGTACTGGAAAAGCACAGCAGGTCAGACAGGATCTGAGGAGCGGGACAATCGACGTTTCGGGCATAAGCCCTTCATCAGCAATTCCAGATGACGGGTTTATCACCAAAACACCGACTTTCTTGCACCTTGGATGCTGTTTGACCAGCGGTGCTTTTCTAGCACCACATTCTCGATACTTTCTCGATATCTATTCTGGCTAAGCTTTTCGCCATTGTGAAAATTTCTAACGAATTTCTAACGAATCTCCGCTTAGGTTTTTTTTTTCTTTCACTTCTGGGAAACCTGCCTCGGCTACTTGCTCTGATCTTTCTCAGTCCTGGAAACTTTCTTATCAATCACCTCACGACTCGTCCAAGTGCATTCCCATTGCACCTAAAGTGTATTGGTTCAACCTGTCTATGTTACTCCAGTTAAGTTACAGTTCGCACCTTTGAAAAATTAATTTTAATCAGTTTGCTGTTACTTCAATTCTCCCTCTATTTCCGTTCTACTACGTTTCATGACTTTATGCACATGCACACCCAAATTTCCGTGTTCCTGCACTTCCTTTAGAACCTTTGAGGTTACAACATAGTGTCTCTCCATATGCTTTGTCCAAAACTACAACAGCTCACACATGTCCACATTGAACCAATATCATCAAAGACCCGACCAATCCTGGTTATAATCTCTCCCACCTTCTTCTGTCAGGCAGAGGATCTCAACGTTTACATACATTCATGAGCACTTTCAAGAACAACTTCGTCCCTGCAGTTTTCGCAATTTTGCACGGACCTCGCAAAAGTTAATATTTCTCTCTCTCTACCTCTCCAGATTCAGCAACCAGGAGGAAAAAGAACGTCTGTACTGTCAAAGCTATTCAGAATTGTTCTTCAGATTCTCGTTATTCTCAACTTCATGCAGATAGTTCCACTTCCCTCAGTTTCTTATTGCTAAAGAGTGCTCTCACCCCATGGACAAACCTGTCGAGCCGTCATTCCCAAAGCAATTGGATTCTAAAGATCTACGTTGAACGGAAAAGTAAGTGTCCAAGTGAACTCTCGGAACTGTGTCAAAATGGCTGTCTTCTGATCCACCTGTAATAAGATGTAAAATCCTTTTGTTTGCCACATTGTGTGTGGTCCATGCACCCACATATTTCACCGTCAACCTGTAAGTACGCACAAGATCTGCTGAACAACAACATTCACAAGTTGCGTGTCTTATGAACAACATTGTGGCTTCGTATTCACACTCTCAAAGTGAATGGCGTCACCACAAAAGCAGAACACCAGGAAACGTGTTCCTTTCCATTGCTCTGCTGAGTTCCGAAGAGGAGTCACGATAGGGTTTGACATTAAAATTTGCGTCTCTCCTCAAATACTCCTGACCAGCCAAGTCTCACCAACATTTTGTAATGATTAACTTGGCACTTCCCACCATATACTCTGTGTGGCTTTTGGTTTTTTTTTGTTCACTCATTGAACTTGTTTATGGCACTTTGCAAACTTTGTAACTTCCTCGTCACTTTTTGTTCAGCATTGTCTGCAAACCTAAATGCATTCGTGCCTGTTTCTTCATCCGAGTGACCAATATGTTATGCTATGACTGAAAACCCTGCAATATTCCTTGCAAAACTCAAAAAATATTTACCAACAATGAAAATGCTGAGTTTACCCCAGCAACTTATTCCCAAATTCCTTTCACTGTCTTTCCAGCTGGCTTTTGTTCACAACAATGGAAGGTAAAACCTTGGAAAATGTCCATTCAGTGTTTCTTATTTCAGAAATGGCTGACGCTGTTACAAACATTACTTCAGTTTTGGCATTCTGCAGCCAAGCCTCAACTTCTGACACTATGGGACCTACCTTGCAAAGAGACAGTGAAAGGTTCCTGCAATTTAAACCTTTAAATCTTGCAACGTGTAATAGTGCTAATCTTGCCTTTCTTTGAAATCTTATTTGATATCACCCTTCAATATTATGAAACAGTCAGCCATTACTGTGTTGAGGGAAGGGCCACTTACAAGGCTCAAAGAATCGACATCTTCTCCTCCACCTGCTCATGGGTTCAGATGTTACATTTAATTGTGTTTTGGTCGCTAATTCCCTCTAGTCCTTTTCTCCCCGATCAAAAATGAAGCGCTCATCGCGAAATACTGTTTTTACTTCCCCCAAGGTGATTACACAACGTGTTGTTTCACAATGTTCTCGAAATAGATAAAATCAACAAACTGCTCTACTGGATCATTTTTGTACAAAAGAATTCGATCAAATGGTGTGCAGATTAACATCCCGCACAATTGTCACGTTTCTATTCTCACTTACACGATTTTGCTGTTTAATTCTCCGACCAATTGTATCAACTTTTGTTAGTAAGGCAGGTGTTAGAGAAGAATGCCACAAGTCTTTCCTGGCTCTTTATTATTTGAAATCGCCTTCATTCTCTGAGTCTCTCTACCCCAAACTATTTCACATTGAATTTCTTCAGACATGTTCATTGTCCGGGTTACTCCTGGTCCCATTCCATTCAGCTTCCCCTTTTCCAAATGCAATACATCCCGAAAGTCTGGTTCCCAATCTTGGAGAAGAACAATTGAAGGGTTTATTGCATTGAAAGCTTTAATCTGAATATATGTTGTTGATGATATCATTGTTATTCTGCCTTTCCAAAGGCATTTGGATTTAAACATTTTGCTTCTCCTCTGTGCCATTGATTCGCTTCTCCTGCTCTAACTTAAGCTCACACTTACATTGTCAACTTTTGAGAGCGTTTTTAATGCATTTACTGATTTGCTGAGATAATATTTTCACTGATTTCTCAGTCCTTCCTGATCCATGCTCTCTGCAGATTTCCACATTTCTGTCAATTTATGATTAGTAAGTTTTCGTTGTGTTCCAGGATCTCTGTAAACAAATACTTAGAATCATTATTTTGGTTTAAAACTACATTTGCCACGTCAGTTACATAACTTGCTGAGATATTGATCTCAATTAGACTTAACTCAAGCCCATTCTAAGGGAATTGTTTTGAGTATCCTAAGGACATTTGGCAGCGCGACAACACTTGATTCAATCAAGATAAAGAGTTTTACTTTTGTGCCCCTGTCAAGAATGATATAAACTATCTCTGTCGTTCTTATTGAATGATCTACAACACGGATCTATCTAATATATTTATTATTCAACAAGGGCAAACATAAAGTAAGTGTGCAAGTGAAGCATGTGCTGAAGAAGGGAAATGCTATGTTAGCCTTCATAGGGAGGGGATATGAATACCTGAACACAGACACTGTGCTGGAATTATACAGCTCGAATAATGTGTACACTTTCAGTCTGAGGAAGGATATTGTTGCTATAGAGGGATTGCAGCGATGCGTTCGTGATATGATTCCTAAGGTTGACTTGTGAAGGCAAGGTGGCTCAGTGGTTAGCAATGCTAAGTTGTAACGCCAGTGACCCGGGTTCAATTCCCGTCTCTGGCAGCTGTTTGTGTGGAATTTGTACATTCTCCCCATGTCTGCTCAGGTTTCCTTCTGGTACTCCAGTTTTACCCAACGCTGTTGGGAGGTGAATTGGCTGTGCTAAATTACCCACTGTGTTCGGGTAAATAGAGGGGAGAGGAATGGGTCTGGGTGGGTTACTCTTCGGATGGATGGTGTCAGCTTGTTGGTCCGAAGGTCCTCTTTCCATACTGTAGGGAATCTAATCTGAAGAAAGTCTATATCAATTCCAAATATATTCTTTGGGGTTTCAGGCAATGAAGCTGAAATCCCATATCCACCTATGAACTTCTAACAGGACTAGGTAGAGAACATAGACGAAATATAATATTTCCTCCGATGTTACAGATCGTTTATATGCTGGTATTGCTTCACTGTGTTTGGACAATATTCTTCCTGAGGTCTTGTTTTCCTAACCTGATTAATTACTTTGCCAGGACCAATGATTTTTTTGAGGTTCTCTTAAAAAGGGAACAAAGTAAACACTTTTTGATCTGTTCACAACTGAGTTGGGTTACCAGCCAATTCCTTCAGTTTTAGACGTGGATTGTTCGTTTCACTGAGCCAGTTAAAGTTTACTTTTTTTCGTCATTCCGCTCAGAAGTAGAGATTCAAAGTGCAACATTGATGAATACCCATTTTGTCCTAAACTCTTTCTTTGACCAGTACAGAGAGTTCCTCTATTTTCCGAGCAAAAACCGCAAGATCCATTTCAGAGCGTCTTCCAAAAATTGAGTGAACACCCATCCTGTTATCCAAAATGTTTCTCTTGTGGAAACAGCTCGAGCAGTTCAGTCCCATACTCTCTGAAGTTTTGAAGAATGATAGCTGATGTAATTGCAGGATATAAGATTCTTGAAAAGCAAGTGTAGAATTGATATTTCCTTCTGGAATCCAGATATTGCAGAAAGAGGCCACTCGACCAGCCCTTTACTGAGCAGTTTTTTTTTAACCATTGCTATCCCACCAAGCCTGCACACCCCTGGACGCTATGTACAATTTAGCATGGCCAATCCAGTTAATCTGCGCTCCTTTACACTGTGGGAGGTAACGGAAACACCCAATGGAGAGCCACATAGCCATGAGGAGAATGAACAAATTCAAGCAGGGAAACACCAACAGTAAAACTTTAACCTGTGTCGATGGGGAGGCATAAAAATAGTGCTTCTTCCTTTGGACAATGTTTGCTCTGACCGCCTTGATTAATGTTTTATTGTAAAGATATCCAACAACACTAAAAGCCACATGTGTGAAGTGTTGCAGGAAATGTACCACATTGTTGCAGGGCATGTATATTCTGTGAATGAACACAGTGTCTATACAGTTTGAGATCAGAAATGGTTTACACAAAGGGACAGAGAGGACAGGCCTGACTTGAGCAGACAAGTCAGAAAGATCATGTGACAAAGGTCAGGCCGGTGAAGAACAGTTGACCAGCTGATATTGACATGTAACAACACAATACCCTGTGTCTGTCACCATCAGAGTGTTACCGGTAAACATCATCAGAACTATTCCAATACTCCAAATAAAAAGAAGAGCCAGACAAATTATGAGAATTCTGCATTGAGTAACTACCTAGCCCTGCAGCAATGCCACAATAGTTCCACAGTTTCCCCTAACCCTCCCAGTCAATGTTACAATTCAGGACCTGACCTTGAAATCAATGTTACTATGAGCTCAGGGATCAGTAGCTTGCTTTGTCTGTGTTGGAGGTTAATTGCGTGACTACACGCAGTGGCTCAGAAAGTAGAAAAGCTTTTTTTTAACGGATTAAACAAATAAGGTAACGTTTGTATTATATATATGTAAGTGTGTGTTTTTATATCTATATAGACATATACATATAATGTGTGTGTGTCTGTGTGTGTGTGTGTTTGTGCGTACAAAAGTATATATACATCTCTACTTTCATTCCGTATTCTTTAAATTTATTTCGACTTCGAACATGGCCTGCCATTTAGAAATAATTCAATGAACAGCAGAAATGAGCAAAGTCTCCAAGAAACACATCTCTGCAGTGGAGTGGCAATGTCTCACATTCAGCACATCTCTCCCGGCCCCTCTGGCCCTAATTCCAGGATTATGCTCCACCGTTCTGGACTCTGCACAAGGTGGAAATAGTTTCAAGGAGACAGATTTTTTTTTCTGAACACAAAATGGATAAAAGAGTGTGGAGAGAAAGTGATCTTGTGATTTTATGCTTAATGTCATCTCCAATTGTATTGAAGCATGGGGGGGGGGAGGTTATGAGTGGATCAAGTTGTGTTTGGACGTATAAAGAATGCCACGTTAAATTAATGTCTATTTCGAAATTAACCGCATTTAAACTTGTAGTTACGTCCAAATGCTGTTTGGTTTGGTTGCTAAATTATGTCTCTTTTTTTCCCTTCTCATTGCAGTGTGCTTCACCAAGATGCAAACGTGGGGAACTGTATACTGCTTCTTGTCTTCAATGCAAACATTTAATTCAATTTTATTCTGATGGTTGTCAAACTGCAGTTCCCCGATCTTTCATTGTGAACCTAAGTATAAGTCAAGTTCATATTAATCTGCAGTCTAAATGGAATAAGAGCATATTGCTTGACTGTTCTGTGTTATTTCCCAAATATTGCCCTCCAGTGAATTCAAAGCATATTTCTGAATCTTCACTGGGATCCAACTGACACAAAAATAGTGATTTCCTTCTGCAATTAATCCGATTATTTTTAAACTGCAATCCCTATTCTGAGTCCAATTAAATTTTAAAAATTGAATGGAAATAGGGATGGAAATATACACCCTTGATACTCACTTTCTAAGACTGTAAAAAAACTGCAATTTACCATGCTGACACTCCCTCAACAGTGACCCTCTGAAAGTGCAGCAAACCCTCAACACTGACCCTCTGACAGTGCAGCACTCCAGTAGTACCTCCCCTCCGATAATGCAGCACTCCCTCAGTACTGACCATCTGACAGTGCGACTCTCCCTCAGCACTGACCGTCCATCAGTGTAACAACTGTTCAGTACTGACCCTCCGAGAGTGTGGCACTCCCTCAGCACTGAACCTTTGACAGTGAGGCACTCCCTCGGCATGACTTTCTGAAAGTGTGACGCTCCCTCGGCACTGACCCTCTGACAGTGTGGTACACCCTCAGCACTGTCCCTTTGACAGTGTGGCGGTCCCTCAGTACTGACCCTCTGACAGTGTGGTACACCCTCAGCACTCACCCTCTGACAGTGTGGTACACCCTCAGCACTGACCCTTTGACAGTGTGGCGGTCCCTCAGTACTGACCCTCTGACAGTGTGGTACACCCTCAGCACTCACACTCTGACAGTGTGGTACACCCTCAGCACTCACCCTCTGACAGTGCGGCACTCCCTCAGTACTGTCCCTCTGACAGTGTGGCGGTCCCTCAGTGCAGACCCCGCGACAGTGTGGCACTCCCTCAGTGCAGACCCCGCGACAGTGTGGCACTCCCTCAGTGCAGACCCCGCGACAGTGTGGCACTCCCTCAGTGCAGACCCCGCGACAGTGTGGCACTCCCTCAGTGCAGACCCCGCGACAGTGTGGCACTCCCTCAGTGCAGACCCCGCGACAGTGTGGCACTCCCTCAGTGCAGACCCCGCGACAGTGTGGCACACCCTCAGTGCAGACCCCGCGACAGTGTGGCACTCCCTCAGTGCAGACCCCGCGACAGTGTGGCACTCCCTCAGTGCAGACCCCGCGACAGTGTGGCACTCCCTCAGTGCTGACCCTCTGATAGTGTGGCACACCCTCAGTGCAGACCCCGTGACAGTGCGGCACTCCCTCAGTACTGACCCTCTGACAGTGCGGCACTCCCTCAGTACTGACCCTCTGACAGTGCAGCACTCCCTCAGTGCAGACCCCGCGACAGTGTGGCACTCCCTCAGTGCTGACCCTCTGACAGTGCGGCACTCCCTCAGTACTGACCCTCTGACAGTGCGGCACTCCCTCAGTACTGACCCTCTGACAGTGCAGCACTCCCTCAGTGCTGACCCTCTGACAGTGCGGCACTCCCTCAGTACTGACCCTCTGACAGTGCGGCACTCCCTCAGTACTGACCCTCTGACAGTGCAGCACTCCCTCAGTGCTGACTCTCGGACAATGCAGCACTCCCTCAGTACTGACCTTCTGACAGTGCAGCACTCCGTCAGCACTGAGCCTCTGACATTGTGCCACTCCCTCTGTACTGACACTCTAACAGTGTGGCACTCCCTCAGTACTGACGCTCCTACAGTGCAGCACTCCCACAGCACAGACCCTCTGACAATGCAGCACTCCCTCAGTACTGACCCTCTGACAGTGCAGCACTCCCTCAGTGCTGACTCTCGGACAATGCAGCACTCCCTCAGTACTGACCTTCTGACAGTGCAGCACTCCCTCAGCACTGACCCTCTGACAATGCAGCACTACCTCAGTACTGACCTTCTGACAGTGCAGCACTCCCTCAGTGCTGAGTCTCTGACAGTGCAGCACTCCCTCTGTACTGACACTCTGACAGTGCGGCACTCCCTCAGTAGTGACGCTCCTACAGTGCAGCACTCCCACAGCACAGACCCTCTGATAGTGCAGCACTCCCTCAGTACTGACCTTCTGACAGTGCAGCACTCCCTCAGTGCTGACTCTCTGACAGTGCAGCACTCCCTCAGTCCTGACCCTCTGACAGTGCAGCACTCCCTCAATACTGACAGTCCAACATTACAGAACGCGATCAGTACTGACCTCTGACAGTGCAGGATGCACTCATCACTGACACTCCAACAGGGCACAATCCCTCAGCACTCACACTGTGACAGTGTGGCATCACTGACTCTCTTACAATGTGGTGGTTCCTCAGTAGATACCTCCAATATAATACCACTACTTCAGTACTGACGCATCAATAGTGAAACTGACCTTCAGTGCTGATCCATAGACAATGCAGTCTCCCCTCAGCACAGACCTTGGACACTATGTCACACCCTCAATGCTGATAGTCCGATTGTGCATCACTCTGTCAGCACTGACCCTCCAATAGTGCGGCACTTCCTCAGTGCTGAAACTCAGAAGTGCAGAACTCCCTCGCACTAACCCTCTGACTGTGAGGCATTACCTCAGCACAAACCCTCCAACAGAATAGCACTCCTTCAATACTGACCTACAAACAGTGCAGCACTCCCTCACGACAGACCAACAAAGAGGGCAGCACTCCCTCACTACTGGGTAAAAACAATGACTGCAGATGCTGAAAATCAAATACTGGATTAGTGGTGCTGGAAGAGCACAGCAGTTCAGGCAGCATCCAACGAGCAGCAAAATCAACGTTTCGGGCAAAAGCCCTTCCTTTATTCCTGATGAAGGGCTTTTGCCCGAAACGTCGATTTCGCTGCTCGTTGGATGCTGCCTGAACTGCTGTCCTCTTCCAGCACCACTAATCCAGTACTCCCTCACTACTGACCAACTAACAGTGCAGTATTGCCTCAGCACAGACCCTCCGACAGAGCAGCACTTCCTCTGTGCTGACCCTCTGACATTATGGCACTCCTTCAGTACTGACCCCCCCTAACATTGCGGCAGTCCCTCGGCACTGACACTCTGACAGTGCAGCAATCGCTCAGCACAGACCCTCTGACAGTACGGCACTCCCTCAATACTGACCAACTAACAGTGCAGCACTCCCTCAATACTGACCTACAAACAGTGTAGCACTCCCTCAGCACAGAACCGTCGACAGAGCAGCACTCCCTCTGTGCTGACCCACTGATATTATGGCACTTCTTCAGTACTGACCCTTCGACAGTGCGGCACACCCTGAGCAATGACCCTCTGACTACATGGCACTCACTCAGCACAGATCCTCCAACAGTGCAGCATTCTCTCCGTGCTGACCCTCAGACAATGCAACACCCCCTCAAAACTGACCCTCAGATAATGTGGCACTCCTTTCGCACTGATCCTCCAACAGTGCAACACTCCCTCGGTAGTGACACCACAATATTGTAGCCCTCCATCTCTACTTACCCTCCCAGCTTGCAACACTCCCACAACACCGACCTTCTGGGCGTGCAGCACTCCCTCAGTGCTGAACCACCGGCAGTGTAGCATTCTCTCACTACCGAACCTCCAATATTGCAGTGCTCCTTCAGAAATTACCTTCTGACTGTGCAGCAGCCTCTCAGCACTGACGCTGCAAAGTGCAGCACTCCACCACTGCTGAGCCTCCACCATTGCCATGCTCCTTCAGTAATGACCTTCTGATAGTGCAGCACTCCCTCAGTACTGACCCTCTGACATTAGGGCACTCACTCAGCACTTGCCCTCCTACAGTGCGGCACCTCCTCACCACTGACCCTTTGACAGTGCGGCACTCTATTTAGCAATGACGCTCTGACAGTGCAGTGCTCCCTCAGTGCTGACACTCCAACAGTGAAGCACGTACTCAACACTGACAGTCTAATGATCCTTTGGTAATTACCCTCCAATATATTAGCATTCCTTCAGTACTGAACCATCAAAAGTGCAGCAGACCCTCACTGCTGCTGTGTGGGCTGTGCAACCCTCCCTCAGCACCGACCTTTGTACACTGTGGCACTGCCTCAGCACTGACCCTCGAACAATGCAGCACTCACTCAGTACTGATCCTCTGATACTGCATCACTCCCTCAGCACTGACTTTCTAGCAGTGCATCACTCCCTCAGCACTGACCTTCCGACAATGTGTCACTCCCCCAGTATTGACACTATGACAGTGCAGCACACCCTTAGTACTGCCCATACGACAATACATCACTTTATCAGCACTGACTCGCCGACTATATGGCATTCCCTCAGTCGTGACCCTCTGACAGTGCGGCACTCCCTCAATCCTGACCCTCCAACAGTACAGCACTCCCTCAGTACTGATCCACCGACAGTGCGGCAGTCCCTCAGCACTGACCCTCCGATTGGATGGCACTCCCTCAGCACAGATGCTCCAGTAGTGCTGAACTCCCTCGTGCTGACCCTCAGACAGTGCAACACACCCTCAGCACTGACCCTCGGACACTGAGGCACTCCTTCAGCACTGATCCTCCAACAATGCAAAACTCTCTCGGTAGTGTCACCACAATATTGTAGCCCTCCGTCCCTTCTGACATTCCAACCTTGCAACACTTCCACAACACTGACCCTCTGGCTGTGCAGCACTCCCTCAGTACTGAACCACCGGCAGTGTAGCATTCTCTCACTACTGAGCCTCCAATATTGCAGTGCTCCTTCAGAAACGAACATCTGACAGTGCCGCACTCCCTCAGTAATGACCCTCTGTTAGTGCAGCACTCCCTCAGTAATGACCCTCTGACAGTGCGGCACTCCCTCAGCACTGACCCTCTGATAGTGCGGCCCTCACTCAGTACTGACCCTCTGACAGTGCAGCACTCCCTCAGTACTGACCCTCTGACAGTGCAGCATTCCCTCAGTAATGACCCTGTGACTGTGCGGCACTCCCTCAGCTCTGAACCTCTGGCAGTGGTCACCCACTCAGTACCAGCCCTGCAACAGTGTAGCCTTCCCTACGGACTGAGCTTCCAACATTATGGTGCTCCTTCACTAATGATCTTCTGACAGTGCAGCACTTCCTCAGTACTGACCGTCCATTATACCAGAACATAATCAGTACTGACCCTCCGACAGTAGGGCACTCTCTCTTTGCTTACCCTCCAACAGTGCAGCACTCCCTCACTACTTACTCACCAAGAGTGCAGCACACTATCACTACTTACCCTCTAATAGTATATCGCTCTCTGGATAATTACCCTCCAATATATTAACACTCCTTTATTACTGGCCCATCAAAAGTGTATCTGACCCTCAGTGCAGATCTATCGGAAGTGCAGTCCTACTTTAGAATAGATCCTTGGACACTGTCCCTCTGACAGTGCATCACACTCTCAGCTATGACCCTCCAACAGGGCAGCAGTCCCTCAGCACTGACCCTTTGAGTGTACAGCACTCCCTCAGCACATAGCCTCCAACAGAACCATCCTCTCTGATGCTAAGACAATGCAGCATTCTTTCAGTACTGACCTTCCAGCAGTGTGTCACTCCCACAGCACTGAACCTCCGAGAGTGCTGCACTGCCTAAGTACTGACCCTCCGGCAGTGCGGCACTCCCTCAGCACTGATAGTGCAGCCCTCCTTCAGTAATGACCCTCTGAGAGTACGGCCCTCTCTCAGTATGAATACTAAGTATTTGCGGTGTTCCACCAGTACTAATCCTCCAGCAGTGCATGATTTCCTCAGCACTGACCCCTCGAAAGTGCAGCACTCCCTCAGCAGTGAACCTCTGACAGTAAGGTCCTCTCTCACTACTGACCCTCCAACAGTGTGGTGATCTCTCAGTACTACTCTTCTGACACTGCGGCGGTCCCTCAGTACTGATCCTCCATTGGCACAGCGCTCCTCAGCACTGACCCTTGGACAGTGTGGCATGCCCACAAAATTGCCCAACTGATTGCGCATCATCCCCTCAGCACTGATCAACCGACAGTGCATCACTCCCTCAGTACTCACCCTCTAACAGTGCGGCTCTCCCTCAGTACTGACCCTCTGATAGTGCATCACTCCCTCAGTACTGACCCTCCGACAGTGCATCACTCCCTCGCCAGTGACACTCCAATAGTGTGGCACTCCCTCATCCCTGACCCTCTAACAGTGCAGCACTCCCTCAGTACTGACCCTCTGACAGTGCGACACTCCCTCAGTACTGACTCCCTGACAGTGCGGCACTCCCTCAGCACTGACCCTCTGACAGTGAGGCACTCCCTCAGCTCTGACCCGCCAACAGTGCGACACTTCCTCAATACTGAGCCTCTGCCAATGCTGCACTCCCTCAGTACTGACCTCCTGAAAGTGCCAGAACTCACTCATTACTGACCCTCCAGCAATGTAGCATTCCTTCAGCAACTACCCACTGACAGTGTAGCATTCCCTCAGCACTGAACCTCCGACACTGTGGCAATCCCTCAGCACTAACCCTCCGACAGTGCAGCACACCCTCAGTACAGACCTTCCAAGAGAGTGTCACATCCATGGTACCGGCCATCTGACTCTGCAGCACTCTATCAAGACTGATACTCCGACAGTCCAGCACTCCCTCAGTACTGACTCTCTGTCACTGCAACTTTCCCTCTTCACTGACCTTCCAACTGTGTGGCGCTCCCACAGCACTACCGTTTTGTCAGTGCAGCACTCGCACAGTGCTGACCCTTCGACCTAGCATAACATTCTCAGTACTGGCCCTTCAAAAGGGGGGCATTCCCTTAGTACTGACATTCTGTACAGCACTCCCCCACCACTGACACTCCGACAGTGCAGCATTCCCTCAGTACTGACCCTCTCACAGTGCGGCACTCCCTGAGCCCTGACCCTCTGACAGTGCGGCACTTCCTCAGCTCTCACCTTCCGACTGTGTGGCACTCCCTCAGTACTGAACCTCTGACAGTGCAGCAATCCCCCAGCACTGTCTCTCTGACAGTGCAGCACTCCCTCAGAATGGACTCTTCGACAGTGCGGTACTTTCTCAGTACTGACCCTCTGACAATGCAGCAATCCCTCAGTACTGACCGTCCAACAGTGCGGTACTCCCTCAACACTGACCCTCCGACAGTGCAGTAATCCCTCAGTACTGACCCTCTGACGATGCAGCATTACCTCAGCCCAGAATCGCCGGCACTCCAGACTCTCTGACATAGCGGTCCTCTCTTAGCACTAAATTTCCAAAGGGCTATCCACACAGACCGTTCGCCCTTCCCTCTCCCTGGAGCCCTTCATTTTTCATGGCCAATCCTGCGCACATCCACGTCTTTGTATATGAGATGCATCCGGGGCACCCACAAAAGAAAATCCATTGCAGGCACGGGGAGAATGTTTAACCTCCACACAGATCGTCGCCCGAGTTTGGAATCAAACCGAGATTCCTGGCGGTGGGAAGCAGCAGTGTTAACCACTGAGCCATCTTACCACGCCCAAATGTTTACTCTCTTCCATTCCTTTGCTTTCACCGGCTTCAGCTGCCTCATCGATAATTTAAAACTCCTGTCTTTTGACCACTTTCAGTTTATATTTTGACTGTTTTGTTCTCTGTCTCTTTTTCCAGTTGGCGAAATTCATTTTTTTTCCCTTAAGTTCCACATCTTATTGGGAATCCACCTCTAATTTCCAGTTGCATTAATGACAGCTGATCTGATTTATCTTGTGTTCTGTTGACAGTTCGCTGGCAGGAAGCGTTAACTCTGACTTCTCTCCACAGATGCTGCTGGAGCTCATTAGCTTTTCCACCCATTTCTGGTTGCTCATTTTGTGTACTTCATGTCCTATTTTGTCTCTCCAATATTTCCATATAACCCACAGCTTCAATGTGAAATCCATAATTGTCTTAGCTCCCCCTGACAACTGTATTTCCTGCCTCCTGGCTGACTCTGCTGGTTTAGCTATTGCTCTGACCCTCAACTTTTGAATCATTATCAATAACTTATAGTGCCATCTTAATTCTGCGAGCAAATTTATTACCCACTCTCAGGCATCCCCGATATCTAATTCCAGATTGACGTTGCCTTTGCTCACAGATCCTGGTCGAATCTCCCGATTATTCTAGGACACAAGAATGGATAGCCAGGCCAAATCGGTCTGGCGATTATTGGATTCACAACATAGTGAAATTACAGCATAAGCCTCAAAGTTGCTTCTGTTTTTTCCTAACTGGTCTTTATAAGCAACTGATCTTGGGCACCAAGATCATTGAACATATGACAGTACAGGCCGGACTGCACCAGATGTTTACCGAACTTGAGGCCAAAAGAAATTAATCTATTCTGTCTGCTTGTGGTCCATATTGCTGCATTTCTTCCATACTGAAGTAAAAGCCCCTTAAATGCCCTATCGTATCACTCTCCACCACCCCTCCTGATGGTGTGTTCCAGACTCAGGCCACCCTCTGTGTTAGAAAACCTGCACCTCACATCTCCTTTGAACTTTCCCCCCTTTCACCTTATATGCGTGCCCAACTGCCCGCACACACACCACACCCCCACCCACCACCCCGCACCCCCTCCCGCCCCCGGCCTAGCATTTGACTGTTCAACTCTGGGAGCGAACTTCTGACTGTCGACCCCATTTCGGAATTGTGTAAACTTCTCCACTGCTCCAGAGATCGCAATCTGTGTTTGGGTTGGGATCTTGCTGTGCGTCCACAGCAGAGGCAGCCACAGGCCAGTCCCTCCACACAGACCCATTTACCAAAATTCAGGGGGTGCGCCTCAACGAAGCGGTGGTCTATAGTGCACGGAGTGAGGTGAACAAGCGGAGGTTACAGCGGCAGAAAGGGCACTGCGTGGGGTGGGGCTGTCAATTACACTGGGCGTGGGGGAGGTGTGTGGATTGAAAAGTTAGGAGGGCAAAGTCATGCGGGGCAAAGTCACAGGGGGTAAGGTCGCGAGGTTTGCAAAATATACCCTGCTTTTTCTCTGCCACTGTACCAAGTTAAGAAAATGAATTCAATATTTTCAGAGACTCAAAATGGATACAAAAGCATGGGGAGAAAGTGCACTTATGATTTTATGCTTAATGTTATCTGCATTCGTTTTCTGGATTATGATTTTATTTTGGATGTGTGGACCTATAAAAAATGCTGCACTAAATTAACGTCCAGTTGAATTTTTTTTTCATTGTAATTATATCCAAATGTTGCTTTGTTGAGATTGCTACTCTATGCCTCTTCTTTCCTTCTCATTACAGCGTGCTTCACCAGAATATAAAATGCATACTGCTTCATGTCTTCAATGCAAGCATTCAATTCAATTTTATTCTGATCTCCGTCAAACTGCAATCTCCTTGATCTTTCTTTGTGAAGCATATGCAAGTTGAGTTTACAATAGACTGCCCTCTAGTTGATTCAGAGCATAATGCTGTGTGTCTGTTGAGTTCACAATAGTCCGCCCTCTAGTGACGTGATAGCAAACTTCAGAATCTTCCCTGGAATCCACTTGAAATAAAAGAAGTGATTTCTTTCAGCAGTTCATTCTATTAATTCGAAATGACAGTCCCTGTTCTCAGCCCAAATAAACCCTGAAAACTGTGAATGGAAATAGTGGAGGATATATACATTCTTGATAGTTCTCTCTTCATAAGTCTATACAAAACTGCAGCTTACAGTACTGACCCTCCAACAGTGTGGCACTTCTACAGTTCTGCCCCTCCAACATTGTGGCACTTCTACAGTACTGCCTCTCCAACAGTGTGGCATGTCTACAGTACTGACCCTCTGAAAGTGTGGCACTCCCTCAGTACTGACCTGCCAACAGTGTGGTGATCACACAGCACTGTCCCTCCAACAATGCGGCACTCTCTCAGTAATGACTGTCTGACAGTGCAGCACTCTCTCAGCACTGACCATCCGTCAGTGCGGCAATCCCTCAGTACTGACCATCCAACAGTGTGGTGTTTCCTTGGTACTGACCATCCATCAGTGCGGCATTCCCTCAGTACTTTATCTCCGACAGAGTAGCACTCCCTTAGCACTGATCTTCCACATAGAACCTTCGCCCTTCTCTATCTATGGAACCATACATTTCCCATGGCCAACCCACCTCACCGCCACATCTTTAGATATGGACGGAAAAAATGGCACCCACAAAAAGCCGTTGCAGATTAGTGATGGCCATTCACATGCCACATGGTTCGTGAGTGGACTCCAACCCAGGTCCCCGGCACTGTGAGGCAATAGTGCAATACCCTAAGCTACCATGACACTCCCAACTGCTGAAACTCCTGCAAACGTTTGTTTTAGCCTGCTTTAGCTTCCTCATTAATAATGTTACGCTCCTGTCTTTCTGTCCTCCCTGCGCTTATTTTTTGAAGTTTTGATCTCTTTCTCTTTATCCACTTTCAGAATTTCAGTTTTTCTTGGAATTCCACCTTCAAATACCTCATTTCCAATTGTGTTAATGACAGCCGGTCTGATTTATCTAATGTTCTGAGGAAGGGTTACCAGACAGGAACTGTTACCTCTGATATCTCTCCACAGATGCTGCTGGACCTGCTGAGCTCTTCCAGCCATTTCTGACTTTGTATCTTGTGTTCCGTCTGGATCGAAAATTTGAAGTTCTAATTTGAAGGAAGGTTTATTTTGACGGCATTAGTCATGAAATTTCAAAAGCTGTTTTGTGGGCAGATGATCGCAGGTAAAGGGCTGGCTGCAAAGTGGGAGGGGTTCAAAAATAAGACAACAAGAGTCGATGGGCAGTATGTTCCTGATAGGGGGAAAGAAAAGGCTGGTAGGTGAAGGAAATGCTAGAAGACTGAAGAAATTGAGAGCTTGATTAAGAAAAAGCAGATAGCATATGTCACATATAGTCAGGAGAGCTCGAGTGAATCCTTAGAAGCGTATCAAGGCAGAAGGAGCATACTTAAGGGGGAAATCATGAGGGCAAAATGAGCTCGCGTTGGCAAATAGAGTTAAAGAGAATCCAAAGGGTTTTTACAAATACATTAAGGACAAAAGGGTAACTAAGGAGAGAATAGGGCCCCTCAAAGATAAGCAAGGCAGCCTTTGTATGGAACAGCAGTGGATGGGGAATATGCTAAACAAGTATTTTGCATCAATACTTACTGTGGAGAAAGATATGAAAGATATAGACTGTAGGGAAATAGATGGTGACATCTTTAAAAATCTCCACATTACAGAGGAGGAGGTGCTGGATGCCTTAAAGCGCACAAAAGTGGATAAATCCCAAGGATCAGGTGTACTCGAGAGTTCTGTTGGAAGCTAGACAAGTGATTGCTGGTCCCTTTGCTGAAGTATGTAGATTATTGATAGTCATAGGTGAGATGCCAGAAGACTGGAGGTTGGCTAACGTGCTGCTATTGTTTAATAAAGGTGTTAATGACAAGCCAGGGATCTATAGATCTATAGCCTGACGTCGGTGGTGGGCAAGTTGTTGGAGGAAATCTTGAAGGACAGGATTGACATGTATTTAGAAAGGCAAGGACTGATTCGTAATCATCAGCATGGGCTTGTAAGTGGGAAATCAAGTCTCACGAACTTGATTCAGATTTTCTTTTTAAAGAAGTAACGAAGAAGATTGATGAAGACAGAGCTGCAGATGTGATCTATATGGACTTCAGTAAGGCGTTCGTCAAGGTTCCTCAGAGGAGACTGGTGAGGAAGATTAGATTACATAGAATACAGGGAGAACTATCTATTTAGATACAGAACTGACTCAAAGGTAGAAGAGAGAGAGAGGGTGGTAGTGGTGGGTTGCTTTTCAGACTGGAGGCCTGTGACCAGTGGTGTGCCACAAGGATCGGTGCGAGGTCAACTTTTTTTTTCATTTCTATAAATGATTTGGATGTGAACATAGGAGGTTGGGAGTAAATTTGAAGATGACACCAAAATTGGAGGAATAGTAACAACGAAGAAGATTGCTTCAGATTACAAGGGATCTTGATCAGATGGGCCAATGGGTTGAGGAGTGGTAAATGGAGTGAAATTTTCGATAAGTGTGAGGTGCTGTATTTTGTAAAAGGAAATCAATGTATGACTTCATGATAAGGGAATGTTACTGAACAAGGAGACCTTGGAGTTCAGGTTCATAGTTCCTTGAAAGTATATGCAGGTTCATAGGATAGTGAAGAAGGCATTTGATACGCTTTCCTTTATTGATCAGAGTATTGAGTACAGGAGTTCGGAGGTCATGTTGCGGCTGTACAGGATATGGGTTCGGACACTTTTTACAGTTTTGCATGCAATCCTGGTCTCCTTCCTTTTGGAAGGATATTGAAAGTTTCAAAGGGTTCAGAAAACATTTGCAAGGATGTTTCCAGGGCGAGAGTGTTTCAGCGATAGGGAGAGACTGAACAGGCTGGAGCTGTTTTCCCTGGAATGTCGGAGGCTGAGGGGTGACCTGATAGAGGTTTGCAAAATTTTGAGGGGCATGGGGTGGGGGAGTCCAGAACTAGAGGGGCATTGGTTCAGGGTGAGAGGGGAAAGATATAAAAGAGACCTAAGGGGCAACTTTTTCACACAGAGGGTGGTACGTGTATGGAATGTGCTGCCAGAAGAAGTGATGGAGACCAGTACAATTACAGCATTTAAAAAGCATCTGAATAGGTATCTGAATATGAAGGTTTGAGAGGGATATGGGTCAAGTACTGACAAATGGGAGTACATTAAGTTAGGGTTAACACTCGGCAAGGATGAGTTGGACCAAAGGGTGTGTTTCCATGCTATACACGTCTCTGATTCTCTGACTCGGTGGCCTACGGTGCCTCTCCAAAACCTCCCTCAAACCAACAGTTTTGGTGTGAAACCCACAATGTCTACCATCTTAACTCAACCTGACAACTCTATTTCCTGTCTCCTGGCTGACTCTGTTGGTTTAGCTGTTGGTCTGACCCTGAATTTCTGAAACGACTTCAACAACTTATCATGCCATCTTCATTCTGCAAGCAAATTTATTACCTACTGTAAGGCGTCTCTAATATCCAATTGCACATCTACGTTGCTTGTGTTCCCAGATCCTGGGACATTCTCCCAATTATCTTAGCACACAGGGATAGATAGCCAGGTCACATCGGTCTGACTATCATCGGATTCACAACACAGTTAATTACAACACGAGGTTCAAAATTGTGTCAGTTGTTTCTAACTGAACTTTATCAACAACTGGTCTTGGGCACTAAGATCATAGAACAAACAGCAGTACAACGCAGGGACGATTTTACTGACCACGATGTTGTACCGAACATGAGGCTAAATGAAAGTAATCCCTATCCTTCCATTCATTCCATATTCACGTGTTTATCTACAAGCTCCTGCAGCACCCCTACAGTGTCTGCCTCCTCCAACACTCCTGCAATGTATTCCAGACTCCTACCTGTCTCTGCATTAAAACTCTTACCCTCACATCTCCTTTGATATTATCCTGTTGCAGCATAAATGCTTCCCCACCCCCAAGCATTACACATTTAGACTCTGGGAACAAGATTCTCACTGTCAACCCCGTCTCAGAATGTAATTACTTCACCTCCGCTCCAGAGATCACAACCTGATCTTTTCTAGCCTCTCCTTCTGGGCATTATAACATTAACAACAAAGTAACTGTTCATTTTTTGAAAACGTAGCTTTAGCGGAAGACTGATAAACTACAAGGATGCGATAGGAGAGAAATTGACAAACATGAAGGGGTTCAGAATGAAGAGGCACAGTAGCTTTTCTGTTAACACTGCTGCCTCATAGTGCTGGGAACTCCGGGTTCTATTCCAGCCTCGGGTGTCTGTGCATTCGCTTGCGGGTCTGCATGGGTTCCCTCCCACAGTCTAAAGATGTGAAGGTTAGATGAATTGGGATGCTTAATTGTCCATGAGTGTTCAGCAATGTGTAGGTTAGGTGCATTAGTTAGGGATAAATGTAGGGTGGGGGAATTGGTCTGTGTGGATTACCCTCCAGAGGGCTGATGTAGACTTGTTGGGCTGAAGGACCTGCTTCCACACTGTAGGGATTCTATGGAAAGGTATACAAGGACCAACTCCTGCAGGCCCCAGCAAAAGAGCTTCGCTTTCTCTCACACACTCGAGAGCAGTGAGAGAGGCAATTGGACACGATGCATTCTCTGATGTTTCAGCTCCACCCACTCCCTGAGTACGACTCTGTTGCTGTAAGGCAGCCATGCTATTCGCTGAGCCACTGTAGCACCCTCCCTCCGCAGCTGCTGCGAGATCTGCTGAGTTTCTCCAGGCCTTCTCAATGTTTGATTCAGATCTTCAGCTTCTCTACTCCTGTTCGACTGGACGCTAGTCCATTCACTGCTGAGTTAGAACAATGATGTAGCTCATGTAGCTTCTACGGAGCCATAATGACCAAATCATATCATGCTCTGTTTCAAATAAAGCCATCTTGAAGAACAGGTTGCAATTTCGCTCCCACAGCAATGGAACTTTATGCAGGTGTCACTGGCTGGGCCCAGTATTTATTCTTGAGAGTGTGTTGTTGATTAGGCAGCAACTGAGGAGCAGGAAAATCGATGTTTCAGGCCGGAGCCCGACATCAGGATGATTCATCAGGACCATTCCTAATGAAGGACTCTGGCCTGAAACGTTAAATTTCCTGCTCCTCGGATGTTGCCTGACCAGTTTTGCTTTTCCAGCAACACACTCTCAATTCGGATTGTCAGCATCTGCAGTCCTCAATGTCTCCCAGTATTTATTGCCTTGACCCCAGTTGCCCCCCGCCTTGAGAAGGTGAGGGCGAACTGCCTTCTTGAACCGCTGCAGTCCGTGTGCTGTGGTTGCACCCACAAGGTCCATGAGGGAGGGAATTCCAGGAGTTTGGCACAAGAAGGAAGAGCAATATATTTCCATGTCGGGATGGTGAGGGGCTCGGAGGGTGAAATTGCAGGGGGTGTGGTGGTGTTCTTATGCGTCTACTGCCCTTATCCTGACAGATGGAAGTGGTCTTGGGTTTGGAAGGTGCTGTCTGAGGATCTGTCATGAATTACTTTGCTCATTTCATTCAAACTTATTCTTATCAAGCCTCACGCAGTCACCTATACCTCTCCCAGAAGAAGTAAATGGATAAGAATTCATATCTCCACCATCAGCACTCAGTATCAGCAGTGTGTACTACCTTCAAAATGCACTGGAGAAAACTACCAAGGATCATTTAATCGCACTTTCTAAACCCACAACCACTTCCATCTGGAAGGACAAGGGCAGCAGGTACTTGGGAACACCACCCCCTGCAAGTTACCCTCCAAGCCACTCACCATCCTGACTTGGAAATATACCATCGTTCTTCACAGTCGTTGGGTCAATATCCCGGAATTCCCTCCCTACCGGCGTTGTGGGTCAACCCATAGGAAGCGGACTGCAGTGATTCAAGAAGGTAGGTCCCCACCACATTCTCAAGGGTAAATATGGATGCGCTATCAATACTGGCCCAGCCAGCGACACCCAAGTCGCACAAACTAATAAAACAAAGCCTGGCAAACTACCCTCAGAAGGAACTGGGTGTTGAACCATATGCTGATAGTACCTGTCTCCTCCTGATTGGCATTCCATCCCCATGTCTCAGAAGCCTCCTGATCTCCTAATCCCATTTCGACTGCAAAAACATACATTTCAGCGTGCATCGAGGACTTGGGAGATATGAACAGCAATGGGGAGACTTCAGCGTTGCTCCCTCTCTGCTGGCCTGCACTGTACGGGTTTACAAGTTGAAGTTCAATCAGTTTGTTCTTCTTTATTGACTTCCTCATCCATCAAATCCCCTGGAGTGGGATTCAAACTCAGAGCTCCTGACTCGGAGGCCGTCAGACTGCCCATGATGCTGCAAGACTTCAAGTCCTCACATAACGACAATGACAGAATTTCTCCCGATAAAAGGCAAGGATTCAAGTTTGTAAGGACAAAGAGGGAAAGGATACACAGAGGCGTAGAGATGTACAACGTGGAAGCAGACGTTTCAGTTCAACCCGTCCATGTTGACCAAATATCCTGAACTTATGAAGTCCCATTTGCCATCACTTGACCCATATCCCTTGAAACCCTTCTTATTCAGGTACCCATCGAGATGTCATTCAAATTCTGTAATTGTACCAGTCTCCACCACATCCTCTGGCAGCTCATTCCATACATAGACCATTCACTGCGTGAAAACGTTGCTCCTTGAGTCCCTTTTAAAGCTTTCCCCACTCACCCTCAACTTATGCCCGCACTTCTGGACTCTTCCACCACATAGACAAGAAAAGGTCTTGTCTATTAAGGCTATCCATGTTCCTCATAGTTCTATAAACCTCTATAAGATCACCCCTCAGCCTCCAACGCTCCAGGAAAAAAAGCCCCAGGCTATTCAGCCTCTCCCTATTACTCAAAATTTCCAACCCTGGCAACATTTTCGTAAAACCTTTCTGAACCTTTTCAAGTTTCAAAACCCTTTCTGATAGGAGGGAGAATACAATGCCACAGAATATTCGAAAAGGAATGAACCAATGTCCTGTACTGCCGCAACATTACCTCCCAACTCCTATAATCGATGCATTGACCAATAAAGGAAAGCATCCCAAATGCCTTCATCACTATCATATTAATCAAACGTGGTTTCTGAAAATAGAACTTCAGTATTCTTCTCTTTGTTCTTTGATTTCTCTTCCCGCTACAACCTCTGCCTTTGTAACTTTGTTCCCACTCAGTCAGGAACAATCCCGAGATTTACTTCCAGTATCGTGTCAGTTAACTTAATAGACGATATACAATAGACAATAGGTGCAGGAGTAGGCCATTCTGTCCTTCGAGCCTGCATCACCATTCATTATAATCATGGCTGATCGTCCTCAATCAGTATCCTGTTCCTGCCTTATCTCCATAACCCTTGATTCCACTATCCTTGAGAGCTCTATCCAACTCTTTCTTAAATGAATCCAGAGACTGGGCCTCCACTGCCTTCTGGGGCAGAGAATTCCAAACACCCACCACTGTCTGGATGAAGAAGTTTCTCCTCATCACTGTCCTAAATGGCCTACTCCTTATTTTTAAGCTGTGTCCTCTGGTTCAAGACTCACCCATCCGCAGAAACATTTACCTGCCTCCAGAGTGTCCAATTCTTTATTAATCTTATGCAACTCAATCAGATCCCCTCTCAGTCTTCTAAACTCAAGGGTATACAAGCCCAGTCGCTCCAATCTTTCAACATAAGATTGTCCCGCCATTCCAGGAATTGACCTCGTGAACCTACGCTGCACTCCCTCAATTGCCAGAATGCCTTTCCTCAAATTTGGAGACCAGAACTGCACACAGTACTCCAGTTGTGGTCTCACCAGGGCCCTGTACAGCTGCAGAAGAACCTCTTTGCTTCTATACTCAATACCTCTTGTTATGAAGGCCAGCATGCTATTAGCTTTCTTCAATACCTGCTGTACCTTCATGCTTGCCTTCATTGACTGGTGTATAAGAACACCCAGATCTCTTTGTACTGCCCCTTTATCTAACTGGACTCCATTTAGGTCGTAATCTGCCTTCCTGTTCTTGCCAAAAAGTGTATAATCACACATTTATCCACATTAAACTGCATCTTCCATGCATGGGTCCACTCACCTAACCTGTCCAGGTCACCTTGCAATCTCCTAACATCCTCTTCACATTTCACCCTGCCACCCAGCTTTGTATCATCAGCAAATTTGCTAATGTTACTATTAATACCATCTTCTACATCATTAATATATATTGTAAAAAGCTGCAGTCCCAGCACTGATTCCTGAGGTACCCCACTTGTCACCGCCTGCCATTCCAAAAGGGAGCCACTCTTTGCTTCCTGTCAGTCAACCAATTTTCAATCCAAGTCAGTACTTTGCCCCAATACCATGCGCCGTAATTTTGCTCTCTAGCCTCCTATGTGGGACTATATCAAAGGCTTTCTGAAAGTCCAGGTACACTACATCAACTGGATCTCCCTTGTCCATCTTCAGATTTACATCTTTAAAAAATTCCAGAAGATTAGTCAAGCATTATTTCCCCTTCATAAATCCATGCTGACTCTGACCTATCCTGTTACTACTTTCCAGATGTGTCGTAATGTCATCCTTTATAATTGACTCCAGCATCTTTCCCACCACTGAGGTCATACTAACTGATCTATAATTTCCTGTTTTCTCTCTCGCTCCTTTCTTAAAAAGTGGTACAACATTAGTCACCCTCCAATCCGCAGGAACTGATCCTGAATCGATCGAACTGTGGAAAATAATCACCAACGCATCCACAATTTCTCGAGCCACCTCCTTCAGTACCCTGGGATGGAGACCATCAGGCCCTGGGGACTTATCAGCCTTCAGACATAACAATCTCCCCAACACCAATTCCTGGCAAATATAAATTCCCTTCAGTTCAGGTCCTTCAGCCACTGTTACCTCAGGGAGATTGCTTGTGCCTTCCCCAGTGAACACAGATCTGAAGTACCAGTCCAACTCTTCTGCCATTTCTTTGTTCCCCGTAATATATTCCCGTTTCTGTCTTCAAGGGCCCAATTTTAGTCTTAACCATTTTTTTCCCTTTCACATACCTAAAAAAAGCTTTTACTATCCTCCTTTATATCTTTGGCCAGTTTACCTTCGTACCTCATTTTATCTCTGTGTATTTCCTTCTTAGTAATCCTCTGTTGTTATTTAAAATCTTCCCAGTCCTCCGTTTTCCCATTTATCTTTCCTATGTTATACTTTTTCTCTTTTGACTTTATATGTTCCTTAACTTCCCTCATCAGCCACGGCCACCCATGCCTCCTCATAGGATCTTTCTTCCTTTTTGGAATGAACTGATCCTGCATCTTCTGCATTATACACAGAAATATCCACCATTGTTCCTCCACTGTCATCCCTGCTAAGGTATTGCACCATTGAACTTTGGCCAGCTCCTCTCTCATAGCTCCATAGTTCCCTTTAATCAACTGAAATATTGTCGCTACCGATTGTACCCTCTAACTTTCAAATTGCAGATTGAAGCTTATTGTATTCTGGTCACTACCTCCTAATGGCTCCTTCATTTCGAGGTCCCTGATCAATTCTGGTTCGTTGCACAATACCAGATCCAGAATTGCCTTCTCCCTGGAAAGCTCCAGCACCAGCTGTTCTAAGAATCTATCTTGGAGGCACTCCACAAAGTCTCTTTCTTGAGGTCCAGTACCATCCTGATTCTCCCAGTCTACCTGCATGCTGAAATTCCCCCATAACAACTGTAGTAAACAATTTCAGCTCCTTATTCAACTTACACCCTACATCAATATTCCTGTTTGGGGGCCTGTAGACAACTCCCAAGAGGGTCTTTCTACCCTTAGAATTTCTTAGCTCTATCCATACTGACTCTACATCCCCTGATTCTAAGTCCCCCTGCGCAAGTGACTGAATATCTTGCCTTACCAACAGGGCCAACCCACCCCCTCTGCCCATCAATCTGTCCTTTCGATAGTTTGTATAGCCTTGAATATTCATTTCCCAGGCCCTGTCCACTTGAAAACATGTCTCCGTTATCCCCACAATATCGTAGCTGCCAATTTCCAAAAGAGCCTCAAGCTCATCCATCTTATTTCTAATACTTCGTGCATTCATTATATAGTACTTTTAATTTGTTACTGCTCTGACCCTTCCTGTCAACCCTATTTCACTCAGCCTTACGGCATGATCCCTTTTTGAGTTTTCTGCCTCATTGATACAGTCTTTCTTGACTTCCCTTGTACTAACTTTCCCTTCAATTTCCTTCTTAAAGACGCAGTTTGTCCCGTTACCCCCCTCCCCCTACCTAGTTTATATGCAGCGGTGTTGCAGTAGCAAACCTGCCTGCCAGAATGCTGCTCCCTAACCTATTAAGGTGCAAACCGTCTCTTTTGTATAAATTATGCTTACCACAAAACATACCACAGTGATCCAAGAATTTCAATCCTTGCTTCCTGCACCAGTTCCCCAGCCACACGTTCAAGTCCATTATCTCCCTGTTTCTGGCTTCACCAGCCCGAGGAACTGGAAGCAAACCGGAGATCACCGCCTTGGATGTCCTGCTTTTCAGCCTTCTTCCTAGTTTGCCGAAGTCCCGCTGTAGTATATTCCTCCTCTTCTTCCAGACATCATTTGTGCTGACATGTACCACCACCTCTGGCTCTTCACCTTCGCCCTTGAAGATTTCCTGCCCACTCTGTCTGCGATGTCCTTAAGCCTGGCGACAGGAATGCAACACACCATCCTTAAATCCCGCCTGTTGCCACAGAAACCCCGGTCAGTTCCTCTCACTATGGAGTCCCCTATCACCACGGCTCTGTGCGACGTCCGACTCTTCCACTCTGCCTCTGTGCCAACTTTTGATTGACAGACCTGGCCACCTCACGGACTGGCAGCGTCGTCTGTCTCTACTGTTTCCAAAAGATTCATTTTGTTCCTGACAGTTACTTCCTCCACGGTCTCTTGCACCTGTCTCCTCTCTGCATTCCTCATCGTCTGCTCTCTTCTGCTCTCTTCTGGTGTGGTCGGTGGAATAACCTCGCGGAAGGTCCTGTCCAGGAAGATCTCGTTCTCTCGGATGAACCTAAGGTCCTTAATTCTTTCTTCAGTGCTGCGATATGTTCTGTCAGTAGCAGAATGTGCACACACTTTCCACAGATATAGGAGCCAGATACACCAGAGTCGTTGACTTCCCACATCATCCACGTAGCCCACTGAACCAGCTGGGCAGTCATGTCTTCACCCTCTACAACTGTGGTGTAATCACTTCACTCAACCTCCTTGTCGAAGACTCCTGAGCTAAAGACTCTCTCTTCTATCAACAGGAGCTGCTTATTCTCCACAGATTTCTCAAGCCAGCATTCTCAGCTGTAATCCAGCTACATTATTAAGAAGGATAAACTACATTTCTGGATGTGAGAATTTCTCTATTACTCTGGCCACCACTTCACCATTTTTCAATACACTCTCCAAATTCATTTAATTCGTGGAACACTGCTCTTCCCACTGCACGTTCCACATTTTATCACAGTGTCTAGCAATACATATCGCCGCATCTCTCACCATCAAAGATTGACTTGCTCCTGTATGTCTTAAAAATGTAATTTCTTTACCTGCTCCTCCTGGAATACACGAGGAAACCATGCTCTCGACAGTAAATTGTTAAGGTGATCTGGTCTTTCTTCTACACCAGCCTGAGCAGGTTGGGTATTGATTTGCAGCTTTTACCACTATACTTGCCTTCACCACTTCAACAAGACACGCGGATTTATGTCATTTTCCCACATCTGTCTTCCCAGTACTTTTCCAAAACCACCAACACTGTGACTACATGTGGCCTACTTTACTGCAGTGAAAACGTCACTTCTGTTTCCACTTCAAGAGTTTCCTTAATACCCTGTGGTAAGCCATCTTTATCATCTTAATGAGGTCTCCTTTTCCCTTACCGCCTGACGATTTCTCCTTCTTCCAATGTCTATCCTTCATCAATTGAAATTGATGTTGGATGTGAAACTTTGATTTATGAACCAACTCAAAGTCATCTGCCGTTTCCACCAGTGACTCTCTGCTCTTCTCTGCTCAAGTTCTCACGACTTCAGGAAGTGCAGTTTTGAACTCTTAGAGTCATAGTCATAGAGACATAGAGATGTACAGCACGGAAATGGACCCTTCGATCCAACTCCTCCATGCCGACCAGTCATCCTAACCAAATCTAGCTCCATTTGCCAGTACGTGGCCCATATCCCTCTAAATGCTTCCTATTCATATACCCATCCACGTGCCTTTTATATGTTGCCATGAACCCAGCCTCCACCATTCCCTCTGGTGGCTCATTCCATACATGCACCACTCTCTGTGTGAGAAATTTTCCCCTTACGTCTCTTTCATACCTTTCCCCTCTCACACTAACCCTATGTCCTCTCGCTCTGGACTCCCTCACTCCATGGAAAAGACCTTGTCTATTTACCCTATCCATGCCCCTCACGATTTTATAAACCTCTATAAGGTCACCCCTCTGTCTCCGATGCTCCAGGGAAAACAGCCCCAGCCTATTGAACCTTTCCATATAGCGCAAATCTTCGAAACCTGGCAACATCTTTGTAAATATTTACTGAACCCTTTCAAGATTCACAACATGCTTCCTATAGCAGGGAGACCGTAATGGCATGCAATATTCCAACAGTGGTCTAACCAATGTCCTGCAACGTGACTCCCCAAATTCTATACTCAATGCTCTGACCAATAAATCTTACGAATTAGTCGTCGATCTGAGGGTGGCAGAAATCTGATCTATGTTGAATGCTCATATCCACCTACCAAATCTGCTCTGCTTCTTCCTTTCAAACTTAATGCATGTTTGAGCAAATTCTGTCTTTTGATTCCTAAAATGTTTTCTCCAGAATTCTAGTACAAGCTCATATGCACTTAGAATGACATTTTTCACGTCATCATCTTCCTCAGATTCCTCCTCTGTCAGTGAATGAAATGCTCCGTTAGCTGTACCAACTGACATGGTTTGGATTAACAGTACCTGGTCACTGGCCATTTGATTTATTTAGCCACTTGCTCAAATGAAATTAAAAAGCTTCCACATCCTTCTTGTAAAAGTTTGGCAATGCTTGGACGTGTTAAATCTGATCCCCACCAGATCTTACGCCACGATGTGACTGAACTCAATCGTTGTCCTGATGGCTACTCCTACATTACATTCGCCATTACGATGTTACCTTGAGTTTTCAGTTACAAATTCTGATGTTCAAAACTCTCACTTTCTCCCTTTTTCTCTGCTCGGTTATTTTTCTTTTCCATGCTTCGTTTCTTTTTCATGTTCCGGCTGCTTCTTTTACAATTGACGTTCTGCCAATTCCAATGATTCTGATAGCATTCCAAGGAATCATAAATGTCAAGCTATTGCTGTAACTACCTCTCCCCTATTTGCACGGCTAAAGGTGAACCCAGTTCTGGCTGGTCTGCCAATATCAAAAGCATTGCCTTCCCCACTTTGTGTAGAACTCCCGAAGTGACATCCTCCTACCCAGGAGACCTTTATAGCGACTGGAATAACCTTGGCTAAACAAGGCACACCCTTTTCAAACTAAACAAATTCAACTCCCGGAAGGAGAACACCAACATTCATCACTCAATGCCAGGATTAAATCAAGGATAAGGTATCTAGCCTTCACTATCACCAATACAGAGTGAAAGCACTGGCTACCCTGTTATCAATCATCCCACGAGCCATCACAGTTCTGCTGTGGGTGTGATGGAGAGAAGTGGGAGGCTGTTACTTTTAAACCACAACTTCAGAAAATGCTTCTGACATGAAATGTTGGAAGGCAATTGGTAACACTATGAGAGATTAGTACAGTCTTCAATTTCTCTCCAGCAACACACAGTTTGCAATTTTAAAAAAAAATCAATGTTGATAAATGCACGCATTTGTGTGTAAACTGGTAATAATCTCATCAAAAAACATCAGGGGGCAACTTTCAAAATCATTCAAAAATATATTATTAATAATGTAGTTCTTATTTTAAAGTGGGGAAAATTCATACCCAGGTCATGGAATACAAATCAGTAAATGAAGATGACTAAGTGATATTCATCTGCTCCTCTTATGATAAGCAGACATTACTGCAGTCTTACTAGAGGTTACCTTGTGACAGGGCCTCACGAAATAATGCTGAAGGACCACCTCTTGTAATATGGCCCTGGTGCGTTTGTGGAAAAGTAGATTGAATGTTCTTCCAGCATTGTCACTTTTATCTTTCAATTCTGGTTTTCTCATTGTGTCTCCAAGCAATTTTGGAGGTAAACTCATTGAGAACACTGAAATCCACCATGACGTTTTCAGAATAAAACCCACACAGAATGGGTATCTGAACAGGAAAGGGGAGTGTGTATGTTAGAGAGAGAGCATGTGTGTGAGAGAGGGAGAGAGAATGTGTGTGGGGTCTGAGGGAGAGTGTGCGCGTGTGCGTATGTGTGTGAAAGGGATTGTGAGTGTGTGTGAGCGAGAGAGTGCGTACGAGTGAGAGTGTGTCTGTGAAAGAGAGAATTTCGTATGAGAGAGTGTTTTGATGTATTAGAGAATGTGTGTGTGTTAGAGAGAGTGTGTATGAGAGAGAGGGAGAGTGTGTGCTTACATGTGTGTATGTGAGAGAGAGATCGTGTGTGTGTGTGTGTGTGTGTGTGTGTGAGCACATGGTATTGTGGGGAAGGGAGATATTGTGTTCTGTCATCAAATGCAAGGAGCTTGTCAATGCGAAGCTTATATCTTGCCCATATATTTTATCGGAGCTTTCTCTGCACCAGAACGTTGTTCTTTTTTTTTCAATCATTGTCTCTCATGCAGGCCTGGGCCTTTACAGATCTGCTATCAATGTTCAGTGATCATCTTCCATTCAAACATAGCTTGCTTGACATTAATTATTGTTCATTTGTGCACACAGTACCCAATTTTGGTGGTTTCAATCCCCCTTGCCCCGACCCCAACATTCGACCAACTGGGACGAAAACATTTATAAGATTTGATGGCCACAGTTTTGCAGTCATGTTTTCCTTTACACCCAGATCCCTGATCAGAGAGAAAAGGAGAGGGACAAGGGTGGACGCGGAAATAGTTGCCTTGAACTATTTAACCCTGTACAATCGTTATCTCCAGAATGCTCGAGACCTTGTGAGACGTTCAACGATTCATCACGGTCTGATATTAGTTCTGAAACAACAAAGGTGTACCTTGCTCAGGGCCATTTAGATTTTATAAGATGCAACGTTTGCATCATTAGCCCTTTCAACTATTACAGTCACATCTTCAACAGAGTCAGGAACTTTAATCAAGCAGTGAATTTCCATATCGAAACTGAGCTGAACGTTGTGATATTATCTGAATTACAATTTTGCCAGTTGTCCTATCACATTAGGTACTGCCAACACTTTGGTCAATACAACTGACATAATTGTCTGCAATAATGTAAATGTCTCATTGTTATGTCTCCCCCAAGCTATTTACCTATATGCCATCTCACAATTTCGAGTTGAAATTCATCAGTTAATCGCTCTTGAAAGATTATTTGGATTTATAATAATCATATTACAGTCCATTAACGCCTTCTCTCTGACAAATATCGAAGGAAGCACATGCAGGATATCTGGCTTTTCCACGCCAAGGATCACTCTGCATTGATCATGTTCATCTCTCTCACCTCTTCGTGTTTGTCATTTCTTTATCTTTCTTAGTTTCATTACAGCAGCAATTCAAGAACGTTCCATCTCAGAAAGCTACAAGAAATAGGAAGAGCAATTGACCATTTGGCCCCTGAAACTTGCTCCATCTTTCAATAGGATCATATCTGATTGGATGCTCATCATGTCTATTTTCCCGCACTTTCCCCATAACCTTAGATTCCCCTCCTGATAAAGAAAATCTCTATCACAGCCTTCAATATACAGAGGGCCACTGCCCCCACAGCTCCCTGTGAAAAGGAGAACTGGCCAATGGCAATAAATCCAGGTCATGCATGCTCCACTAATTTCAAATGATGCTGGTCACAATCGGTGATCAATTACTCAAATCAAGTATAATGTTCAGGAAAAAAATTATCCATGTTATTGTCTGAATGAAGGCTGCAATGGATGGTGCATGATTTGTCATGTTGATTAGAACTGAAACGAAGCCAGCATAACGACAGAGATCAACAGCTTACTTGGTGTGTGCTTAACCAACATTCATTCCTATGATGTTGTTCCATTGGTTCATTTTGGTGAAAGGTGTATCTATTATTCAGCTGTGTCATCTCCTCATGGACACATGTGTGAAATGGAGCGGCAAAAATCTCTTCAGTGAACGTTATTCTGATAATGTTGCCTTACGTTTATTTTGCCCTCAGCTGGGGACAGATTGCTCTATAAATAATGACTATTGCCTGTCAGCAGATAAATTGCAAAGTGATGTCAACAATCTGCATACATTTCAGACATACCTCTGAGAATGGTGCAGTCAATAATTGTTCAGATGAAGATAGTTTTCTACCCAATTCTAGCAGCCTTTGGCATTCCTGGTAAGTGAATAATATTCTGTTGTTTCACACATCCACTTGTCTCGCACTGTGGCGTCACTCTCACCTACTTCACATGATTACTAAATTGTTACTGAGCAGAAAGGGATGTCTAACTCCCTGCTACTGTTTGTGTGACAGCTTTTGGACAATATGCTCAGTGAAGAGGTATGTACATCACATGGAAACATGGAAATTGTGGGTGGCACGGTGGCTGGTAATACTACCTCATAACATCAGGGAACTTTGTTCAATTCCCACCTCTGGTAACTGTCTGTGTGGAGTTTGGGCATTCTACTCGCGTCTGTGTGGGTTTCCTCCGGGTGTTCCGGTTTCCTCCCACAATCTAAAGATGTGCACGTCAGGTGAATTGCCAAGTTTTAGGTGCTTTACTCAGGGGTAAATATATGCTAGGTGATGGGTCTCGGTGGGTTACTCTTCAGTGAGTCGGTGTGGGGATAAATAGGGTGTTTCCATACTGAGGAGATTCCAATCTAGATGGGAGGTGGAGGAGGCGATTCGGTTTTCAAATAAGAGTACATTCATAAGTGTGACCTTTCACCAACTTTCGTGGGCGTAAATCAACGACCTCCTCTTTGCGGGGAGAGCAGATATTCAATAAAACAACTTGAATATTCTCTCTTATTGCAAACGGAATGCGGTATAAAAGTAGGGAGATGTTTCTGAAATGATACAAAGCATTACAGAGTCTGAACATGGACTACTGCATAACTATTTTGGCCCCATTAACTAAGAAGGGATGACTTTACATTGGACGCAAGTCAAAGGTAGTTCACTCAATTGAATTCAGAGATTAGTCTGTTGGAGAAAAATTCATCCTGTAATCTCTGGGACATTTAAAGAGTGAGGGGAGAAATGTTCAAGGAATATTGGAAGCAAAACAGAATCAGCAGAGTATTTGCAGAGAGGATGTTTCATCACGTGGAATAATCTGGAATGAGAGGTCACAGTTTTAGAATGAAGGGGAGCAGTTTTAAAATGAAGTTAATTAAGTGTTTACTCAATCAGTGCAATTCACATCAGTGGTGTGCAGTAGGTGTTGGGACAATGTGTAACTTTAAGGAGGAGGAAGATTTTTGGGAAGTCATGTGTTGAAGGGAGATGGAGAGTAGGCATTAAAGTGGCTATTGAGGGGGTCCGGTCATGATTTCATCAAATGATTGAACAGGCCTCAGTGCCTGAACATCCTACTTCTGCACCTATTCTTCATTTTTTAAACAAGATTCTTGTCTCCCCAGTGACTTCACATCTTTTAGAACGTACCTCCAACTGAACACAATATTCCAAATGAGGTGAAAGCAGTGCCTGACACTCATTGAACATAAGCTACATGCACCTGTCCTCTACTTCCCCCAGCAATGAACCGAGGATGTGTGGTGATTTACAAACCACTGTCTCAACTTATCCTGGCAACGATTTGGAGGTGTCCATGTTAAACTGGGGTGGACAAAGTTAAAACGATCACACAATACTCAGTTATAGTCCAACAGGTCTATTTGGAAACAGGACCGTCTCCTCCCAGTGCTCTGAAAGCTAGTGCTTCCAAATAAACCTATCGGATTACCACCTTGTGTTGTGTGATTTTTAACTTTATCCTGCCAATGTCAGTGACGCATCCACCCAGATCCCTCTTCATCGGAATTGAATGACAACAGATTGTGTACTCATACATTGTTTTGTGCTTATTCAAACAATTGACTTTTTGATCATTCTACACCAGCTATTTTGATTTGAGAATTCTATGTAATAAGTAACCGTGAGGTACATAGGGGCCAGCGACACAACATGAGCAGGGATAAAGTGATGGGCGATGTTACAAGATCAAAAGAGTCCTTGTTCTTTTTAGGATATGATTTGGTGTTGTGCTGGCATGTACAAAATTAAAAATCACACAACACCAGGTCGTCGTCCAACAGATTTAATTGGAAACACTAGCTGAAAGTATACCAAGTTAAAAATCACACAACACCACCAGGTTATAATCCAACAGGTTTATTTGGAAGCACTAGCTTTCAGAGCATTGCTACTTCATCAAAAGTTTGTACAGTATAAGATTGGACGACACAGAATTTATAGCAAAAGTTTACCGTGTGACGTAACTGAAATTATATATTGAGAAAAAACGGCATTGCTTGTTAAGTCCCCTATCTTTTGGAATGGGCATGTTGGTTTCAGTTACTTCATATGCAAATGCCAGAACTTTCTTAAAGTCTTTTTCAATATGTAATTTCAGTTACATCATACCGTAACCTTTTTCTGCCAATTCTGTGCTGCATGATCTTATACTCAAAAACCACCTGATGAAGGAGCAGCGCTCTGAAAGCTAGTGTTTCCAAATAAACCTGTTGGATTATAACCTGGTTTTGTGTGATTTTTGACTTGGTATACTTTAAGCTAAAAAGAGTTTTCTGAACTTTTAAAATAAATTTAAAATACAGCCACAGAGCCACAGCGGCCACAACAGAGCAGCTCAGAGACAGGCTGTTCCAAAATGGATCCTTGCAACAATTGGCTGTTAATTGGATACCAGAGTTTTGGTTGCTGTTTTGACGGTAATTCTAAATTTACCAATGAATTGAAATGATGGTCAAGATACGAAAAGCGAACTGAGTTTGAATTTATTGCATTGACAAGATTGGACTAATGACAGGGAGTGATGTTGGGGGCATATAAAAGCAAGGCATGTTGATAATTGGTCAGAGTGATTGCCACTATATCACAGTGCAGCTGCCGTAAAGCCAGAGAGCTAACTGCCCGTCACCATCTTGCTCTCATAGAAATTAGAACGCACTGTTTATCAAAAGGTATGTTTCTATGTAAAAGCAGTAGAAAGAAAGAAGACCACCTAGGGAGATCAGCAAACAGAAGACTGAAGGTAGCGGAGAAGACAAAAATTGTGTGGACTTGATAATAAGTTAATGTAATGTTTGATAAGTCTGTGATAGAAGCAGCATATTTATAGAGTTGGTGGACAGACAAGAATTACTTAAGAAGTGTGCTCAGTGTGTTAATAGTTTTGTTTAGTGCTCACTTTAGAGCGAGGAAAACAAATTGTTATTTTTCTTTAAATAGAAGAAATTAGGAATTCTCAACCACTCACCTACACTTTGAATAAAATACGTGGTGAGGCGAGCTTTTCTGCTGTTTTAGTTTTCATTAACAAAGGAGTTCCATCTCTGCGTCATTAAACGTGTATACAGATTTTTTTCACAAATTCGTGTGAATCGATGCTCTTTGGGATGGAAGAGATCTTTGGGATTGAAAATGGGTGCAAGAGTCGTCCAATTGGCCCTTCGAACCTGACCCACCATGCAATAGGATCATGGCTGATATACAAATTCACTCGCCCATTCCTGCCGTTTCTCCATACCTCTGTATCCCTTTAGACACAGGGTCACATCCAGCTCCCTCTAGAATATATCCAGTGAACTGTCCATAGTAGCTTCCTGTGGGAGAAAATTCCGTAGGTTCACAACTCCCTGAGTGAAGAAATTCAAATTGATCTCATTCCTAAATGGCTTACTATTTATTCTTATACTGCAAATATCTCCGTAATGCAGGATAATCAAAATAAAAAACCATTTCACAGATGTAAAGCTGAGGGAATAGGAGACGCATTTTCATAGTGTGTAATGTTCAAGGATATGTTCATACTCATATTAAGAAAATGAGTACACACAAAACGAAAAGGAATTTAGAACAAATTAACTATTGGGAAACTTAACCAAATAATACATACAGTACCTTTTTCCTAATTGGTTGTTTCAATACAGTAACATCCCATAAGTATACCAAATAAAGAGGCATACTCAGACACAGTTTTTATGTACAGTTCTCCAATGCAGCAGGATAAAGCAGCCAGAATGTTTTCACAGCTATTAGCAGCTGGAATCATTCACTCAAGCTTCCAACTCTTCTGAGACCCCACACAGCTTCTGATTTTACTGAAAACATCAAAACCCCAGATCTCTGGATCAGTGAGAGCTGGACACTCCCAGATTCAGACTGCGCCCTTTGCTCCAACTTGAAAACAATACCCCAAAAGCATCACAAGTTGATTTCTGAAATGGTCTTCAAGTAGCCAGGCCGGCAGGGCTACCCTACACCCAACCCTCAAACAAAAAAAATTAACCAAGAGACAATAACCTTTTGAAGTGACAGCATTGTCACACCGTGTCATCTGAAACCCAGCAAGTTACAATCTCTGGTGACAGTGATATTGAGGAATGTGGAAACATTTAAGCAAGCTTTTTTTTAATGTTTTCCGTTTATTCCTTAATGTGTTTGTCCGGCTGCTTTGGTGTCAGAACGCAGGCTATAATTAGAGAGGATTGGGGTTAAAACCGAGGTATTATTTAGATTATTTTGCTGCTAAAACTGCTCTGCTGGTTTAAGGCATGTTTACTAAATTGTTTAGTCTTTTGTTTGAGCAAAAGGCCTGGTGTCTCTTATTGGATTAATCATAAAAGTCGAACACTGGCGATTCGAAAAGACTGTTCAGGGACCGTTGAGGTCCATTTTGAGGATCATTGAGCAACTTAATTTTACTGTGTTGTAAATGCAAGAATAGGGAATCTGATTTGATTTGGCTGTCACTCTTTGTATCTGAATAAATGCGATCCATTTTCAGGACAACTTCTATCACACATTTTGAGTTAATTGCCATGATGTGGAGGTGCTACTGTTAGACTGGAGGGGGCAAACCAAGTGGTCCCACATGTCATGGATCAGGCCGGACCCTCTCAGAACACTGGAACAAATTAGCCCAGACTCTAACTTTCCTTATTGTTTTATGCAGATGTATTGTGGATATTACAGAGGAGATGCAGCTGATCAAACCACCTACTTTTAAACAAAACAGAATTTACTTACAAGAGTTCTGCTCTTGCTTTTGGAAGGATGTTGTGAAACTTGAAAATGTTCAGAAAACATGAAAAGTATGTTGACCAGTTTGGAGTCTTTGAGCTATAAGTAGCGGCTGAATACGCTGGGGCTGTATTCCCTGGACCGTCGGAGGCTAAGGGTTGACGTGTCGAGCTTTATAAAATCCCGAGGGCCATGGATAGAGTAAAATGACAGGATATAGCGTTAAAGTCAGACGTAAAAGATTTTAAAAATACCAAAGATGCAACATTTTTCACATAGACACTGCGTGGAATGAGCCGCCAAAGGCAATGACGAAGGCTGGTAAAATTACATTTAAATCCAGCTGGATGGATATATGAATGGGAAGGGTTTACAGTGATATGGGCCAAATGCTAGCATTTGGAATTAAATTTATTGAGGGTATTGGGTCAGACCGGATGTATTGGCCAAAGGGTCTGTGTCTGTCCTGTAGCTCTCTGTGACTCTAATTACTGAATTAAATACAAACAGAAGAGAGCAGAATACTGACTAACTTCACCAAACCCAGCACAGCATCCAAATGTAATGATGTTGTCACCAATACTTGCAACAGTCCATAAAACACCCCTTGACATAAAAATTAATGTTAAACACAGGGTCTTACAGGAGAGATGTCAGAGAGAGAAAAGTCTCAGCATGGATGTGCTTCTTTGGGTTCAGCAGCTTTTAGAAGAGCCTAAAGCTTTCAGTGAACAGCCAGACCAAACCAAACCAGAGAAATGTTGAGCTGGGAGAACTGGACATTTTGCTTTCATTGTACAAGAGTATAATATATATATATATATATAAACACTTGAAAGTATTTTTCCTGAGGCAATATCTGTTTGCTGGCCCTATAACCCATCAAAGTACAAACTTTTCAGGACCTGTGTTTTCACAACCATCCGAATTAAAAAATACAGCCAAACCTTTTCAAAGGAGCAGCATCATCACTCATATTCCAGTCCAACAGGTTTGTTTAAAATTCCAAAATGTTGGAGCGCGGCTGCTTCATCAGGTCCAGTCAGCACGCTGGAAACAAGCCAACTCTGTCACTTCGTTCTCACCATACAGAGATTTGTTTTCCCATAATGCACTTTCCAAACTCCATTTATTTAATTAATATTATCATTCTGGAGAATTCTGCATTGCAAATAGTTCAGTAGTTCAGCATACTGTTTGTTGGCTTTTATTCCGAGAGATTCTGCTTATGCCTTCTATCCATTTGTCTTACAGCGAACCTGTTGACAATGGTCATTCTCTCTCGAGGAAACTGCGGCCTTTCCAGTTGTACCTCTGCCTACATGGTGGCCATGGCAACAGCAGCTTTTCTGGTCATGATCTTCAACGTAACTGCGTTTCGCATTTTCAGTTACCACTTTGCACATTCGTTTTTGTCCTACACTGGAGTTTGTAAGTTTATGATCTACATGAGCTCAGTCACACTGTTAATGGTGGTATGGTTCACAGTCTTATTCACATTTGATCGATATGTAGCGATATGTTGTGGGAGGCTGAAAACAAAGTATTGCAGAGTTAGAATAGCAGCTGCAGTGATAGTGATCACCACTGCCCTGGTTTCCCTGGAGAACATACCCTTTTGGTTTGCATATGAACCTGAGCAAGCAATTGGTCATTTACAGTGGGGCTGTCACACTAAGCTGAACTTCTTCACTTCACCATGGGGTACAGCATTCTCCTGGTTACAAAGTGTTTTAGTTCCTTGGCTTCCATTTTCTTTGCTATTCACATTTAATTGCTTGACCATCAGACGTATTGTCATCGCCAATAGATCTCGCAGAGCTGTCCGGGGAAGCAATAGTGAGAGTCAAAGAGACCCAGAGATGGAAGGTCGAAAAAGGTCCATTATTTTACTCTTCACTATATCGGGAAGTTTTATTCTTCTCTGGCTGACAGCTGCAGTGAGCTTTTTATCGGCGAGGATAACGAATGCTACACATTATCGAGGTGATCATACAGCTCCTGCCTACATTGCCTCTGAAACTGGCTACATGCTCATGTACTTGAGTTCATGCAGTAACGTGTGTATTTATACAGCCACACAAAGGAAGTTCAGGGAAGAACTCAAGAAGATTTTGACATGCCCATGGTCCTTTATTCTGATGTTGTTCAGTCAAAAGAAAAAGTTATAAAATGTTAACACTGTCACACTCTCTTTTGCCTTCCTCTACCTCCAAAAGTTCTATAGTGGGGAAATAAGTCCCGCATATCTTACTTTCTCTTGATGAAAACAGGATACTTGAAGAAACAATGAAAACTGTTGGGTTACATGATATTTTGGAAGTTACTCGCATCAATGAAATAAAACAAGCGATTTTTTTTTTAAATTGTGTGAGCACCTTCCAAATTGTCTTGACATGAAGCAGGAGGATTCTATTCTAATAAACCCAAACCGTCTGATCTCACATCAATTCATTTCTCTTTCCAGCTGAGATCACAAATAACGCCTTGCCATCTCAAACCTGCCCCCTGACTGCAGCACAGTCAATCTCAAAATCATCTCAACCAATGTGGGTGGAGCTGATTGACCTCTGGGATGATGGTGCATTTAGGATTAAATGGATTTTTGTGGATGAGTGCATGGGGCTGGGACTGATGCAGTTGGATTTTCTTCCGTGGGACAGAGAATAATACTGTTAAAAATGATTGTTTTTAAATTTCAAAAATAAACTTTATTCATAAATACTTTGATGATCTATACAACTGGACCTACCATACATATGTAAACATTCCATTTGTTTGCATACTGAAACGGAGTAATCATTCCTATTTACAGGTCGGTACGATTACATTTTTAGCTGAGGCGTCAGCAGAGCCCAAATGACTATGTGGGCCCCCTTTTCTTCTTGGGCATGCAGTTGTTACACGGTGGTCTTTCCCCACCGCGCCTTGGCAGCAGCTGCCCCAAGCTTCAGCGCGTCCCTCAACACGTAGTCTTGGACCTTGGAATGTGCCAGTCTGCAACACTCAGTCTGGGTCAACTCCTTCAGCTGGAATATCAACAGGTTTCAGACCGCCCAGAGAGCGTCCTTCACCGAGTTGATGATCCTCCAGGCGCAGTTGATGTTTGTCTCGGTGTGCGTCCCAGGGATCAGGTCATAGAGCACGGAGTCCCACGTCACAGCGCTGCTTGGGACGAACCTCGACAAACACCACTCCATTCCTCTCCAGACTTCCCCTACATTGGCACATTCCAGAAGGAGGTGTGTGACAGTCTCGTCCCCACCGCAGCCACTTCGAGGGCAGCGTGCGGTGCAGCAGAGAGTCTGGGCGTGCATAAAGGATCTCACAGGCAGAGCCCTTCTCACCACCAGCCAAGCCATGTCTTGGGGCTTGTTGGAAAGTTCTGGCGATGAGACATTCTGCTAAATGGCTTTGACAGTCTGCTCAGGGAACCGCTCGACAGGATCCGCCCTCTCCTTTTCCCGAAGGGTCTCAAGGACACTACGTGCTGACCACTTCCTGATGGACTTGTGGTCAAAGGTGTTTTTCTTCATAAATTTCTCCACGAAGGACAGGTGATACAGAACGGTCCAACTACTCGCAGCGTTCCGCGGCAACGAGGCCAGGCCCATCCTTTGCAACACCTAGGACAGGTAGAACCTCAGTACGTAGTGACACTTGGTGTTTGCGTACCGGGGATCCACGCACAGCTTGATGCAGCCATACACAAAGGTGGCCATCAGGCTGGGGGTGGCATTGGGCATGTTTTCTCCCACATTTCACCGGTCTCTGTACATTGTGTCTCTTCGGACCCGGTCCATCTTTGATCTCCACATGAAGTGGAAGATGGCCCGGGTGACTGCGGCGGCACAGGTTCTGGGGACAGGCCAGACCTGTGCCACATATAGCAATACTGAGAGTACCTCACACCTGATGACCAGAATTTTTTTCCCGCGATGGAGAGTGACCGTAGCTCCCATCTGCCTAGTTTCTGTCTCATCTTCCTGCTCCACTCCTCCCAGGTATAATACAGATAAAAATGATTACTCCAGCTGATTCAATCTGAAAGTTAATAATTGCAGGAACAGTGGTTCCAGCAGCAAGTTATGCCCAGGAGGTGCACCTTCGTGTCAACGTGATTTGAATGATGCCCACACACTGGAACATTCGCAGTATGGGTCGTTGAGTCATTATACAAACAGATGTGGGATCTATTTAGTAACATTTGTCATAGTGTGCACTATCAGCTTTCATCTGTTTGGGTAAGTTAAGAATGCTCCACCTGCCACAGCAGAAGTGAGTCATGGGCTGTATAAATGTGAGTGATGCGATGACCCATTACTCCTCATAAGCCGTGGTTCCTGTCATACAGTACAGCCCTTCAGGGTTCAGGATGGTCAGTGCATTGGTGACATGAAAATGGTCTGAGTTTGTAAAAATGAGGCCATCATATCAAAGTTAGAGGCTATTCTTAATTGAACAGCTCTGAATGGGCAATCCGAGTATGCCATGCATGAAATTAACTTCCGATATAAGATTCTCAGGAGAACTGTCAATGTGACCTATTGTTATTGCTGGAAGCTTTGGAAACATGGACATCCGCTTTGCAAAAGCATTGGAGATGTCCGAATTCTGTATCATTGTGACATCACAAAAAGAATGTGGGACAGTAGATCTCATTGGGATTCTCCATGGAAATGCATGGAACATGTTGATCGCACTTCTCAACTGGTCAACCACACATTCCCATGTTGTCAGGTAAATAACCAGTGGTTCAGCTGTTAAACTATTCATCCAGGCACCCAGGGACTCTTCTGTCCACTTGAATTAAAATCACCCCACGGCAAATGACGGAATATGAATTCAGTGACAACCTGATGCAGGAGGTCAAAGCTGACTGTTATTTTAAAACAAACACCCAGAAAAGCTTGCTTCATCTCGTAATCAGTTACAATGCGAGTGAGTGACAGAGGGCTGCTGGTTTCGGTGGCACGGTGGCCTCATTGGTTACCCCTGCTGCCTCACAGAACCAGGGTCCCAGGTTCAATTCCAGCCTCGGGTGACTGTCTGTGTGTGGAGTTTGCACATTCCCCCCGTGTTATGTGTGGGGGTGCTCCGGTTTCCTCCCACAGTCCAAAGATGTGCAGGACAGGTAGATTGGTCGTGCTAAATGGCCTATAGTGTTAGGTGCATTAGTCAGAGGGAAATGGATCTGGGTGGGTTACTCTTCAAAGGGTTGGTGTGGACTGGTTGGGTCGAAGGGTCAGTTTCCACGCTGTAGGGAATCTAATCTAAAAATAATTTCCACTACTTCAAGAAAAAAATAATTTATTTTCCTTTCTCTAATCGTAAACACTAAACAGTATGTATGAAAACAACCGAGCTCCTTTGTTCTTAACCAATAATTATCTGACCCCAACTGTATAAAACAATTGCTGTTCAATAATACACATATTAAACATTACACTCGCTTAATGTCAAGTCCACACAATCTCTCTCTTCCCCCCCCGTCTTCAATCTTCCAGCTACTGATGTCCCTGAGTCGTGATATTTCTTTGTACTGCTAGTACGTTTAACGTGAAAAGGTACCTTGGATAAGGAGTATTTTCTAATTTCTTTGAGAACAAGCTGTTAGATGGGCAGTTAGCTCTCTGCTCTACAGCAGTTGCTTGGCTGATTTGTGGTCTCAGCAGTGCCCACATCCCACAAACAAATTTTAAAAAGGACAAAATAATTTACTGGTTGTGTGCACTAGATGTAAAAGGCATACCAGTGCAGTTTGATGAGGATCAAATTGGATCAGGTTGCATATGCTGAAACCTCTGGGTAACTTGATGTCCAGCAATGAGTAATGCTCCTTTCCAATTTTACTGGTAAAGTAGTTACAATGTTTAACAGAATGTGGAGCTAACCGTACAAAGGAAATGAATGGGACAAATTGGGTTAGTCCCTCACACAGATGCAATTAGCTGCATCACCTCATTCTGTTCAATTTTGTTAGAAAGGATAGCCATGGCGATGCTGCTCAGAACGCCATTGTGGCAGAATGGAAGCAGGAAGGTGTTGAGTATCCAGTCTGTTTCCTCACGCATTATGTGTGTCATGTACACCTCAGTTACACGCCCTCTCAATCTTCCTAAATCCTTAAAGCGCCTGCCTAAACTGCTCAATCTCACTTCACAGGACAAATACCTGATCACTGCAATTAATCCAGTAACCCTGCTCTGATCTGCCCTCAGTCTAATTCCATCGCAGCCATACACACTGCCAGAAAAGGCTGTGCTGGCCAGCTAATTGAGTATATGTAAAGCAGACATGGATACGTTCTTGAGATTGTCAAGCAGAAAGAAACGTTTATGGCGGGGGTGGGTCGGGGAGGAAGTGGAGAAATGGGTTTGAGAAACCTTTCAGCCAGCATAGAATGGTGGTGCAGACTCGATGGGCCAAATGGTCTAATTTCGGCTCCATGTCTCAAGGTCTGCTTGTTTTATGCTTAATGTTATCACTAATCATTTTCTGCAGCTAGCTTTATGTGGGTTGAAACACAGATCAAGTCAAAATTGGGCGTACAAAGAATGTTTCAGTAAATTAATGTCCAGTTGAAAATCTCCTCCCATTAATCTGTAACTATATCCAAATGCTGTATCCAAATGGTGTAATTGCTACTTTACAGCTCTTTTCTCCTTCTCATTACAATATGCGCCATCAAGATGTAAAATGTTGGGAAATGAGTGTTGTTTCCTGTCTACAATGCAAACATTGAATGCAATTTTGTTCTGATCTCTGTCAAACTGCAATCCCCTTGATTCTAATCTGCCCTCTAGTGGGTTCAGAGCATATTACTTCAGAATTCTTTCTGGCATTTAATTGAAATTTCTGTCTAAATAAAGACTCTTTCTGCTTCCAATTGATGACGGGAATAAGAGCACTAATTCCAACCTCTTGCTCAATGTGATAATCAGTCCCATTTTCTTCCCTTACTCATTGACAAATTTCAGTACTGCAACAAGAAATCTGTACACCACAATCATTATATTTCACATTTCTTTATTTCTTCTGAACCAGGGTCAGTGTTAATTGCATCCCAGTAACTTTATCGTCTCTTAGTTCCCCAGTGTGCCTACTTGTCCCCCTGAGAAGGTGATGTCGAGCTTCCTTCTTGAATTGCTGTTGTCCATGCACCATTGGTAGACACACAATGCCCTTAGGTGAAATTCCTGGAATTCTGTCCCTGACGAACCTAAGGCCACGGGGGTATATTTCCAAGTCAGAATCGTCACCAGCTTTGAGGACAACTTGCAGAGGTTGCCTTTCCCATGTATCTCCAGCCCTTGTCCTTCTAGATGTTGGTTGTTATGGGTTTGCCAGATGTCTGAAGAACCCTCAGTGCATGTTGTAGACAGTATACACTGCAGTGAGTGGGAAATTGAATCAAACCATATCCTTCTCTATCTGTTCATAATAGATAAAGTGCACACAGCACTCAGCTAAAACATCCTGTCTTATGATTTCTTGAGTCGATACAATTTCTTCCAGTGTTTTAACATCCTCTTCTGCTTTAGGTCTGCCATCATCTTCACGTGTTTCGGTCAGAACTTTTTCCCTCTTAATATGACCTCCAATCATGTTCTTGACCATTTTTGTTAGTGAATCAAGCAGCATTCACTTGAAGAACTACTGTTTCATTAAAGTAATGTCTCTTAAAGACATTGTTTCCTAAACCCGTAACTTTATCAAATTGCATTTTGGTTCAGATTTCCACTTTAGTGATCATTGTGACTTACCATCACTTGAGATTCATTATGATATAAAATAGTGGGAATTGCTACGCTTCTTCTTTTCAAAGAATGCATTAATGGCGTCAATAAAGTGTAGCACTGGAAAAGGCACAGCAGGTCAGGTAGCATCTGAGGAGCATGAGAGTCGACATTTCTTGCATAACCCTTCATTCCGATCTTCACAAGATTGAAGTCTTCCTTGATCTTTTGTTATACGCGCTGAGGTAAACTGATGTCTGCTGAATACAACCTTTTCACAGGCTATAATTTTACCGAAATTCAATTTGGTTTGTTTCACATTGCTACCTTAAAGATCTTTAAATTTTCTCGCCATTTTCATCTTTACCAAAATATGACAACTTCTACTTTCAAAGCAACCATGAAATCCAATGATACGATGACCTTTGCCAGAGTAAAATCTGCTCTGTCTTTCATTATGAAGTAACCTGTTTGACTGCTCCACGTAAAGTTCAAATAGTCTGCCCTGTAGTGGATGGACAGCACGTTGTGTCAGAAAGTTTACTGACATTCAATTGAAACAAAAAAAAGTGATTTATTTGTGGTACATTCTGTTATTTTGAAACTGCAGTCCCTGTTGCCAGTCCAAATAAACTCAAAACAACTGAATGGAAAGAGAAAAGGATATGTGCACGTGAGATTGTTCTCTCTTTCTAAGTCTGGGTAAAATTTTAGCTTATTTGTTTAAACTTGAAAAAACATATGGTTTATTTTCATTGTAATTCTGTGACAATCTGTCTGCAATAAAGCGAAAGCAAATTCCTAATTCCTAAACAAACTTTCGGATTGATTCTGAGGTCTGATCCTGGATTATAACACTGACCGGGTAGTCGAGATATTTGGCATTTGCCACTTGGAAGTTGCTCATTGGAGTGAGAAGTGGGGTGAAATAGCAAGATGCCAACTAGTGAGTATTGCAAGTTGAGGGGCAGAAAAATCAGGGGAGGGGCAAATAATGTTCGTGTGGAGGGCACGGGGAGTACTGGCACACTGGAAGTATTTGCTGTTTAGTGAGGGGGGAGGAGTTCCCACAAGCACATGTACCTCATACTCCCCCTGCTGATGGGGGTGTGTCACTGTAGGATAGGAAGGAGACAAAGAGGTGGACGTTTCACAAGCAGAAAGGGCACTGCATGGGGAGAGAGGAACAATTCACTGGGCATGGTGTAAGGATTGTGGGTGAGACAAAGAGAGGAAGAGAGGAAGACACACACAGCGAGGAAGACAGAGTCAGAGAAGGGAAGAAACAGAGAGAGAGAGACTGAAGACAGAGACAGCAGGGAAGACAGAGAGTCAAAGGGGAAGAGTGAGAGAGTGGGGGGAAGACAGAGACAGAGAGAGGGAAGCCAGAGAGAGAAGAGGGAAGACAGAGTGAAACACACGTAGAGAGAGGGGAAGACAGAAAGAGAAAGAGTGAGAGAGAGAGAGAGACCAAGACAGAAGGGGAAGAGAGAGAGGAGGAGAAGAAGACTGTGAGAGAGAGGGGGAGAGAGGGGAGGTCAGAGAGAGGGGGGGGCAAGACGGAGAGAGAGATACAAAGGGGAATTCACACACACAGATAGAGAGAGAGAAGGGAAGAGAGAAAGACGATGACAGAGAGAGAGGAAGTCCGTCATCAAGGTCAGGACAGTGTGTCAGCAATTGCGTTGTATCCTCCTGTCATATGTATATTTTTCTATCTGAATGGCCAAAATGATAACGTCCAGCGAAACAATCTGGAAGTTCATCTCTGAATTAATATAAAAGAAAACTTTAAGGCATTATAATCGGGTTATACAATCCTCTCAGGTGTGTTACTGGCAATATAAATGTTGAAACGTTGCAACACCAACAACAAACTCAAAGTCTCCTTCTTAATTTTAGAATGGTTCTTCTGAAAATTAATTCAATTTTCTGAGAAAATGTCTGCAAGGATGTTTCAATCATCTCATCATGTTCATGCGACACTGACATCACTACTGATCACCTTCCCATCGGAAGGATGTTGTGAAACTTGAAAGGGTTCAGAAAAGATTTACAGGTATGTTGCCAGGTTTGGAGGTTTTTCACTAAAGGGAGACGCTGAATAGGCTGGGGCTATTTTCCCTGGAGCATCTGAGGCTGAGGGTCGACCTGATAGAGGTTTGTAAAATAAGGAGGAGAATCGATCAGATAAGATACTTTCTCTGGGGTCGGGAAGCCCAGAACTAGAGGGCAACCATTAGGGTGAGAAGGGAAAGATATAAAAGGGAACTAAGGGGCAACGTTTTCCCACAGAGGGTGGTACACATATGGAATGAGCTGCCAGAGGAAGTGGTGGAGGCTGGGAAAATTGCAACATTTACAAGATATATGAAGTGGAAAAGAGACATGGGTCAAGTGCTGACAAATGGGACTAAATTAGGTTGGGATACCTCATCAATATGGACGAGTTGAACGGAACGTCTCTTTCTGTGCTGTACGTCGCTATGATTATTTGACTCTGTTATGTACATCAATAGCTATTTGGAATGGGTTTGCCTAACTAGGTCTGTCCAACACCCCAGTAATAGTGTCAGTAGTTTCAGGCTGTCAAATAATTCTGACACACCTCTGTCCACTGAGTACTTCTGCACTTTATCGACAAGTCAGTCACTGGAGAGTCTACACTGCTAAAGATCAGCCAAACCTCCAGTATGAACCATTCAGCCCCAGGAATTGTAACAAGTCCCTTTTCATTGATGTTATAGGTATCCCCACAAGAACGCTTGTATTCATACACACTTGGACTACCTTTCCCTATCCAATTACATGGCCCGACAATGTGACTTCAGCATTTACGAATTCACTCTACACCAGGTTTATTCTCAAGCCTGCCTCCCAAACTGAATCAAACAATTCTGATAGCAGCTCCAAGTGCTCCTGCCGTATTTCTCTTAAAATCGCCACATACAGAAGACAATTGGGCAATGCTGAAATGACTTCATTGGTTAATCTTTGAAACGTGGATGGTGTATCTTTCATACAAAACAGCATGACGTTAAACTGGGACAATCCACTCAGCGTTAAGAAAGTGGGAATTTCCTTCACTCTTTTGATTAAAAGTAGTTGCCAACATCCTTCCAGTCAATCCAACTTAAAAGTGGAAGTTGGTTTCCACACTTTCTCAGTTCATTCTTCTGAATATGGAATAGGATATGACTCAGATTTTGTCTCTGTATTGACTGGATGACTGACAGTGCAGAATCTTGGGTTTGACACCGCACTATGAAGGAAGTCCATTCTCTGCAACTTACTTCGGTTATATTGTCTTTATAAGATATATCTACATCATGCACAATCAGCCAATATTTTACCAGATGATTCTCACATACCTCACCAGGCGATTATCACCACTCTTTCAGGTCATCCCGATTTTCCTCTGCAACGTAACACAATAATTCATTCCAATATTTCAGAATATCCTCATCATCCAATTAAATTTGAGGAGTGCCAATTTCAGAATCACCTTAACTTGCTTCCACACTCCCTGTTGTATCCAGGAACACATTCTCCTTTTGCTTTCCTTCCCATTCACAATATATGTTGAGCAGATTCACACAGCCTGGTCTCTGAGATGTACTTCTATTTGGCATCCCTTACATTAATTCAGGTCACTCACTTTCCTTTTGATTTGAAAGCACCTACCTAACGGTGCCTTCAGAGTTTCACCTCCAACTGAGATATCACTAACCCTTTATCTCCACAGGTAAAGCTGTGAATTATTGATTTCTTGTCTACAACCTCTTCCATCACATGGTGTGTTAATGTCTAAATGCAGTCGAGTCAACTCCCCCGCTCTCTTTATTTTTTCCCCAAAATTTGACACACAGTCTAACTATGTGGCCTCTGAATTGTGACTTATCAAAATCGCAATAATTAATTTCCAGGACTTCTCAACTCGTGCCCAGGAAATAATTCAAATGGACTGAATTTAATTCATTCATTGGGTGCATCACTGATCTCAAAAAGTACAAATGAAATTCCTTTACGACATTCCTCATAATACTGTTAACTAGAAGCCCATAACATGGTGTTTAAAATGTGCTGCCATTATTCAAATACTCCCTGAGATTCTGAATGGTATGCTGTCTATTTGAATTATTTTATTCTGAAACTATCCTCAACTTTGAATAACATTAATGTAAAACTTGACCCTTGATCCTACTGTATCTCTGCACGTGGACCGTATCTGGTTAAAACCATCAAGCAAATTTTCCACAATTCTTTTAACTGAAGTGTTACGTAATGGAATTGCCTCTACAACTCTAGTAAGTCACATCCATGAGGGTCAACAAATACAAATTCCCACGTTTTCTTTGAGGTGTGCATCCTCCGCAATTACAAATGTTGAAAAGGTTTCCTTAAATGTACGAATGAATATTAAGAGCGTTGGTTTTAGCAATGATTGCAGTTTTCCAATTATCTGATACGGACGAAATGACCTTTAAAATGCAACCACATCCATATGCAGTTCAGACCAACAAATTTATGAGGGTCTTTTTTGGCTTCAGATGTTGTTTTTCGCAAAAGATCCTTTACCATTATTTCATGGTCCAACTGCAACATCTCCTTTCTATTATCTACCGGTAATCCCACTTGATGAACTTCCACCAATTTCTCAGCTGTCTGATTATGAGATGGTCTCCACTTCCTCAGCAATATGTCATTTTAACTTAGTGACATCCTGGATATTTTCAGATTCATCTGTCAAACCTTTTTTATTACAGTTGCATTGTTTTCTTCATCTTTCTGCGAGAATTTATTTGATTTCCCTGAACTAAAAACATCCACTTTTTCCTCCTTAGTTTATTACTTTTTTTTGTTCTCAACCATTTGGAGTTAACCAGACATAGAGATGTACAGCATGGAAACAGACCCTACAGGCCAACTCCTCCATGCCGACCAGATATCCTCAACTAACGTGGTCCCATTTGCCATCAATTGGCCTATATCCCTCTCTGCAGAAGTGGGTAGTGCAGATGCTGGAGATTAGGATCAAGATTAGAGTGTGCTGGAAAAGCACAAGTCAGGCAGTATCCAATGAGCAGGAAAATCAACGTTTCGGGCATATACCCTCCATAAGGATGCTTCCTCATGAAGGGTTTTTGCTTGAAACATCGATTTTCCTGCTCCACGGAAACTCCTTGACTTGTTGTGTTTTTCCAGCAACACTGTCATCTTGACCCATATCCCTCGAAACTCTTCCGAGTCATATACCCATCCAGATGCATTTTAAATGCTGTAATTGTACCAGCCTCCACCACTTCCTCTGGCAGCTCACTCCAGATATACACGAACCTCTGTATGAACAGGGTGCCACTCAGGTGCCTTTTCTATCTTTCCCCTCTCACTCTAAACCTATGCCCTCTAGTTCTGAACCCCACCCCATCCCCATCCCAGAGAAAAGACTTTGTCTATTTACCCGATCCATGCCCCTCATGCTTTTGTAAACCTCTATAAGGTCACCCCTCAGCCTCCGACGCTCCAGAGAAAATAGCCCCAGCCTATTCAGCCTCTCCCTGTTGCTCAAATCCTTTAACCCTGGCGACATCCTGATAAATCTTTCCTGAACGCTTCACAACATCCTTCTAATGGGATGGACCCCAGAATTGCACGCAATATTCCAAAAGTGACCGAACCAACGTCCTGTCCAGCCACAACATGACCTCTCAACTCCTGTACTTGATGCTGTGAACAATAAAGGAGAAAGTGAGGACTGCAGATGCTGGGGATCAGAGCTGAAAATGTGTTGCTGGAAAAGCACAGCAGGTCAGGCAGCATCCAAGGAGCAGGAGTATCGACGTTTCGGTGCTCATGCCCGAAACATCGATTCTCCTGCTCCTTGGATGCTGCCTGACCTGCTGCGCTTTTCCAGCAACACATTTTCAGCTGTGCACAATAACGGAAAGCATACAAAATGCCTTCTTCGGTATCCTTTATAACTGTGATATGTGATCAAATGTAGCTTCTGAAAACTGAATTACAACATCCGTATCTTTGTTCTTTGATTTCTCTTCCTGTCTCAGCCTACGACTTTGTGACCTTGTTCCCACTCAGTCAGGAACACTCCGGGGATTTACTTCCAGTAACACGTCAGTTATCTGATTCTCCACGGGTTTCTCAAGTACAGTCGGCAGCATTATCAGCTGTGTTCCAGCTACATTATTATGAAGGACAATCTCTATTTCTGAAACTGAGAATTTCTCTATTACACCGACCACCACTGCAACACTTCTCACTAAACAATCCGACCTCACTTTAATTCATGGGACACTGCTCTTCCCACTCTAAGTTACACATATTATCACGGTTTCAACAATACTCCTTCTGAATTACATATCTCTGAATCAGTCACCACCAACTATTGACTTGATCCCGTATCTCTTAAAAATACCATGTCTTTACCTGCACCTTCTGGCATAGACGATTAAGCCATGCCCTCGACAGTAAATTGTTTAAGGAGATCTGGATCTTTCTTCTACACCAATCCTGAATACCTTGAGGATTGGTTTGGAACTTTTTAGCTTCCGCTGTGCTTTCCTTCAACGCGTCAATAAAATTCATTGGTTTATCCTGTTTTCCGACATCTGTCATCCCAGTGCTTTTCCTAAACCAGCAACACTGCGACTGCATATGGCCGACTTTACTGCAGTGAAAAGATCTGAGCTTGATCAGTTCTCTTTCCCCTTCAAGAGTTTCCCTTTTGCCCTGTGGTAAGCTGTCTCATTTTCCCTTACCACCTGAGAATTGCTTCTTCCTTCAATTTCTCTACCTTGCCGATTTAAGTTGTTTTGGATGCTAACATTTGATTTATGAACCAACTCAAGATCGTCTGCCGTTTCCACCAGTAATCCTGCAATCTTAACTCTCTGCTCTTCCACTTGAGTTCTCACTACTTCAGGAAGTGAATTTTTTAACGCCAAGAGTCATAGTCACAGAGGCACAGAGATGTACATCACAGAAATTGACGCATTGGTCCATCTGCTCCATGCCGACCAGTTATCCGAAAATCATCTAGCCCCATTTTCCTGCACATCTCCCATATCCCTATAAACCCTTCCTGTTCATAAAAACATCTACATGTCTTTCATATATTGCAATTATACCAGCCTCCACCACTCCCTCTGGCAGCTCATTCCATACAACGTATCATACTCTGTGTGAAAAAGCTGCCCCTTACGTCTCATTCATATTTGTCCCCTCTCACCCTAAACCTATGCCCTCTATCTCTGGACTCCCTCACTCCACGGAAAAGCTTATCCACACCCCTCATGATTTTCTGAACCTATACACGCTCACTCCTCAGACTCCAACACGACAGGAAATATAGCCCAGCGTATTCAACCTCTCCCTATAGCTCAGATCGTCCAACCCTGGCAGCATTCTTGTAAATATTTACTGAACACTTTCAAGTTTCACAGTGTCCTTCCTATAGCAGGGAGAACAGAATTGCACACAATATTCCCAAAGTGGCCTCACCAATGACCTGGACAGCTACAGTGTGACCTACCAAATCCTGTGTTCAATGCTCTGACCAATAAATCTCCCAAACGAATCGTCGCCCTGACGGGGACAGAAGTCTGATCTATTTTGAATGCCCTTATCCACGTATCAAACCCACTCTGCTTCTTCCTTTCAAACTTCATGGATGTTTGACCAACTTCTGTTTTTAGAATCCGGAAATGTTTTCTCCTGCATCCAAGTGGCAAACTCATATGCGCTTAACACGGCTTCTGTCACCTCCTCATCTGCCCAGGTACCATCTCCAGTCATGGATCAAATGCAATGTTCACTCTACCAAGCGACATGGTTCGGATTGACCATGCCCACTTGGACAGTGGCCATTTGATTTATTCAGCCACTTTCTCAAGTGAAATGAAAAGGCTTCTGCATATTTCTTGTCAAACTTTCGCAATGCTTGGGCATTAAGACCAGATCTTATACCACGATGTGACTGAACACTTTCATTGTCCTGTTCCCTACTCCTACTTTATATTCACCGTTTCGAGTCGACTTTCAGTGTTCATTTCCAAACTCTGACGCCAAAACTCTCAATTCTCCCTTTTTCTTTGCTGGGTTTTTTTTCCCATAATTAAAAGCGTTATTCAATTCATGTTCCAGATACTTCGTCTGAAATTGATTTTTTTTTGCCATTTCCAATCCAATTGGCTGTGTGGACTTGGCACATTCTCCTTGTGTCTGGGTAGTTTATTTTTCTGGGTGCTCCAGGTTCCTCCCACAGTCCAAAGATGTTCAGGTTAGGGTGAATTGGACATGCTAAATTGTCCATAATGCCGAGGGATGTGCAGGTTAGGTGCATTAGTCAGGGGTAAATGTAAAATAATAAGGGAGAGGAATAGGTCTGGGTGAGTTTCTGTTGGCAGGGTCGGTGTGGACTTTTTGGGCCAAAGGGCCTGTTTCTACACTGTTAGGACTCTCTGATGATTCTATGATGATTCTGACAGCATTCCCAGGGATCGTAAATGTTGCTGCAACTACCTCTCCTCTATTTGCACGTATAAAGGGAAACCCAATTCCACCTGGTCTGCCAACTTCAAAAGCTTATCCTTCCCACTTCGTGTATAACTCCCGAAATGACTTCCTCCTACCCAGGATACTGTTAGTGACTGGGATAGTCTTGGCAATACAAGGCTCACCCTGTTCCAACCAAGCAAATTCAACTCCCAGAAAGAGAGCCCCAACACTTATCATTCAATACCAGTGAGTCTGATAATCTGAAACACAAACTGGAATTAGAGATTTTGATTCCAACAAGAGCCCAGAATGTGTTATGTCACAGACCAAACCAAGTATGGGTTTGTGTGAATTGTATGCACGAGTACTAGCCAGATTCTATGCAATTCCAAGTATGTTTCGAATCGGGGATAAGGTAAGTAGCCTTCACTTTAACCAAAAGCAGCGTCAAAGCACTGGCTAACCTGTTACCAATCATCAGACGATGCATCACAGCTCTGCTGTCCGTGTGCTGGAGTGATGTGGGAGGCTAATGTTCTTTAACCTGCAAATGCAGAAAATGCTTCTGACACATAACATTGGAAGGCGATTAGTAACACTGCAGGGGACTATTACTGTCTTCAATTTCCCTTCAGAAACTCACAGTTTACATATCGTGTCGTCAAATCAATCATGAAATAGGCACAGGCGTGTGTGCAAACTGCTAATGATCTCTTAAAAACATCAGGGAACCTTTGGAAATCATTCAAAAAAAACAATGATTAATAATGTAGTTCTTTTATTAAAGTGACGAAAAGTCATACTGAGGTCACAGAACGCAAATCACACAAAAGAACATCTCAGTGATATCCATCTATTCCTGTTATGAGCAGCAGGCATCACTGCAGTCTCATTGGAGGTTACTTTGTGAAAGTGCCTCAGGAAATAATGGTGCAGGCCACCGATTGTAACAAGGTCCTGGTGTGTTTGGAGAAAGATGGACTGAAAGTTCTTGCAGCATCGCAGCGTTTTTCATCCAATTGTAGGTTTCTCCTTGTGTAACCACATATCTCCATTTTCGGACGTTAACTCATAGAGAACACGTAAATCTACCGCGAAGTTTGCAGATTCAAACCCGCACAGGATGGGTATCTGAACAGGAAATGGAAGTGTGTATGTTTGAGAGAGAGAGAGAGCATGTGTGTGAGGCGGAGGCAGAGAAAATGTGTGTGTGTGAGAGAGAGAGAGAGATAGAAAGAAAGAGACAGTGTATGGGTGAGAGAGTGTGTGTATGTGTGTGAGACATAAAGAGTATGTATTTGTGTGAGAGGGAGTGTGTATGATACAGAGTGTGTGTGTATATGTGTGTGAGAGAGAGGGAGAGAGAGTGTATGAGAGAGAGTATTGTGTATGTGTGTGTGTGTGTGTGTGTGTGTGTGAGTACGTGCTGTGGTGGGGGAGGGACATATCGTGCTCTGTCACCAACTGCAGGGAGCTCATAAAAGTGAAGCTTATATCTTGCCCACACATTTTCTCGGAGCTTTCTCTGCACCAGAACGTTGTTGTGTTTTTTTTCAAACATTCTCTCTCATGCAGGCCTGGGCTATTACAGATCTGCTCTCAATGTTCAGTGATCACGTTCCATTCAAACAGAGCTAGCTTGACATTACTTCCTGTTTAGTTGTGTAGGCAGTACCCTGCCAATTTTGGTGGTTTCAATACCTACCCAACCCCCACCTCCCCCACCCCCACGCCAACATTCGAACAACTGGGGCAGAAACATTTATAAAGATTGATGCCCACAGTTTTGCGGTCAAGTTTTCCTTTACACCCAGATCCCTGATCAGAGAGAAAAGGAGAGAGGACAAGGGTGAATTTGGGGAAGAGTTGCCTTGAACCACTTCATCCTGTTCAGTCTTTGTCTCCAGAACGCTCGAGACGTTGTGAGCTGTTCAACGATTCCTCGCGCTCTGATGTTCGTTCTGAACCAATAAAGTGGTACCTTGCTCAGGGCCATTTAGATTTTACAAGATGCAACGTTTGCCTCATTAGCTCTTCCAACGGTTATCGTCACGTCATCAACAAAGTCAGGAACTTTAATCAAGCAATGACTTTCCACAACGAAACTGAGCAGAACATGGTTATATTATCGGAATTACAATTTTGCCAGTTGTCCTATACAAACTTTGGAATCACATCAGATAATGCCAACACTTTGGTCGATACAGTTGAAGTAATGGTCAGCATTATTGTAAATGTGTCATTGTTATGTCTCTCCCTAGCTATTTAATTATATCCCTGCTGACAACCTCTGTATTGTACGTGATCAGTTAATCTCTCCTGAAAGATTAATAGTAGGCATCATGTTTATCTTACGTTCCAGTAATGCCTTCTCTCTAGCGAATATCGAAGCAAGCACATGCAGGATTTCTGGCTTTGTCCAGCCAAGGATCACACTGCATTAATCTTGTTCATCCCACTGGTCTCTTTGTCTTTCTTAGTTTCATTGTAGCAGCAATTCAAGAGCGTTCCATCTCGGAAGGCTACAAGATATTGGAACAGCATTCGGCCTCTCAAGTGTGCTCCATCTTTCAATTGGATCTTAGCTGATTGTACACTCATCATGCCCACTTACCCGCCCTTTCCCTTTTATCTGTGACTCCCCTCCTGATCAAGAATCTCTTTGTCTCAGCCTTCAATACAAACAGGGACACTGCCCCCACAGCTCTCTGTGAAAAGGAGACACTAATCTATGTCAATAAATCCAGGCCATGCATCCTCTGCTAAGAACTTAGAATCTAAACAGTGTAGAAACAGACCCTTCGCCTAACAGGTCCACACCGACCCTCTGAAGAGTATCCCATCCAGACCCATTCACCTAAACCTATATTTACCCCTGACTAATGCACCTGACCTACACATCCCTGAACACTGTGAGCAATTTGGCACAGCCAATCCACCCTCACCTGCACACTTTTTCCAGTGGGCGGAAACCAACGCAGACCCGGGGAGAATATTCAAACTCCACACAGTCACCCGAGGCCCGAATTAAACCCGGATCCCTGGCGCTGTGAGGCAGCAGTGAATGGGGCTGCATGGTGTCTCAGTGGTTAGCACTACTGCCTCTAAGCGCCAGGTACACGGATTCAATTCCACCCTTGGGTGACTGTCTGTGTGCAGCTTCTCCCCGTGTCTGCGTGGGTTTCCTCCGGGTGCTCCAGTTTCCTCCCACAGTCCAAAGATGTGCAGGTTGGGTGAATTGGTCATGCTAAATTGTCCATAGTGTTAGGTGCATTAGTCAGGGGTAAATAAGCTGAATGGGTCTGGGTGGGTTACTCTTCGGAGGGTCAGTTTGGACTTGTAGGGCCGAATGGCCTGTTCCCATACTGTAGGGGATCTAATCTAATCACTGAGCCACCGTGCCGCACTGACATCAAAAGATTCCAGTGACAATCAATGATCAATTACTCTAATTAAGGAGAATGCTTAGGAAAAATCCAAGCTACATGTTAATCTCTGAATGAAGGAGACAAACGGTGCTGTAAGATTTGTCATGTTTTCTCGAACTGAAAGGAAGCCAACATCATGACAGAGAACAACGACTTACTGCTGTTACTCTGGGTGTGTGCCAAACAACATTTGTTCTGTGATGTTGTTCCATTGGTTCGTTTTGGTGAAAGGTGTATCAGTTATTCAGCTGTGTCATCTCCTCATGGTCACATGAGTGAAATGTACCGGCAAAAAATCTCTTCAGCGAACGTTATTCTGATAATGTTGCATCACGTTTATTTTGCCCTCAACTAGGGACAGATTGCTCCATAAATAACGACAATTGATTGCCCGCAGTTAAATTGCAAGTGCTGCCAACAATCTAGATACATTTCAGACACAAGTCTGAGAATGGTGCAATCAATAATTGTGCAGATGAAGATAATTTTCTACGATACTAGCAGGCTTTGGCATTCCTGGTAAGTCAATAATGTTCTGTTGTTTCACACATGCACTTGTCTCATACTATAGTGTCACTCTCACCTGTTTCACACAATGAATAAATTGTTATTGAGCAGAAGGGGATGTCTGACTCCCTGCAACTGTTTGTTTGATAACTTTCAGACAATGTGCTCAGTGAAGAGTTTTATACCTCGCATGGTAACATGGAAATTATGAATGGCACAGTGGCTCAGTGGTTAGCACTGCTGCCTCACAGCACCAGGTCACTAGTGTAGACATGTCAAAAGTGAGGACTGCGGATACTGGAGATCAGAGTCAAGATTAGAGTGGTGCTGGAAAAGCACAGCAGGTCAGGCAGAGTCCTCGATTGCTGCCTGACCCACTGTGCTTTTCCAGCACCTTCTAAACTGCGTGGATATGTTCGGCCAAATGGCCTGCTTCCATACTGTTGGGATTCTAAACAAAAACACGGGCAGAAGGAGGTGATTCTGAGGTTTAAATGGAAGCACATTCGGAAGCGTGAGATTTCACCAAGTTTCCTGGTCATAAATCAGTGACCTCCTACTTTCAGGGAGAGAAGATATTCAATAAAGCAAGCAGAATATTCTCACTTATTGCAAAAGAAATTAGGTACAAAATAAGAAGGTGTTTCTGCAAATATACAAGGCAGTAGAGAGTCTGCATATGGAGCACGACATAAACGTTTCTATCGCTTTTGCTGAGGAGGGATGGCCTTGCTTTGAAGACAGATCAAAGGTTGTTCTCTCGATTGAATCCAGAGTTGATAGTTTTGTCTATTGGAGAGAAATTCTGTGTTACTGACCTATACACTCCAGACTTTGGAAGAATGAGGGGATAACTGGTAAAGGTACATCAGACATGAAAAGGAATCAGCAGAGTAGATGCAGAGTGGCTATTGCATCGTGTGGGTCAATCTAGAATGAGAGGTCACCGTTTTGGAATGTAGGGGAGTAGATATAAAATGGACAAGCGGATTAATTAATTCTTAACCTGTGCAATTCACAACCACAGTGTGTGGTAGGTGCTGGGACAATGTGTAGTGCTAAAGAGGAGGAACACGTTTGATGAATCATGTGTTGAAGGGATAGGGACAGTGGACAGTAAAGTGCGAATTGAGGTGATTCAGTCATGATCACATCAAATTGTGGAACTGCCCAGAGGGGCTGACTGGCCTAATTCTTTTCTATATAAATATATATATACACACATATATTTAATAATTTTCTGACCTCCTCATTGGTTTCACTCCTGTTGAATGTACCTCCAACTGAACACAATATTCCAGGTGAAGTGAAAGTAGTGCCTGATACACATTGAACATAATCGATTTGCACTTGCCCACTGTTCCTCCGGCAATGAACTGAGGATGTGTGCTGGTTTACAAATCACTGTCTCAACCTATCCTGCCAATGATTTGGAGGTGCCATTGTTGGACTATGATGCACAAAGTTAAAAATCCCTCAGTAAGAGGTTATAGTCCAACAGATTTAATTGGAAGCATGAGCTGCTCCTTCACCAGTGCTTCGAAAGCTTGTGCTTCCAAATAAACCTGTTGGACTATAAACTGGTGTTGTGGGATTTTTAACATTATCGTGCCAATGTCAGTGTCACATCCACTCAGCTCCCTCTTCAACAGCGTTCCATGACAACAAATTGTTCAATCATTTACGATTTTGTGGTCATTCAGTCAATTCACTTTTTGACCATTCTTCACCACCTGTTTCGATTTGAGAATTGCACGGAATAAATAAATGTGAGGTGCACAAGAGCCAGCTACATGAGGTTATCAACAGGGATAAAGTGATGGGTATTGTTACGAAGTCAAAAAATCCATGTTCACTTGAAGAACAGAACAGCAAAGAGAGAGGCTGATCCAAAATCGATTCATTTAACAATTAACTATTTAATGGATACCTGAGTTTTGGTTGCTATTTTGATGACAATTCAAATGTAACCAATTCTGAGGATACAAAAAAAAATCCAGTTTGAATTTATTGATTTGACAAGATTGGACTAATGATGTCGGGGGCATATAATGCCAGGGCATATTGAAAACTGAAAAAGTGACAGCCGTCAATCAGCAGAGCAACTGCCGTGAATCCAGAGAATGAACTACCCATCTGTCATCTTGCTCTCAATAAAATAAAAAAAGCACTCTCTGTCAAAGCACTTTAAAAGCAGGAATAAGTAAGAAATCAGTGCATATATATTTGAATGCAATGCGAAAGACAGAGACTGTGTGGACTGGAGATTAATTTAATGTAAGTTTAATAAGTATGTTATTGCAGCAGCATTTTATACGGTTGGGGTCAGATCACAATTCCGTAAGGACGTGAGCTTTCTGTTTGTTAATAGTTTCGTATACTGTTCACTATTAGAGTTATGAAAATAATGTGTTCTTTTTCTTGAAATAGTGGGAATTAGAACTTCTTTGTCGCTCGCACTTTGAATATATTATGTGGTGAAGCGAGGTTTTGTACTCTTTCGCTTATTAATTAAGAGAGGGATTCCACCTCTGTTTCAATAAGACACAGAAACATTGAAAATATATGCAAGAGGAGGCCATTCAGCCCTTTGAGCATGGCCCACCATGCAATAGGATGATAGCTGATATCCAATGTCACTGTCTCTTTCCCGCCCGGGATATGTTGGCAAATGGGATTAGATTTATTTAGGGTATCTGATCAGCATGAATGCATTGACCCAAGGGTTTGCTTCCGTGCTGTATATCCCTGTGACTCCAATTACTATTTTCAACGCAAACAAAAGAGAGGAGAATAACTGAACCAATCTGAAAACCCAACAGGTCATCCCAATTTAATGGAGCTGTTATCAATACTTGCAACAATCCCTATAAACACCCCTTAGGAAAAAAAGTAAACTCAAACACAGGGTCTTACAGGAGAGATGTCAGAGAGAGAAAAGGGTCAGCATGGACCTGCTTGTTTGGGTCCAGCAGTTTTTACAAACAGCCTGACTGCTTTCAGTGAATACCCAGACCAAAACAAACCAGAGAAAACGTGAGCAGGGAGGAAGAGCTATTTCACTTTCATTACCGAAGAATTGTTTTTAATACTTGAAAACTTTTTCCCTGAGGCAGTATCTGTTTTCTTTTATCAAACTGTCCCAAAAACTCATCCGAAACTTTTTGGAACCTCTGTTTTTCCAACCACATGAGAAGAAACAAGAGCAACCTAACTTTGTTAAAGGAGCAGCATCATCACGCAAGTTCCGTCTAACAGGTTTGTTTGAAATTACAACATTTTGGAGAGCTGCTCCTTCATCATGTCAAGTCAGAGAACTGGAAACAAGCCAACTCAACCCCTTCATTCTGACATATGCAGACTTGTTATCCCACAACGCACTTTTTGACCCTCTATCTATTTAATTATAATTATCATTCTACAGAATTCTGAGTCACAAACTTTTCAGTATTTTGCCACAAAGTTTGCAGGATTTACTATAATCTGATTAATTCTGTTTTCAGACTTTAGCCATTTGTCTTACAGCGAATCTGGTGACAATGATCATTCTCTCCAGGGGAAACTGCAGCCTTTCCACTTGTACCTCTGCCTGCATAGTGGTCATGGCAACAGCAGCTTTACTGGTCCAAATCCTCAACGTAACTGCACTTCAAATTTTCAGTTATCATTTTGCACATTCATTCTTGTCCTACACTGGAGTTTGTAAGCTTTTGATCTATGTGAGTTCAATCACACTGTTAATGTCAGAGTGGTTCACTGTCTTGTTCACATTTGTTCAATATGTAGTGATATGCTGTGTGAGACTTAAAACAAAGTATTGTACGGTGAGGACAGCAGCTGCAGTGATAGTGATCACAAGTACCCTGGTTTGCCTGGAAAACATACCCTTTTGGTTTGTGTATGAACCTGAACAAACAATTGGTCATTTATGATGGGGTTACCACATTAAGTTGAAATTCTTCACTTCACCATGGGGTAGAGCATTCACCTGGTTACAAAGTTAGTTCCTTGGCTTCCTTTCTCTTTGCTATTCGCATTTAATTGCTTGACCATCAGGCGTATTGTACTCACCAATATATCTCGCAGAGCTGTTCGGGGAGGCATTCATAAGAGTCAAAGAGACCCAGAGTTGGAAAGTCGAAGAAGGTCCATTATTTTGCTCTTCACGATATCGGGAAGTTTAATTCTTCTCTGGCTGACAGTTGCTGTGAGCTTTTTATCAACAAGGATAATGAACGCTACACATTATCGAGGTGATTATGCAGCTCCTGCCTACATTGCCACTGAAACGGGCTACCTGCTCATGTATTTGAGTTCATTCAGTAACGTGTGTATTTATACAGCCACCCAAAGGAAATTCAGGGAAGAACTGAAGAAGATTTTGACATTCCCGTGGTCCTTTATTCTGATGTTGTTCAGTCAAAAGAAAAAGCTATAAAAACTGATCACTGTCAGAATCTCTTTTGCCTTCCTCTATCTCCAAAAGTTCTGCAGTGGGGAAATAAGTCCCGCATATCTTACTTTCTCTTGATGAAAACAGGATACTTGAAGAAAGAATGAAAACTGTTAAGTTCTACGTTATTTCACATGAATGATATTTTGGAAGTTACTCGCATCAGAGAAATAAAACAAGTGAAATTTGTTACATTGTGTGGGCGCCTTTCAAATCATCTTGACATGAAGCAGGAGGATTCTACTCTAATAAACCCAGACCCTCTGATCTCACATCAATTAATTAATCTTTCCAGCTGAGAGTACCAAGAATGCCTTGCATCTCACTCCCGCCCCCTGTCTGCAGCAGAGTGAATCTCAAAGTCATCAGTGTGGGTGGAGCTGATGGCCCTCGAGGGCGATGGTGAATTTGGGAATTTTGTGAATGTGTGCGTGAGGCTAGGACCAGTTCAGATGAATTTTCTGATATGGGACGGAGAATAATACAGATAAACATGATTACCACAGACGATTCAATCTGCAAAAAAAATTTGAAGGAATAATGGTTGAGCAGGAAATTATGTTAGTGAGGTGCACTTTCATGTCAAGGTGATTTGAATGGTGTCCACACACTGGAACATTCGCAGTATCGGTTGTTGAATCATTACTCAAATAAATGTGAGGTCTATTTAGTAACATTCGTTGGACTGTACACTATCACCTTTCCCCTGTTAGGGTAAGTTAAGAATGTTCCACCTGCCACAGCAAAAGCGACTCGTGGGCTGTATAAATGTGAGTGATGTGATGACCCATTGTTCCTGTCATACAGTACAGCTGTTCAGGGTTCAGAATGGTCAGTGCATGAAAATGGTCTGAGTTTGCAAAAATGAGGTTATAATATCAAAGTTAGAGACTATTCTTTAATTGAACAGCTCTGAATGGACAATCCCGAGTTTGCCATGCATGAAATTAACTTCCGATTTAAGATTCTCAGGAGAACTGTCAATGTGACCTATTGTTATTGCTGGAAGCTTTGGAAACATGGATATCCTCTTTGCAAAAGCATTGGAGATGTCCGAATTCTGTATCATTTTGACATCACAAAAAGAATGTGGGACAGTAGATCGCACTGGCATTCTCCATGCTAAGTTAAAAGTAAAAACAAGGACTGCAGATGCTGGAAACCAGCTTCTAGATGAGAGTGGTGCTGGAAAAGCACAGCAGGCCAGGCAGCATCGGAGGAGCAGGTAAAACGATGTTTCGGGCAAAAGCCCTTCCATGCTAATACGTGGACCATGCTGATCGCTCTTTCCAATTGGTCAGCAACACTTACCCATGTCTTCAGGCAAAGGAACAGTGGTGCTGCTGTTAAACTATTTATCCAGGCACCAGGGACTATTCTGGGGACTTGAATCGACAAGTAGTGGAATATGAATTCAATGACAATCTGGAGTTATGATGCGGGAGAAAGTGAGGACTGCAGATGCTGGAGATCAGAGCTGAAAAATGTGTTGCTGCAAAAGCGCAGCAGGTCGGGCAGCATCCAAGGAGAAGGAGAAATGACGTTTCAGGCATAAGCAGGAGGTTAAACCTCTCTGTTATTTAAAAACAAACATCCAGAAAAGCTTACTTCATCTCATAATCAGTTTCCTCACACTCAGTCTATCCCTGCACCCACATTCTCTCTCCTTCCTCATTCTCACGCCATCTCTGCACCCACCTTCTCTCACCTCCATCGTTCTCACTCTATCCCTGCAGCCACCTTCTCCCTCGTTCCTCACACTCATTCTGTCCCTGCACCCACCTTCTCTCTCCATCCTCACTCTCACTTTATCCCAGCACCATCTTTTCTCTCCTTACTCACACTCACTCTATCTCTGCATCCACCTTCTCTCTCCTTTCTCACACTCACTCTAACCCTGCAAACACCTTCTCTCTCGTTCCTCACTCTCTTTCTATCCCTGCACCCACCTTTTCTCTCCTTCCCCACTCTCTCTCTCTGTCCCTGCACCCACCTTCTCCCTCCTTCTTCACACTCATTCCATTCCTGCAGCCATCTTCTCTCTCCTTCCTCACACTTACTCTATCCCTGCACAAACCTCTCCCTCCTTCTTCACACGTACTCCATCCCTGAACCCACCTTCTCTCTCCATCCACATTTTCTCTCCATCGCTGCACACACCTGCTCTCCTTCCTCACACTCAGTCTATCCCTGCACACCTTCTCTCTCCTTCCTCACACTCACTCTATCAATGCACACACCTTCTCTCTCCTTCCTCACTCTCACTCTATCCCTGCACCCACATTTTCTCTCCTTCATCGCATTCACTCTACCCCTGCAGCCTCCTTCTCCCTCCTTCCTCCCTCTAACTCTATCCCTGCACCCACCTTCTCTGCCCATCCTTATTTTCACACTATCCCTGGACACTCATTCTCTCTCCTTCCTCGCTCTCACTCTATCCCTGCACCTAACGTCTCTCTTGTTCCTCACTTTCTCTCTATCCCTGCACCCCCCCTCTTCTTTCCTTCTCCATGCTCACACCATCCCTGCACACAACTTCTCCCTCCTTCCTCACACTCACTCTATCCCTGCACTCACCTTTGCCCTCCTTCCTCACACTCTCTCAACCCCTGCACCCACCTACTCTCTCCTCCCTCGATCTCAGTCTATCCCTGCACCTACCTTCTCTCAGGTTCATCACTTTCTCTCTATCCCTGCACCCACCTTCTACCTCCTTTCTCACATTCACTCTATACCAACACCCACCTTCTCCCTCCTTTTTCACTCTCACTATATCCCTGCACCCACCTTCTCTCCTATTCCTCACTTTCTCTCCATACCTGCACGCACCTTCTGTCTCTTTCTTCTCACTTACTCCATCGCTGCACCTACTTTCTCTCTCCTTCCACACATTCATTCTGTCCCTGCATCCACCTTCTCCCTCCATCCTTACTCTCACTCTATTCCAGCACCCACCTTCTCTCTCGTTCATCACACTCACTCTATCCCTGCACTCACCTTCACTCTCATTCCAAACTTTCTCTCTATCCCTGCTCCCAACTTCTCTCTCCCTCTTCACACTCACTCTATCCCTGCACCCACCTTCTCCCTCCTTTCTCACACTCACTCTATCCCTGCAGCCATCTTGTCCCTCCAACTTCACTCTTACTCTATCCCTGCACCCACCTTCTCTCTCCTTCCTCAATTTCTCTCTATCCCTGCACCCACCTTCTCCCTCCTTCCTCACACTCACTCTATCCCTGCACCCACATTATCTCTACTTCCTTACTCTCACTCTATCCCTGCACCAACCATCTCTCTCGTTCCTCATTCTCTTTTTATCCCTGCACCCACTTTGTCACTCTTTCATCACTCTCACTCTATCCCTGCATGAACCTTCTCTCTCCTTCCTCACACTCACTCTATTTCTGCACCCACCTTCTCTCTACTTCCTCACACTCACTTTGCCCCTGCACAATCTTCTCTCTCCTTCCTCACACTCACTCTATCTCTGCATCCATCTTCTCTCTCCTTTCTCACACTCACTCTAACCCTGCAAACACCTTCTCTCTCGTTCCTCACTCTCTTTCAATCCCTGCACCCACCTTCTCTCTCTTCCCCACTCTCTCTCTAACCCTGCACCCACCTTCTCCCTCCTTCTTCACACTCACTCCATTCCTGCAGCCATCTTCTCTCTCCTTCCGCACACTCACTCTATCCCTGCACCCACCTTCTCCCTCCTTACTCACTGTCAGTCTATCCCTGCAGAACCTTCTCTCTCCTTCCTCACACTTACTCTATCCCTGCACAACCTTCTCCCTCCTTCTTCACACTCACTCCATTCCTGCACCCACCTTCTCTTTCCTTCTTCACACTCACTCCATTCCTGAACCCACCTTCTCTCTCTATCCTCATTTTCTCTCCATCGCTGCACACACCTGCTCTCTCCTTCCTGACACTCAGTATATCCCAGCACACAACTTCTCTCCCCTTCCTCACTTTCACTATATCAATGCACCCACCTTCTCTCTCCTTCCTCACAGTCACTCTATCCTTGCACCCACCTTCTCTCCTTCCTCACTTTCACTCTATCCCCGCACCCACATTTTCCCTCCTTACTCACACTTACTCTATCCCTGCACCCACTTTCTCTCTCATCCCTCGCGCTCACTCTATTCCTGCAACGCCATCTCTCTCCTTCCTCATTCTCAGTCTATCCCAGGACCCAACATCTCTCTCCTTCCTCACTCTCACTCCATCCCTGCATGCACGATCTCTCTCGTTCCTCGCTCTCTTTCTATCCCTGCACCCACTTTCTTACACTTTCATCACTCTCACTCTATCCCTGCACGAACCTTCTCTCTCCTTCCTCACACTCACTCCATTCCTGCAGCCATCTTCTCTCTCCTTCCTCATACTCACTTTATCCCTGCACGCACCTTCTCTCTCCTTCCTCACACTCACTCTATCCCTGCACCAACTTTCTCTCATCTGCCTCACACTAACTTTTTCCCTGCTCCTACCTTCTCCCTCCTTACTCACACTTACTCTATCCCTGCACCCACTTTCTCTCTCATCCCTCGGGCTCACTCTATTCCTGCAACGCCATCTCTCTCCTTCCTCATTCTCAGTCTATCCCAGGACCCAACATCTCTCTCCTTCCTCACTCTCACTATATCCCTGCATGCACGATCTCTCTCCTTCTTCAAACTCACTCTATCCCTGCACCAACCTTCCCTCTCTTTCTTCACTCTCACTCTATCCCTGCACCCACCTTTTCTCTCCTTCCACACACTGTCTCTATCCCTGCAATGCCATCTCTCCCCATCCTCACACTCATTCTACCCCTGAACATAACCTCTCCCTCCTTCATCACACTCACTCTATCCCTGCAACCACCTTCTCTCTCGTCACTCGCTCTCACTCTATCCCTGCAATGCCTTCTCTCTCCTTCTGAACACTCACTCTATCACTGAACATAACTTCACCCTCCTTCATCACTCTCACTCTATCCCTGCACCCAAAATCTCTCTCCTTCCTCACACTCTCTCTATCCCTGCAACCACCTTGTCTCTCATCCCTCGCTCTCACTCTATCCCAGCAACGCCATCTCTCTCCTTCCTCACTCTCGCTCTATCCCTGCACCCACTGTCTCTCTCCGTCTTCACTCTTACTCTGTCCCACGACCCACCTTCTCTCTACTTCCTCACACTCACTCTACCCGGCACCAACCTTTTCTCTCTTTCCTCACACTCACTCTCGCTCTATCCCTGCACCCACCGTCTCTCTCCGTCTTCACTCTCACTCTGTCCCACGACCCACCTTCTCTCTACTTCCTCACACTCACTCTATCCCTGCACCAACCTTTTCTCTCTTTCCTCACACTCACTCTATCCCTTCATGCACCTATCTCTCCTTCCTCACTGTCACTCTAGTCCTGTAAGTACCTTCTCTCTCCTTCCTCACTCTCCCTCTATCCCTTCACCCACCTTCTCTCTACTTCCTCACACTCACTCTATCCCTGCACCCACCTTCTCTCTCCTTCCTTACTCTCACGCTATCCCTGCACGCACCTTCTCTCTCCTTCCTCACACTCACTCTATCCCTGCACGCACCTTCTCTCTCCTTCCTCACACTCACTCTATCCCTGCACCCACCTTCTCTCTCCTTTCTCACAGTCACTCTATCCCTGCACCCACTTTCTCACACTTTCATCACTCTCACTCTATCCCTGCACGAACCTTCTCTCTCCTTCCTCACAATCACTCTATTCCTGCACCCACCTTCTCTCTACTTCCTCACACTAACTTTATCCCTGCTCCTACCTTCTCCCTCCTTCCTCACACTCACTCTATCCCTGCACCCACCTTCTCTCTCCTTCCCCACTCTCTCTCTGTCCCTGCACCCACCTTCTCCCTCCTTCTTCACACTCACTCCATTCCTGCAGCCATCTTATCTCTCCTTCCTCACACTCACTTTATCCCTGCACCCACCTTCTCTCTCATCCCTCGCTCTCACTCTATCCCTGCAATGCCATCGCTCTCCTTCTTCACTCTCACTCGAGCCCTGCACCCACCTTCTTTCTCCTTTATCAAACTCACTCTATCCCTGCACCTTCCTTTTCTTTCTACCTCGTTCTCACTCTATCTCTGCAAACACCTTCTCCCTCCTTCCTCACTCTCACTCTATCCCTGCACCCAACATCTCTCTCCTTCTTCAATGTCACTCTATCCCTACACGCATGATCTCTCTCCTTCCTCACATTCACTCTATTCCTGCACCCACATTTTCGCTCCTTCCACACACTGTCTCTATTCCTGCAATGCCATCTCTCCCCATCCTCACACTCACTCTACCCCTGAACATGACTTCCACCTCATTCATCACACTCACTCTATCGCTGCACACAATCTCTCCCTCCTTCATCACACTCACTGTATCCCTGCAACCACCTTCTCTCTCGTCACTCGCTCTCACTCTATCCCTGAAATGCCTTCTGTCTCCTTCTGAACACTCACTCTATCCCTGAACATAACTTCACCCTCCTTCATCACTCTCACTCTATCCCTGCTCCTACTTTCTCCCTCAGTCCTCACACTCTCTCTATCCCTGCACCCATCTTCTCTGTCATCCCTCGCTCTCACTCTATCCCTGCAACGCCATCTCTCTCCTTCTTCACTCTCCCTGTATCCCTGCACACAACTTCTCCCTCCTTCCTCACTCTCACTCTATCCCTGCACCCACCTTTTCTCTCCTTGCTCACACTCACTCCATCCCTGCAACACATTCTCTCTCCTTCCGCACACTCACTCTATCCCTGCACCCACCTTATCTCTCTTTGCTCACACTCAGTCTATCCCTGCAACACATTCTCTCTCCTTCCGCACACTCACTCTATCCCAGCACCCACCTTTTCTCTCCTTTCACACACTCACTCTATCCCTGCACACTTCTTCTCCGTCCTTCCTCACTCTATCCCTGCATGCACCTTCTCTCTTCATCCTCACACTCACTCTATCCCTGCATCCACCTTCTCTCTCCTTCCTCGCTCTCACTCTATCCCTGTACACAACTTCTCTCTCCTTCCTCACACTCACTCTATTTCTGCACGCACCTTCTCCCTCCTTTCTCGCTCTCTCTCTATCCCTGTATCCACCTTCTCTCTATTTCATCACTCTCACTCTATCCCTGCACCCACCTTCTCTATTTTCCCTCACACTCACTCTCCCCCTGCACCCACCACCTCACTCTTCCTCGCACTCACTCTGTTCCTGCACCCAACTTCTCACACCTTTGTCACTCTCTCTCTATCCTTGCACACTCCTTCTCTCTCTTTCCTCACACTCACTCTGTATCTTATCACACGCATTCCTACACACATACACTCTCACACATACAGTTACTCCTATACACACACTCTCACACACACACACAGATACTCCTAAACACACTCGCGCACACATACAAACTCACACACACAGTTACTCCTACACACACACTCTCTCACACAAACAGATACTCCTACACACATACACTCTCACACATTCCCACCTCAGGTGACTGACTGTGTGGAGTTTGCACGTTCTCCCCGTGTCTGTGTGGGTTTCCTCCGGGTGCTCTGGTTTCCTCCCACAGTCCAAAGATGTGCAGGTCAGGTGAATTGGCCAGGCTAAATTGCCCGTAGTGTTAGGTAAGGGGTAAATGTAGGGGTATGGGTGAGTTGCACTTCGGCGGGGCGGTGTGGACTTGTTGGGCCGAAGGGCCTGTTTCCACACTGTAAGTAATCTAATCTAATAAACAGGCACTCTTACACACACCGACTCTCACACACACAGTTACTCCTAAACACACACTCTTTCACACACACAGATACTCTTACACACATACACACTCACACACACACACACACACACAGTTAGTTCTACATACACACTCTCTCTCACACACAGATACTTCCACACACATACACTCTCACACACACACAGATATTCCTACACACACACTCTCACACACACACAGGCACCCCGACACTCAGACACTCTCCCACGCACACAGGCACCCCGACACTCAGACACTCTCCCACACACACAGGCACCCCGACACTCAGACACTCTCCCACACACACAGGCACTCCTACACACATACACTCTCACACACACACAGGCACAGATGCTCCTACACACACACACTCTCTCTCACAGACACACTGAAACTCCGATATACCCACACACTCACACACGCAGACACTCCTATATACACACTCAACACACACACAGGCACTCCTACATACACACTCAAACACACACAGGCACTCATACACACAAACTCTGACGCACATACAGATACTCCTACACATACACTCTCTCAAGCGCACTCAGATACTCCTACACACACACACACACACACACACCCTCTCACACACACAGGCTTTCCTAAACACACACTCACACACACAGATACTCCTACACACACACACACACACACTCTCACACACACAGGCTCTCCTAAACACACACTCACACACACAGATACTCCTACACACACAGGCACTCCTACACACGTACACTCTCACACACAGACAGGCACTCGTACGCACACACTCTCTCTCACGCACACAGATGCACCTACACACACACACTTGCACACACACAGACACTCCTACACACACAGACACTCCTACACACACAGATGCTCCGATACAAATGCATACTCTCACACACACATACTCCTATACTCAGACACACTCACAAACACAGATACTCCTACACACACACTCTCACACACATACAGACAATCCTACACACACACACTCTCACATACACACAAATACTCTTACAAGCATACACTCTCTCACACACACAGGCACACCTACACATTCCCACTCACACACACACACAGTTACTCCTTCACACACACTCTCTCACACACAAAGATACTCCTACACACATACAATCTCACACACACAGGCACACCTACACACATACAATCTCACACACACAGGCACTCCTACACATATACACTCTCTCACACACACAGGCACTCCTACAAACACACTCTCACACACACACAGATACCACTTACCTAACACTATGGGCAATTGAGCATGGCCAATTCACCTGACCTGCACATCTTTGGACTGTGGGAGAAACACACAGATACTCCTACACACACAGACACTCCAATACAAATGCACACTCTCACACACAGGTACTCTTACACTCAGACACTCTCACACACACAGATACTCCTACACACACACTCTCACACACGCACAGATACTCTTACAAACATACACTCTCTCACACCCACAGGCATACCTACACAAATATACTCTCTCACACACAGGCACACCTACACACACACTCTCAAACTCACACAGATACTCCGATGCACATTCACACACACACACACGCACACACACAGGCTCTCCTACAGACACACAGACAGGTACTCCTATACACACACACCCAGGCGCTACTATACACACACGCACACGCACAGGCACTCCTATACACACGTAATAACAGATACCCCGGAGTGAGATACAGACTAGATTCTGATCGAGGGGCAGAGGGTGGTTTATATACAGAATAACGGATACCACGTAGTGAGTTACAGACTGGAATCTAATCGAGTGGTTCAGGGTGGTTTATATACAGAATAACAGATATGCCAGAGTGAGTTATAGAAAGGAATCTAATCGAGGGTTTCAGGCTGGGTTATACACAGAATACCAGATACCCCGGAGTGAGTTAGAGACTGGAATCTAATGGAGGGGTTCAGGGTGGTTCATATACAGAATAACAGATATCCCGGAGTGAGATACAGACTGAAATCTAATCGAGGAGTTCAAGGTGATTTATACACAGAATAACCTGGAAACTGTTCAAGGTGTTCAGGGTGGGTTATACACAGAATAACAGATATCCAGGAGTGAGTTACAGACTGGAATCTAATCCAGAGGTTCAGGATGGAGTATATACAGAATAACAGATACCCCGGAGTGAGTCACAGACGGGAATCTAATTGAGGGGTTCAGAGTGGTTGAGATCCAGAATAACAGATACCCCGGAGTGAGTTACAGTCTAGAATCTAATCGAGGGTTTCAGGGTGGTTTATATACAGAATAACAGATAGCCCAGAGTGAGTTACAGCCTGGAATCTAATTGAGAGGTTCAGGGTGGTTTATATAGAGAATAACAGATACCCCAGGGTGAGTTACAGACTGGAATCTAATCGAGGGGTTCAGGGTGGGTTATATACAGAATAACAGATACCCCGGCAGTGAGTTACAGACTGGAATCTAATCAAGAGTTTAAGGGTGGTTTATATACAGAATAACAGATACACCGGAGTGAGATACAGACTGGAATCTAATCGAGGGGTTCAGGGTGGTTTATATACAGAATAACAGATAGCCCGGAGTGAGTTGCAGATTGGAATCTGATCGCGGGGTTCAGGGTGGTTTATATACAGAATAACAGATAGCCCAGAGTGAGTTACAGCCTGGAATCTAATCGAGGGGTTCAGGGTGGTTTATATACAGAATAACAGATAGCCCGGAGTGAGTTGCAGATTGGAATCTGATCGCGGGGTTCAGGGTGGTTTATATACAGAATAACAGATAGCCCAGAGTGAGTTACAGCCTGGAATCTAATCGAGGGGTTCAGGGTGGTTTATATAGAGAATAACAGATACCCCAGGGTGAGTTACAGACTGGAATCTAATCGAGGGGTTCAGGGTGGGTTATATACAGAATAACAGATAGCCGGGAGTGAGTTACTGACTGGAATCTAGTCGAGGGTTTCAGGCTGGGTTATATACAGAATAACAGATAGCCCGGAGTGAGTTACAGACTGGAAACCAATCGTGGGGTTCAGGGTGGTTAAAATACAGAATAACAGATAGCCCGGAGTGAGTTACAGACTGGAATCTAATCGAGGGGTTCAAGGTGGTTTATATACAGAATAACAGATACCCCGGAGTGAGTGACAGACTGGGCTCTAACTGAGGGGCTCAGGGTGGTTTATATACAGAATAACAGATACCCCAGAGTGAGTTACAGACTGGAATCTAATCGAGGTGTTCAGGCTGGGTTACGTACAGAATATCAGATACCCCAAAGTGAGCAACAGCCTGGAATCTAATCAAGGGGTTCAGGGTGGTTTATATACATAATAACAGATAGCCCGGAGTGAGTTACAGACTGGAATCTAGTCGAGGGGATCAGGGTGGGTTATATACAGAATAACAGATACCCCGGAGTGAGTTACAGACTGGAATTGAATCGATGGGTTCGGGGTGGTTTATATAGAGAATAACATATACACCGAAGTGAGTTACAGACTGGAATCTAATCGAGGTGTTCAGTGTGGTTTATATACAGAATAACAGATACCCCAGAGGGAGTTACAGACTGGAAACCAATCGAGGGGTTCAGGGTAGTTTATATACAGAATAACAGATACCCCAGAGTGAGTTACAGACTGGAAACCAATCGAGAGGTTCAGGGTGGTTTATATACAGAATAACAGATACCCCAGAGTGAGTTACAGACTGGAATCTGATCGCGGGGTTCAGGGTGGTTTATATACAGAATAACAGATACCCCGGAGTGAGTAACAGCCTGGAATCTAATCAAGGGGTTCAGGGTGGTTTATATACAGAGTAACAGATACCCCAGAGTGAGTTACAGACTGGAATCTGATCGCAGGGTTCAGGGTGGTTTATATACAGAATAACAGATACCCCAGAGTGAGTTACAGACTGGAATCTGATCGCGGGGTTCAGGGTGGTTTATATACAGAATAACAGATACCCCGGAGTGAGTAACAGCCTGGAATCTAATCAAGGGGTTCAGGGTGGTTTATATACATAATAACAGATAGCCCGGAGTGAGTTACTGACTGGAATCTAGTCGAGGGTTTCAGGCTGGGTTATATAGAGAATAACAGATACCCCGAGTGAGTTACAGACTGGAATCTAATCGAGGGTTTCAGGGTGGTTTATATACAGAATAACAGATACCCCACAGTGAGTTACAGAAAGGAATCTAATCGATGGTTTCAGGCTGGGTTATATACAGAGTAACAGATACCCCGGAGTGAGTTACAGACTGGAATCTGATCGAGGGGATCAGGGTGTTTTATATTCAGAATAACAGATAGCTCGGGGTGAGTAACAGACTGGAATGTAATCGAGGGGTTCAGAGTGGTTTATATACAGAATAACAGATAGCCCGGAGTGAGTAACAGACTGGAATGTAATCGAGAGGTTCAAGGTGGTTTATATACAGAATAACCAAAATCCTCGGAGTGAGTTACAGACTGGAATCTAATCGAGGGGTTCAGGGTGGGTTATATACAGGATAACAAATACCCCATAGTGAGTTACAGACTGGAATCTAATCGAGGGGTTTGGGTGGTTTATATACAGAATAACTGCCACCCCAGAATGAGTTAGAGCCTGGAATCTAATCGAGGGGTTCAGGGTGGCGTATATGCAGAATCACAGACACCCTGGAGTGAGTGACAGACTGTGTTCTAACTGAGGGGTTCAGGGTGGTTTATTTACAGAATAACAGATACCCCGGAGTGAGTTACAGACTGGAAACCAATCGAGGGGTTCAGGGTGGTTTATATACAGAATAACAGATACCCCGGAGTGAGTTACAGACTGGAAACCAATCGAGGGGTTCAGGGTGGTTTATTTACAGAATAACAGATACCCCAGAGTGAGTTACAGACTGGAAACCAATCGAGGGGTTCAGGGTGGGTTATATACAGAATAACAGATACCCCAGAGTGAGTTACAGACTGGAAACCAATCGAGGGGTTCAGGGTGGGTTATATACAGAATAACAGATACCCCGGAGTGAGTTACAGACTGGAAACCAATCGAGGGGTTCAGGGTGGTTTATTTACAGAATAACAGATACCCCAGAGTGAGTTACAGTCTGGAATCTAATCGAGGGGTTCAGGGTGGTTTATATACAGAATAACAGATACCCCGGAGTGAGTTACAGACTGGAAACCAATCGAGGGGTTCAGGGTGGGTTATATACAGAATAACAGATACCCCGGAGTGAGTAACAGACTGGAAACCAATCGAGGGGTTCAGGGTGGTTTATTTACAGAATAACAGATACCCCGGAGTGAGTTACAGACTGGAAACCAATCGAGGGGTTCAGGGTGGGTTATATACAGAATAACAGATACCCCGGAGTGAGTTGCAGACTGGAATCTAATCGAGGGGATCAGGGTGGTTTATTTACAGAATAACAGATACCCCAGAGTGAGTTACAGTCTGGAATCTAATCGAGGGGTTCAGGGTGGTTTATATACAGAATAACAGATACCCCAGAGTGAGTTACAGACTGGAAACCAATCGAGGGGTTCAGGGTGGTTTATTTACAGAATAACAGATACCCCAGAGTGAGTTACAGTCTGGAATCTAATAGAGGGGATCGGGGTGGTTTATATACAGAATAACTGATACCCCGGAGTAAGATACAGACTGGAATCTGATCGAGGGGATCAGGGTAATTTATCTGTGGAATCACATTTTTCTTGGAGTGAATTACAGACTGGAATCTAATCGAGGGGTTCAGGGTGATTTATATACAGGATAACAGCCAATCCGGAATGAGTTTGAACCTGGAATCTAATCGAGGGGTTCAGGGTGGTCTATACACAGAATAACAGATACCCCGGAGTGAGTTACAGACTGGAATCAAATTGAGGGGTTCACGATGGTTTATCTGCAGAATACCAGATACCCCGGAGTGAGTCACAGATTGGAATCTAATCGAGCGTTTCAGGGTGGTTTATACACACAATAATAGAAACCCCAGAGTGAGTTACAGATTGGAATCTAATCGAGGTGTACAGGGTGGTTTATCTGCGGAATTACAGATTCCTCAGAGTGAGTTAGAGACTGGAATCTAATCGAGGGGTTCAAGGTGGTGTATATGCAGAATAACAGACATCCTGGAGTGAGTGACAGACTGGAATATAACTAAGGGTTTCTGGGTGGTTTGTATACAGAATAACAAATACCACAGAGTGAGTAACAGACTGGAATCTAATTGAGGGTTTCAGGGTGGTTTATATACAGAATAACAGATACCACAGAGTGAGTTACAGACTGGAATCTAATCGAGGGGTTCAGGGTGGTTTATATACAGAATAACAGACACCCCAGAGTGAGTTACAGTCTGGAATCTTATCGAGGTGATCAGGGTGGGTAATATACAGATTAAAAGATACCCCGAAATGAGTTCTAGTCTTGAATCTAATTGAGGTGTTCAGGGTGGTTTATATACAGAATAACAGATACCCCGCAGTGTGTTACAGTCTGGAATCTAATCGAGGGGTTCAGGGTGGTTTATATACAGAATAACAGATACCCCGCAGTGTGTTACAGCCTGGAATCTAATCAAGGTTTTTAAGGGGTGTTTATATAATGGATACCCCGGAGTGAGATACATGCTGGAATCTGATAGTGGGGTTCAGGGTGTTTCATATACTGAATAACCACCACCCCAGAATGAGTGACAGACTGGAAACTATTCAAGGTGTTCAGGGTGGGTTATATACAGAATAACAGATACCCCAGAGTGAGTTACAGACTGGAATCTAATTGAGGGTGTCTGGGTGGTTTATATACAGAATAACAAATACCTCAGAGTGAGGTACAGACTGGAATCTAATCGAGGGATTCAGGGTGGTTTATATACAGAATAACAGATACCCCAGAGTGAGTTACAGACTGGAATCTAATCGAGGTGTTCAGTGTGGTTTATATACAGAATACTAGACACACTGGAGTGAGTTACAGACTGGAATCTAATCGAGGGGTTCGGCGTGGTATATACACAGATTAACAGATACACTGGAGTGGGTTACAGGCTGGACTCTGATCGTGGGGTACAGGGTGGTTTATATACAGAATAACAGATACCCCTGAGTTAATTACAGACAGGAATCTAATCGATGATTTCAGGGTGGTTTATATACAGTATAACAGATACCCCGGAGTGAGTTAAAGACTGGAGTCTAGTCGAGGGTTTCAGGGTGGGTTATATACAGAATAACAGATAACCCCGGCAGTGAGTTACAGACTGGAATCTGATCGTGGGGTTCAGGGTGGTTTATGTACAGAATAACAGATACCCCGCCGTGAGTTACAGACTGGAATCTAATCGAGGGTTTCAGGCTGGGTTATATATAGAATAACAGATACCCCGGAATGAGTTACTGACTGGATCTAATCGAGGGATTCAAGCTTGTTTAGACACAGAATAACAGATACTCCGGAGTGAGTAACAGACTGGAATCCGATCGCGGGGTTCAGGGTGGTTTATATACATAATAACAGATACCCCGGAGTGAGATACAGACTAGAATCTGATCGAGGGGCACAGGGTGGTTTATATACAGAATAATAGATCCCCCGTAGTGAGTTACAGACTGGAATCTGATTGAGGGGTTCCGGATGGTTTCTTTCTGAATAACAGATACCCTGGGAGTGGGTTACAGACGGGATTATGATCGAGGGGTTCAGGGTGGTTTATATACAGAATAACAGATAGCCCGGAGTGAGTAACAGACTGGAAACCAATCGAGGGGTTCAGGGTGGTTTATATACAGAATAACAGATACTCTGGAGTTAGTTATAGACTGGAATCTTATCGAGGGATTCAAGCTGGGTTATATACAGAATAACAGATACCCCGGAATGAGTTGCTGACTGGATCAAATCAAGGGGTTCAGTGTGGTTTATATACAGATTAACAGATACCCCCGGAGTGAGTTTACAGACTGGAATCTAATCGAGGGGTTCAGGATGGTTTATATACAGAATAACAGACACCCTGGAGTGAGTTACAGCCTAGAATCTCTTCGAGGGGTTCAGGCTGTTTTATATACAGAATAACAGATATCCCGGAGTGAGTTACAGTCTGGAATCGAATCGAGGAGTTCAGAGTGGTTTATCTGCAGAATAACAGATATCCCGGAGTGAGTTTACAGACTGGAATCTAATCGAGGGGTTCAGGATGGTTTATATACAGAATAACAGACACCCTGGAGTGAGTTACAGCCTAGAATCTCTTCGAGGGGTTCAGGCTGTTTTATATACAGAATAACAGATATCCCGGAGTGAGTTACAGTCTGGAATCGAATCGAGGAGTTCAGAGTGGTTTATCTGCAGAATAACAGATATCCCGGAGTGAGTTACAGACTGGAATCTAATTGAGGGGTTCAGAGTGGTTTATATACAGAATAACAGATATCCCAGAGTGAGTTACAGACTGGAAACTAATCGAGGGGTTCAAGGTGGTTTCTGTACAGAATAACAGATACCCAGGAGTGAGTTACAGACTGGAATCGAATCGAGGGGTTCAGGGTGGGTTATATACAGAATAACAGATACCCCGGAGTGAGTTACAGACTGGAAACGAATCGAGGGGTTCAGGGTGGGTTATATACAGAATAACAGATAGCCTAGAGTGAGTTACAGCCTGGAATTAAATAGAAGATTTGAGGTGGTTAATGTACAGTCTCATATAACGGAAGTTAGTTACAGATTAGAATTTTATTGACGGGTTCGAGGTGAATTTATGAAGAATAACAGACCCCCAGGAGTGATCAACAGACGGGAATCGAATTGAGGGGATTGGTTGATTTATCGACAGAGCAACGGGATACGAGAGGAGGGAAAGCAGAGGACAGAGTACCCACCATGGACCAACTCAGCAATGAGCTGAGCCAGACAGGATTCACCGGCTGTATGTGGAGGTTTCCATGTGTTCTGGAAGATGGGAGAGAAACAGGCAGATACTCACCCAGAGACCAACAGGCAGGGAGGGACTGAGGGAGATTTGGATTTCCAAATGGCCTCAGATCTACGCCGCCTTTAACTGTAACAGGGACTGAGCAGGGAGAGTTTGGGAAGAGGCCAGTTCACAGGAAGGTAACCATTAGCCAACATTTCGGAGGGTAAATAATTTTACCAAGGATTGAAATGGGATAGTGAGGAAATGGCATCGGAATATTGTAACTCTGCACTGAACAATTCACATTGACCTGCAAGCAATTCCTTTTGCTGAAAATAATTCCAAATCTTGTGTAACATTTACGTGTTACAGTCATAAACTTCACAACTTTACTGACTCCCCACAGTCCTAGTTTGAAAACTATCCTCCTCTGTTTTCCCCTTTCACTGAAGATATTCATATCCCTTTTATAATTACTGCCATTCTGGTTACAGTGCTGCCCATCTCGCACTGTCTATATTTCTCCTCAATCCTGTTGAAAGACACTTAAACCAAGACACACATAGTTCCAGAAAGAGCTTTGTTTAATTGCAGGTCCATTATTTTCTTTTATTTGCAGACAACACACAATTTGAACCCACAGAAGGTCAGTGTGGGATTTGAGAAACCCTTCAATTTGGGATGAGGCCTAGCCAGACAGGCTTCTGATCCAACGCTGCAAATCTACCATTCAGTGGCCGAGCTCTTTCAGGTTTTGTATATTATGTTTCTCTCATATATTAGGAGTTTGGAAAATAAGGCAGACCTTACTGGAATGTCACATTATCTCTCCGCATTCACTGTAAACAAGTTCTGGGATTTGCATTTTAACCCCCTTCAAAGAGCTGTCTCCATTTCCTATCTCTGCTGGCATCAATAAATGGAAATAATTTGGAGATGCCGGTGTTGGACTGGGGTGTACAAAGTTAAAAATCACACAACACCAGGTTATAGTCCGACAGGTTTAATTGGAAGCACGCTTGCTTTCGGAGGTGAATCACCTGATGAAGGGGCTTCCAATTAAACCTGTTGGACTATAACCTGGTGTTGTGTGATTTTTAACTTTGAATGGAAATGGCTTTTGACACATTGCCCCCTCTCCCTTGCTGAAAGTATTCCTGACACAAATCAGTCAGGCAGACATCTTAGATTTGTCCACAGCCACCATTTTATATCAGCACAGCGATGACATTAACTTTATAAATAGAGAAAGGCAACAGAGACTGACATCAATACAGATTAAAAATATTGAACATAGGCCCCATACTAATGTTGAGGATTCTCCACCTTAAACCAGCACCCCCCCCCACCCCCCCACCAACATAAAGGACTGGGCAGATCGTGGGTGTAATTGCTGAGGTTGCCTCAGAATGTTCCTGCTCTCAGTGTGACTCCTACATTTCACACATACAGACACACACACAGACATACACACACACACAGACACACAGACATACACACAGACACACAGACATACACACACAGACACACAGACACACACACAGACACAGACAGACAGACATACACAGACAGACATACACACAGACACACAGACATACACACAGACACAAGACACACACACACAGACGCACACACAGACACATACACACAGACATGCACACACACAGACACACATAGACACACACAGTCACACAAACAGACACATACACAGACACACACACAGATAGACGCACAGACACGCACACAGACACATACACACGCAGACACGCACACAGACACAGAAACACACACAGATACACACATACAGTCACACAAACAGACACATACACAGATAGACACACAGACATGCACACAGACACATACACACGCAGACACGCACACACAGACTCTCACACACACACATTTTCATGCACACACACTGACTCTCACTCACACATCACTCACACACACACTTGCGCCCTCTCTCTCTCTCGTTCTCACTCACTCTTCCACTCAGTATGGGTTCAGGGGGTTTATACATCCAATAACAGATACCCAAGAGTGAGTTACTGACTGAAATGTAACCGAGCAGTTCAGGGGGATTCATGTACAGAATAACAGAGAGCCAGAAGAGAGTTCCAGGCAGGAATCTAATCGAGGGGTATAGGATTTATGACCCGTGTAACAGATACCAGGAAGTGGGTCACAGACTGAAATCTAATCGAGGTGTTTGAGGGTTTACTGAGAGAGTAATAGTTAGCCAGACTGTGAGTTAAAGACTGGAATCTAATCGAGAGGGCGTGGCTGGTGTATACACAGAATAACGGACACCATAGAACTAGTAGCAACAGGAATCTAATCAAGACTATCGGGGTGGTTTATACGCAGTGTGACAGAAACCCAGCAGTCTGTTACAGATTGGATTCTAATTGAAGGGTTCAAGGTGTTTTTTTTCTATCATGTAACAGTTGAGGTGATCGAAATTATAGAGTCATGCAGCATGGAAACCAACCCTTTGACCCAACTGCTCCATGCTGACCAGTTTTCGGAAACTGAGCCAGTCCCATTTCCTATCCTCACACCTATTCTGAGGTCTTTTAAATGTTAGGATTGTACTTGCCTCTATCACTTCCTCTGGCAGCTCCTTCCATATACGCACCACGGCACTGTGTTAAAAAGTTTCCCTTCAAGTGTTTTTTTTACATTTTTCTCCTCTGACCTTAAATGTATGCCCTCCGTGATGTTATATCCCTCAGTAAACTCATCACTCAGCCTCCTATGTTCCAGGGAAAAAGGTCCCAGCCTCTCCTGAGAAGTCAAGTCTTCGTGTCTTGGTAACATCCTTGTAAATCTGTTTCATACCGTTTGCAGTTTAATATCATCCTTCCCATAGCAGGGTGAACAGGATGGTATGCAGAGCTCCAATGTGGCCTCACCAATGTCTTGTACAGTCCTAACACGACATCCCAACTCCTGGACTCATTGCTCTGACCAATGAATGCAAACGTGCCAAAGGCCTTCTTCACCTCCCACCTGTGGCCTCACTTTCGAGGAACTATGTCCCTGCATTCCTCATCCTCTCTGTTTGGCAACACTCCCCAGGGCACTACCATTAACTATGTAAGTCCAGCCCTGGTTTCTGTTCTCTCACACTCTCACTTTTCACACACTCTCAGAACAGGTACAAAGTTAGGCTGCATTATAGACAGTGCAGATGGTCTCTTACGCACCGTCTCTCCCTCGCGCGCGTGCACGCACACTCTCTCATGAACTCTCTCTTGTGTGCAGTCTCTCTCTCTCTCTTCCTCTCTCTCTGTGAGCCTCTCTCTCGTTGTCTCTCTGTCTCTCTTCCTCTCTCTCAATCAATGTGTCCTTCTCTCTCTCTCTGTCTCTCTGTCAATGTGCCTCTCTCTCTCTCTCTCTGTCTCTCTCTTCCTCTCTCACCGGGCGGCACGGTGGCACAGTAGTTAGCACTGCTGCCTCACAGCGCCAGAGACCTGGGTTCAATTCCCGACTCAGGCGACTGACTGTGTGGAGTTTGCACATTCTCCCCGTGTCTGCGTGGGTTTCCTCAGGGTGCTCCGGTTTCCTCCCACAGTCCAAAGATGTGCAAGTCAGGTGAATTGGTCATGCTAAATTGCCCATAGTGTTAGGTAAAGGGGTAAATGTAGGGGTATGGGTGGGTTGCGCTTCGGTGGGTCGGTTTGGACTTGTTGGGCCGAAGGGCCTGTTTCCACACTGTAAGTAATCGAATCTCTCTATCAATGTGTCCCCCTCTCTGTCTCTCTATCAATGTGTCCCTCTCTCTCTCTCTCTCTGTGTCTGTCTCTCTATCAATGTGTCCCCCCCCTCTGTCTCTCTATCAATGTGTCTGTCTGTCTGTCTCTCTCTCTCTCTCTCTCTGTCTCTCTATCAATGTGTCCCCCCTCTGTCTCTCTATCAATGTGTCTGTCTGTCTCTTTCTCTCTCTCTGTCTCTCTATCAATGTGTCTCTCTATCAATATGTCCCTCTCTGTCTCTCTCTTGCTCTCTCACTATCAATGTGTCCCCTCTCTTCCTCTCTCTCTATCAATGTGTCCCCCCCCCGTCTCTCTATCAATGTGTCCCTCTCTCTCTCTCTGTGTCTGTCTCTCTCTTGCTCTCTCACTATCAATGTGTCCCCTCTCTTCCTCTCTCACTATCAATGTGTCCCCTCTCTTCCTCTCTCACTATCAATGTGTCCCCTCTCTTCCTCTCTCTCTATCAATGTGTCTGTCTCTCTCTTCCTCTCTCTCTATCAATGTGTCCCCCTCTGTCTCTCTATCAATGTGTCCCTCTCTCTCACTGTCTGTTTCTCTCTATCAGTGTGTCCCTCTCTCTCTCTCTGTGTTTCCCTCTCTCTCGTTGTCTCTTTCTCTCTCTGTTGCTCTCTCTCACACACACACTCTCGCTCTCTCTCTCACTTGGCTCCTCTCACACTCGCACGTTTTCTCAGAATCCCCCTCAATCACTGTCCTATTTTCCATTTCGGGTAGATATCTCCAACTCACAGAAGGTTAACCTGACGGGACAGCTAACAATCACGAGGACAATTCTTACGCTGCCATTTATTTCCGGGGTTTGGAGTTGGAAACTGAGGAAGTCTTGCTGTAATTATACAGAGGGATTGGGGGAGAGGGATGAACCAACTCCAGGTTTCCGAGTGTTCTGAAAGATTCAAACAATGGACCATCTCGCTCTGACCCTTTCCATGCCCCTCGTAATCTTATACACCTCCGGCAGGTTTACTCCCCATCTTCTCCACTCATCGGGAAACAAGATGAGTTTATTCCATAATTACACATGGGAATTCACCAGCTGCCTACAGAGAGAGAGAGAGAGACAGAGAGACAGAGAGAGAGAGACAGAGAGACAGAGAGAGAGAGAGACAGAGAGACAGAGAGAGAGACACACAGAAAGAAAGAGGAACACATTGATACAGAGAGGAAGACAGAGACAGAGAGACAGAGGGAGAGAGACAGAGAGAGAGACAGAGACAGAGAGAGAGACAGAGAGAGAGAGAGACAAAGACAGAGAGACAGAAAGAGAGAGACAGAGAGAGAGACACAGAAAGAAAGAGGAACACATTGATACAGAGAGGAAGACAGAGACAGAGAGACAGAGGGAGAGAGACAGAGAGAGAGACAGAGAGAGAGACAGAGAGAGAGAGAGACAAAGACAGAGAGACAGAAAGAGAGAGACAGAGAGAGAGAGACACAGAAAGAAAGAGGAACACATTGATACAGAGAGGAAGACAGAGACAGAGAGACAGAGGGAGAGAGACAGAGAGAGAGACAGCGACAGAGAGAGAGGGAGAGAGACAGAGGGAGAGAGACAGAGAGAGAGAGAGAGAGAGAGAGAGAGACAGAGAGAGACACAGAGAGAGAGAGAAAGAGAGAGAGAGACAGAGAGAAAGAGAGACAGAGATAGAGAGACAGAGAGACATTGAGAAAGAACGCAGTATTGGCAGCACAGTGGCTGAGTGTTTGCACTGCATCTTTTTAACTCCAGGGACCGGGTCCGACTCCAGCCTCGGGCGACTGCATGTGTAAACTTTGCACACTCTCCCCGTGTCTGCATGGGTTTCCTCCGGGTGCTCCAAATTCCTCCCACAGTCCAAACATGGGCAGGTTAGGGTGGACTGGCCATGCTAAATTGTCCCATAGTGTCCGGGGATGTGTAGGTTAGGATGCATTGGCCATGCTAAATTTTCCCATTGCAAATTGTCCCAAAGTGCCCAGGGATGTGCAGGTTAGGATGGATTTGCCATGCTAAGTTGTCCCATAGTGCCTAGGGATGTGCAGGTTAGGGTGGATTGGCCATGCTAAATTGTCCCATAGTGCCCAGGGATGTGCAGGTTAGGGTGGATTGGCCATGCTAAATTGTCCCATAGTGCCCAGGGATGTGCAGGTTAGGGTGGATTGGCCATGCTAAATTATCCCATAGTGTTAGGTGCATTAGCCAGAGGGAAATGGGGCTGGGTGAGTTTCTCTTCTTGGCACTGACTGTGCCAAATGTACTGTTTCCATACTGCCGGGAACTTAATCTCATGCACTGGGACCCCTGACATTTCTTAGGAACCTGAAACCACCCCCCCCCCCTTCACCTTTGGGAAATGCAGAAGGAGACATTCAGCGCAATGGTAATCTCAACTGGAGTGTTCTAGTGGAGCTGTCTCCTCCTGCGTGACTGAGCTGCAGGTGGAGCGAAGAAAGATTTGTGATACCCTCGCAGCTTACCCACAGACCCAGGACGGTCCAGAGTGTAGTAGGAAGAGGTGGGGGAGCATCCGGGAATAGGTCAAACACCTCAGGACTTGTTGCCAGGAAAAGGCGAAGTCGGGCTGCCAATGCCCTAACCCCTTTCCCGTGACCACTCCCTCTGCCCCACTTGGTACGCTCAGGGAGAAAGTGAGGTCTGCAGATGCTGGAGTTCAGAATCGAGAGTGTGCTGCTGGAAAAGCACAGCAGGTCAGGCAGCATCCGAGGAGCAGGAGAGTCGACGTTTCGGGCATAAGCCCTTCATTAGGGATGACGCCTCATTCTTGATGAAAGACTAATGCCCGAAACGTCGATTCTCCTGCTCCTCGGATGTTGCCTGACCTACTGTGCTTTTCCAGCAGCACACTCTCAACCCCCCCCCCCCCCCAAGGGTAACGCAGCCTGAACTAGGCCCATCCTTTTTTACAGCCACCTACAGAGAGTGGAAGAACAGCCATCAGGTCTGAGGAGGGACTTGTGTTTGAATGCTAGGGTGGTCGCAGGTAAAGGACTGTCCCCCCTGTATTTCGGGTACACACCCTCTCTCACTCTGCTCCATGTCAGCAGCCTGGAAGCCAGACTAAAGGAAGATTCTCCCTCAGTCTGACCACTGCTAACCAGCTGAACAAAGTGAAGCAGGGTTTCCTCAGCTCCAGGCAACAGCGTTCAAATGGAAAACAATTGTGGAAAAGAAAATCAAATTTAATTACACCAACCACTTAGCCAATTAACTGAATCAAAATGATTCATCAATCAATTCCACAAAGGCAAAAAAATCTCTTCTCTCGAAGCTGACCATGTGTCGGACTCTCTGGAACTAAAACCCAAACCTTTATTTTTTAAAGAGCTCTTTGGTTTGTCAAAAAAAAAAGACCTTTACAACATAAAGAAAACCTTTTCAAACACATAAGCTTCTAAAATTTCTGAACTAAGTTTGAAAATCTTCAGCGTTGTCGACCCTTAAAAAAGACTTGTTTAAGAATTCTGTTTGATAAAAAAAACTCAGGGTTTCTTGGTGTTTGGTTTTTTTGATACTGGTTTGAATATCGATAAAGCAGAATAGAAAAAAAGTCTTATCTTGGTAAACTACAATGATTATTATGATAAATTAAACAGTAATAAATCTTTTATTATGCCTTCAATCCTAGGAGTGGCTGTAGGATCGACATTGCTTATAAATCCAGAAATTATCTGAAGCACATTGCGACTTCACAATTGATTGGCACTGAGTTCCATGTGAGCACTTTGATCTCTCCAGATATAATAGCTGTTTTTTAATACATTTACGGAGTGAGAGATGATGCAGTAATTGTACTGTGTAATTCAGCCCATAATGACTGAAGGGCGCTGAGTCACTTGATTATCAGTACGATGACCTTGTTTAAGATGTACTTCAGAGTTATAATGGAATGACTTTGGGATGAACTTCCTTAAACTGAATGCGCACGCAGTCGTCACTGTAACGGTGGTAGAGAAACAAATGGCGGGGGGAGAGCTAGCAAAGAGGACAATAGGTGGATGGGGGTGGGGACGAAGGTGATAGGTCAGAGGGGAGGGTGGGGGAAGGTAGCAAAGAGTACACTGGATGGATGGGTGTGGAGACGAAGGTGATAGGTCAGAGGGGAGGGTGGGGGATGGTAGCAAAGTGTACAATAGGTGGATGGGGGTGGGGGTGAAGGTGATAGGTCAGAGAGGAGGGTGAAGTGGAGAGATGGGAAGGAAGATAGGCAGGTAGGACAGGTCATGAGGATAGTGCTGAGCTGGAAGGGTGGAACTGGGGTAAGGTGGGGGGAGGGGAAATGAGGAAACCGGTGAAGTCCACATTGATGCCCTGGGGCTGAAGTGTTCCGAGGTGGAAGATGAGGCGTTCTTCCTCCAGGCGTCTGGTGGTGAGGGAGCGGCGGTGAAGGAGGCCCAGGACCTGCATGTCCTCGGCAGAGTGGGAGGGGGAATTGAAATGTTGGGCAGTGGGGTTGGTTGGTACGGCTGTCTATACTATTGAAGGAAGATTTCTTTCCTCCCGTTCTTAAATCTGGTGAATGAGTTATTTACCTTGTGGGATTTTTCAGCACTGCTTGCTGGAATTCTTGCACACATGATCAAGGTGAACATCAACGCCTTACTCCCTCACCGTTTGGCAATTGCATTCTCAACTTCCATTCGTCCGACCAAAATGGACGGTATCTTCCTTATTCCCGTTATCTTCAAGCTGACAAGTTCCTGCCTTCCCCCCTCTCAGCTGAATCTAAACTACCCACGGCCTCTTTGATTCCTTTTCTTAATTCACGGTTCCACGCCCTGCTCAATTTTTTTCGATCGGTTGCAAAACCTGGAAACGATACGGTTATCCGCCCAGACAAATGGTTGATCGAGATTCGGATGAGGAGAGGGTGAGGACGGCAGATTCTGAAGATCAGAGTTGAGAGAGTGTGGTGCTGGAAAAGCACAGCCGGTCGGGCATCATCCGAGGAGCAGGAGAATCGATGTTTCAGGCAAAAGCCCTTCATCCCTCCTTCCTGATGCCCGAAACATCGATCCTCCTGCTCCTCGGATGCTGCCCAACCAGCAGTGGTTGCGATTAGTTGGCAGCTCTGTCACTTGGTGCTGATTCATTGGTCTCAAACTCCCAAACTGAAAAAGACACTGGATTCGACTCTGTGCGTCATTCACATCGGCCAATCTTCATTCATCCTCATCCATTCTGCCCAAGCCCACAACAGTTCATTTTTCTTGTTGAGAAACAGAGTGGAGTCACAATGGGACTACTTTCTCTCTCTCTCTCTCTCTCTCTCTCTCTCGCTCACACACACTCACAAACACGGAGAAAGTGAGGACTGCAGATGGTGGATATGCCAGGGTTGGAGGATTTGAGCTACAGGGAGAGGCTGAACAGGCTGGGGCTGTTTTCCCTGGAGCGTCAGAGGCTGAGGGGTGACCTTATAGAGGTTTACAAAATTATGGATAGGATAAATAGACAAAGTCTTTTCCCTGGGGTCAGGGAGTCCAGAACTAGAGGGCATAGGTTTAGGGTGAGAGGGGAAAGATATAAAAGAGACCTAAGGGGCAACCTTTTCACTCAGAGGGTGGTGCGTGTATGGAATGAGCTGCCAGAGGAAGTGGTGGAGGCTGGTACAATTGCAACATTTAAGAGGCATTTGGATGGGTATATGAATAGGAAGGGTTTGGAGGGATATGGACGGGGTACTGGCAGGTGGGACTAGATTGGGTTGGGATATCTGGTCGGCATGGACGGGTTGGACCGAAGGGTCTGTTTCCATGCTGTACGTCTCTATGACTCAGAGTCGAGAGTGCGGTGCTGGAAAAACACAGCAGGTCAGGCAGCACCCGAGGAGCAGGAGAATCGACGTTTCAGGTTTGATGAAGAGCACGATGAAGCACTTTTGCCTGAAAGGTCGATTCTCCTGCTCCTCGGGTGCTGCCTGACCAGCTGTGTGTGTCCAGCCCCACACTGCTGACTCTGATCTCCAGCATCTGGCGTCCTCACTCTCTCCCTGTTGCACTCTATGGCTGACAGACAGACAGACAGACAGCCACCTATGGTGACGCAGAACGGAAACCAGTTCCAATCCGCTGTGATCCCGTTGGACTGCGAGTCAGGCTGGAGATCACTGAAGGGGGCGGCACGGTGGCTCAGCGGCTAGCACTGCTGCCTCCCAGCACCAGGGACGCAGGTTCAATTCCCACCTTGGGCAACCATCTGCGTGTGGAGTTTGCACGTTGTCCCCGTGTCTGCGTGGGTTTCCCCCCACAGTCCAAAGATGTGCAGATTACGCTGGATTAGCCATTTAAATTGCCCACAGTGATAGGTTAATTAGTCAGAGGGAGATGGGACTGATTGGGTTAATCTTCGGAGGGTCGGTGTGGACTGGTTGGGCCGAAGGGCCTGTTTCCACGCTGTAGGGGAATCGAATCTCAAGTAATCCTGATCCATCTGGGCGTCTCGCGTTAGTCTTCAAGGGCACGTTGCAACCGAGCAATCCCAGGAACTGAGGGATAGAGTATCGTGAGATGGGAAAACAGGCCGGGGATGGCAGTGAGGAATTTCGCGATGCATTACCCTGACACAAACACCAGGGCTGTGACTAGGAGCGATCCACTTGAGGCCATGACTGCCGCACTACCACTGCGTCGCACGATGAGCTCACCACTCTCACCCGTCTCGAGTTGAACATGGATTCCCTTCCTCTTCGCCACGGTGGTGAGGGAAATCCTGTGGCCGTACGGGAAGGGCTCAGATGCTCCTACTGTAAACACCCTGTAAGGAGGGATGAGAACCTCCTGTTGCGTCCTGTTGTAAGAGCAGTCCTGAATCAGGGCACCGTCGATGTGGTGAATTTCGAAAAGCGTGTTTGCTGCTAAGTTTTTGTTGATGAAATCGAAGGCGACCTTCTCATTCAGTGAGGAAGAGGCGAAGAATCCAAACCGTATTTCAGATCCTTTCCTGCCGTAGGCTGTGTCCTTGATTCCTCTGTAAGATGTTTTCAAGCCGGCCTTTGGTAGCTTCTCCAAAGCGACTGTCAGAAGATAATGATAGGCTTTGAATTTGAAGTTTTCTGCGTAGACGGTGTCACTAACACCATACTTCTGCACGGCATCATTGAATATTCCAGAAAAACCCCATGGTGTTGTATAGGTATAAACAGCGACCATGTGCTCCCTCTGAAGTCCATTGGGTATACGACAGTCCATGGCTCCATTTGCTTTCTCCCAGGCCTTTTGAAAGTCTCTGTTCTGACTGGTCTCCATTTTGATGTTTTCTATGGCGATCTGATCAGATGTTTTGCTCTGTTCAAAGATATAAGCTGCAGAAAAATCGTTCATGTTCAGCTCGAAAGCGTCTTTTGCGTTGTTTATGGCTTTACTGTCAACGAGGATCCCCTGACCTGGAAGATAAAGCAAAGGTATGACACGGAAACACAGAATATAGGATTAGGCCCTTCAGCCCTTCTAATCAAGCTGGAAATGGACCGCAGGTCAGGCAGCATCCAAGGAGCCACAAGGATCGGTGCTGGGTCCTCTACCTTTTGTCATTTACATAGGTGATTTAGATGCGGGCATAAGAGGTACAGTTAGTAAGTTTGCAGATGGCACCAATATTGGAGGTGTAGTGGTCATCGAAGAGGGTTACCTCAGATTACAGCAGGATCTGGACCAGATGGGCCAATGGGCTGAGAAGTGGCAGATGGAGTTTAATTCAGATAAATGTGAGGTGCTGCATTTTGGGAAAGCAAATCTTAGCAGGACTTATACACTTAATGGTAAGGTCCTAGGGAGTGTTGCTGAACAAAGAGACCTTGGAGTGCAGGTTCATAGCTCCTTGAAAGTGGAGTCGCAGGTAGATAGGATAGTGAAGAAGGTATTTGATATGCTTTCCTTTATTGGTCAGAGTATTGTGTTCAGGAGTTGGGAGGTCATGTTGCGGCTGTACAGGACATTGGTTAGACCATTGTTGGAATATTGTGTGCAATTCTGGTCTCCTTCCTATCGGAAAGATGCTGTGATAATCGATAGGGTTCAGAAAAGATTTACAAGGATGTTGCCAGGGATGGAGGATTTGAGCTGCAGGGAGAGGCTGAACAGGCTGGGGCTGTTTTCCCTGGAGTGTCGGAGGCTGAGGGGTGACCTTATAGAGGTTTATAAAATTATGAGGGGCATGGATAGGACAAATAGACAAAGTCTTTTCCCTGGGGTCGGTGAGTCCAGAACTAGAGGGGAAAGATATAAAAGAGACCTGAGGGGCAACTTTCTCACACAGAGGGTGGTACAATTACAGCATTTAAAAGCTGGCCAGCTTGCTGCGAACAATGAGCTGTTTGAGGTTTGGTGGGTGTTTAAAGGTAAGTAGTGGAGTTGTGGGGAAGGTCTTGGTGAGGTGCTCATCCTCATTGATAATGGGTTGCAGGTCACGAAGAACATAGCGTAATTTTTCAGCTCCTGGGAAATACTGAACACCTCCCACCTTGTACATGGCAGGTACTGATGTGACTCAGCCAGCGTTGTCTATCTTATACGTTGCAGGCAAGGATGCCCGGAGGCATGGTACATTGGGGAAACCGAGCAAAGGCTACGACAACGGATGAATGGGCACCGCACAACAATCAACAGACAGGAGGGTTCCCTCCCAGTTGGGGAACACTTCAGTGGGCCAGGACATTCAGCCTCGGACCTTCGGGTTACCATCCTCCAAGGTGGACTTCGGGACAGGCAGCAGAGGAAAGTGGCCGAGCAGAGGCTGATAGCTAAGTTCGGTTCCCATAGGGAGGGCCTCAACCGGGACCTTGGGTTCATGTCACATTACAGGTGATCACCATTGCACTATACACACACACAGATATTCCTACACACACACACACACACTCTCATACACACGGACACAGACACGCGCGTGCGCGCGCGCGCACACACACACACACACACACACACACACACACACACACACAGACATACAGGCACTCCTATACACATATACAGATGGACACACACAGGCACTCCTATACACACACACACACACACACACACAGACATACAGGCACTCCTATACACATATACAGACGGACACACACAGGCACTCCTATATACACACACTCTCACGTACATACACACACACGCACACACACATACACACACAGGCACTCCTGTACACATATACAGACGGACACACACAGGCACTCCTATATACACACACTCTCACATACATACACACACACGCACACACACATACACACACAGGCACTCCTGTACACATATACAGACGGAAACACACAGGCACTCCTATACATACACACACACACACACACAAACAAACACACAAAGACATACAGGCACTCCTATACACATATACAGATGGACACACACAGGCACTCCTATACACACACACACACACACAGAAATACAGGCACTCCTATACACATATACAGATGGACACACACAGGCACTCCTATATCCACACACACACAGGCACGCCTATACACACAAACGCACAGACATACAGGCACTCCTATATACACACACTCTCACATACACACACAAAGGCACTCCTATACACACACACACACACACACAGGCACTCCTATACACATATACAGACGGACACACACAGGCACTCCTATACGCACACGTGCACACACACATGCACTCCTATACACGTATACAGACGGACACACACAGACACTCCTATATACACATACACACACACAGGAACGCCTATACACACACACACACACACAGACATACAGGCACTCCTATACACACACACACTCTCACATACACACACACACACACACACACACACACAGGCACTGCTATACACACACACACAACACACGCACAAAGACACACAGGCATTCCTATACACATATACAGATGGACACACACAGTCACTTCTGTACACACACACACACGCGCGCACACACACACACACACACACACAGGCACTCCTATACAAATATACAGACAGACAGACACACACACACACACACACACACACACACACACAGGTGCTCCTATAGATATATACAGATGGACACACACAGGTACTCCTATACACACACAGAGACACACAGGCACTCCTATACACATATACAGACGGACACACACAGGCACTCCTATACACATACACACAGACACACAGGCACTCCTATACACACATACAGACACACAGGCACTCCTATACACATATACAGACGGACACACACAGGCACTCCTATATACACATACACACACACACACTCAGGCACTCCTA